>NC_090230.1:31308539-31653539 GCF_024489055.1 Chanodichthys erythropterus
GTGTCGTTTTAGAGATGCGTTACAGTTAATTCTGCCATGGTTTTGTTTGAAACTACTTTTGCTGGCAAGAGTTTTTGTAACATGCAAGTTTCTCAGTATTAACAAATTAAATAATTATTTACAATATATCGGTACACCATATTGGTATCGATAAATGTTTATTTTTAATGTTATCGTTATCAGTCTGATAAGGAAATTTGGCTGATATATTAAAGCCAATAAATAATGGATTATTTCCTTCAGCTTAGACACTTCAGATACATATGTTCATCCTGATGGTTTTGAATTGCTTGAAATATGATTGAAATCACTTTGAAAAGGAAAATGCAGTGCAATGTACAGCCAAGTCTGTCATATCGGCTATATAAAATTATAATAATAACATAATTGTGTGCTTGGGACATGGATTTTAATGTTGATTTAGATTTGTCGGCCAATATATCAGTTATCGGCTTTCAAATATAAATAATTATCGGTATCGGCCGATATATGTTGATTTGGGATATGGCTTTTAATGGTGAGAAAGACTTTTTTTTTGTAATCAGGCACTCAAAAATTATATAAAAATTGATTCAGATTTATCAGCCAATATATATCAGTTATCGGCCTTTAAATATAAAGAATTATCGGTTATCGGTATCGGACAAAATTTTCATATTGGTGCATCCTTTATATTTTATTATTTTATCTTATGCTGTTCTTTGTTAGATGTTAAGTTGTTTCCACCTAAGAGGCTGGACTCCAAAATATCCAAATAATATGAAATATCATAAGTGCCTGAAATGGATATAATTTTGAGTTTCCTAGAGGGGGAGATTTTAATGGAATTCTATGGCTGAATAATTGAGAGCATACCGAACGTCTGCGGACAATAAAAGAATTTTAAACATTTTATCACTGCTGTGTGATAAGCCCAAAATCACATAATCCCAGTCTTTCTTTTGGAAACACGCTCACACATTTCATGTTTGCATTTAACTCTTATTGAACCGGTCCCCTGCTTCTCTACGGAGTGGAGCTTGTGTTTTTTTCTTTTTCTCCAAAGTACTTTTCAGGAAATATTGAGGCAGTTACATGCCATCAGATGAATTGTGGGTGTTACGTTGTGAAGTCAGTGGAATTGATCTACTCGGTTGAGCTCTGAATAGTTTAAGAAGGGCAGTGCTTGTCAGCGTGCTTCACCTTATTCCGCTTGGTTTCACATGATTGTGCTCATCCACTCGTCATGCATGTGCCACGTAAGCTTGTTTGAATGACCTTTGCATATGCTTTTGTGCCGTCACTAATTGGGAAAATCAATTACCACACAAAACAATGCAGCAAAATAATAAAGGATTAACCAGCACTGAGCTTAGAGTGTGTTTGAGAGACGTTCGGTAGCGGACTTACAATTTACGACACCTACAATCAATCTTATGCAAAAATGCATATGCGAAATGCATTGAAATTTGCACATACTTAGCTTGCGTTCTTCTGTTACTGTCATGAGGGCGATAGAGTGATTAGCTTTCTAATTCAGAATTGAGCTTTAGTGTTTTAGTCTGATAAAATTTGACAGACTTTATTAATATGCAGTGCCTTGTGACTCATTCTGTACATAGTGCTCAGGACTGCGTAACTGTAAAATTTCTCAGTTTCATCTGTTTAGGAATCACTCATAGAGCAACATGCCACCCATTAGTTGCATCTGCACTATTGTAGTAGCTTTATAATGGTTCGTTTCACACTGTGATATTTACTGCATGCTGTCTGCCAAAGCTCCCTGAGCGCTGTCCCTGGAGCGTGTGCCACACTAGATAACAAATAACCCACACACCAGAGACTTCTTTACACTCCTCCATGATCATCTCTCTCTTTCTTTGTGTCTTTAAACGCCATCGCTTGCTAAAAACAGAGAACCTTATGAGATAAAATTGTCTACTTTAACAGTGTGGTCAGCAGAAAATTCCTTCACACCACTTAAAAAGAGCCAGAATGAGACTAGGCTGTATATCCAATAATAATGTAATATATTTTTGTTCAATAATATTTTTTGATTATTATTTCAAATTTTCAGGGTATTTTATGATACTATGCAATATGTATACAATTTTTACCATCTATTTTTTCCCATTAAAAATAATGCACTTTTTTTTTTTCTAATATATTTTTAAATAATGTTTCAATCAAAGCAGTATTCCATATTAAAATAAAGACATTTAAAATTCAATTTTTGAAGGTACATTAGTGACATCTGGTGGGAGTAAAAAAAGAAAAACTTTTGTAATGCTGTGGTGTAACTACCAGATGCCTATATAGTTCTATATAAAGTGGCTTATAAATACATATTTTTATTAAGTTGCGTTTTTGGATTTATACTTGGACATTTTCAAAGACTACTTTTTGTCTTGGTTTAGATTTTTTGGGTTTGAAATGTTGATTTCAAGTGTCAGTTTTTGCTTTAATTTTACTACAGTCAAACCTGAAAACAGAAAAGAACATTTTGTTACACAACATCAAAATTCGACAAAAATGTAACAGGTATGTTTTATCACAGCTTAATAAATCTGGGTCTGATCTGATTTCAACCGTTTATTTGAGTCTTTTGGCTCAATTTTACCATATTTTTACTGCCACACTGGTTCATTTGTGTGTATAATAGTGTGTTGTGTGTGTGTAACGGAGTGTGTGTTTGAGTGGGTTTGAACTATTTTTGTACTCTGTGTTTTAGAGTGTAACCTCTTGCCGTTCCTTTTTTTTACTGCTTTGTGGCTGAATTTTTTATTTTATTTCACACATATTTGCAAAGAACTTCATACTTATATACAGGGCTTGACATTAACTTTTTTGCTCACCAGCCAATGTGGCTAGTGGTTTTCCAAAGTAACTAGCCACTCAGCATTTTCACTGGCCACAATTTAGCTGTGGGGAAATTACATTTTATATGATTAAAGTTGACTCTGGCATGCTTAAATTACTTGATTTTGAGTCATTTTACTTGATTTACAAGATTTAAAACCCTTTCAAACTTACAAATGCAGATTGACCACCCAAATCAAGACTATACATTGCATATATCAGGTATGTATAGTTATTTTTGTTAGGCTATATAAAAAGAACAAAGAATTTTCAAATAGTAATTTAAATATATATATATATATATATATATATATATATATATTTTTTTTTTTTCAGGTACATATGTTTATTTAGCATACATGTATACATTTATTTAAAATTTTTTGATGTTTGATTAACATTAATGACAGACAAGCATGAACGTCATATACTGACACATATCCAGTTTTTACCCACTTAGCTGTAAGCCATAGCCGACTGTATTCACGCGTGATAGCCTACTCCATACGATGCATTTTGTGTGTGCGTGTATTCAGGCGCAAGGAGAACTGATCGCGCACGCGAGCGCTTCTGTTGTGTTATTCAGCGCGATTCTGCCTATCCCGCCTTCACTAACCGCAAGTTAATCGATAAAGAATTGTGACTGAATTGTAATTTTGTGATACGACGAGCTTGGCTATTTTTAATTTGGTTGTAGGCTGAAATTATATTCAACCCGCCAAAGTGGCTAGTGAGAGTGGCTGTCTTACCCGCCACAGCTGGAATCTACCCGCATTTGGCGGTTTGGCGGGTGTTAATGTCAAGCCCTGCTTATATATATATGTGTGTGTGTGTTTATCCCTACCCTTTAAGATCATGTCCATGCATTCACATAGCTAATGCAACAAAAGTCACCAAGTGTCATACCATTCTGATGAAGCAAAATGTTCTGTCATTTTTTAACCGAAGAGGACCAAAGGGTTAAGGGACAATATTTGACCCCTAAATTGATTTTTCAGTGCATTTTTTTTTACCTTTATAAATAACTTGATAAAATAAATAATGTTTAACATAAAAAAACAATACAGAAATATCCAATGATGGTAAAAATGAAGTAACACTTTTACAAAGGTATATTGTCAAGAACGGCAGTAATATAGCGGGATTTGCTAAGGCAGCAGACATCAGAGTGGATGCAGTCAGTTTTGACCACAAAAGGTGAGGTCATTTGATTGGATGTCATGTATTCACGGCATTTTGCCAGTTAGAAATACATGCTCAATTTTAATGTTATTTTAAGGTTGAGTGGAATTAAATAAATGGCAAAATTTGGCATTTTGTTTGCGTACCCCCTCTTTCACCTCACTTACCCCATTTTGGGATCCACCGTCCAACAACATATTCACTAGGAATGTTGCATTATTGTAAGTTAACTGGGAGTTTAAGCACAATGCCACATCACTGCATGGCCTCATCTTTCCCATCAATCAGCAGCAGGATCCTGGGGTCAGATTGAAGAGGCAGAGGCCATTATTTAATATTTCTCATAGTGCAGACATGAGCTGAATCAGCAGATCTTAGCATCCATATAGAGCAAATGGATTTCAATGCATTATTGGGAACAGCAGCAAACACACGGGCAACTAACTGCTTATTTTAACGTGGCTTTGTGGGCTTTTTAAAGCAAATAACATTGTCATTTAGCTATGTGTGTGTCCAAAACATTTCCGATTACATAATGCACTTCTCAAGTGACGTTTTTCAGGTGTTAGTCGACCCTGAGGATAAGATGTAGTAATCGTACAGCGGACACGATGCACTCTTCTGTGCTATAAAAAGACGTGGCAGTGTTGCTTGTGACGTCTGGAGATCTTCCCAGGCTTACCCCTGAGACAGGGCATCCCTGGTACGTCCCATATGTATGCACACCCACTGCTAAGGGGAGGTCAGTGACATCACAAAGGTACGGTTTGATGGGATTAGCATTAGCGTGATGCACTTCCAACAGCAAAATGACTAAACCCATTACCTCAGCCATGTGCTAATGCTACAGACATAAACGCTAGCCGCTCTCCATGTCCGCTGTGCTGTGAATAATATAAGGATTAGACCGAAGGAAAGACCCTCTAAAGATTTAGTGCAAGAGCTGTTTTGAATTTGACAGTGCAAACAAAGGTGACCGGAGGCTGGAGAGATTAGCAGGAGCTCCGCACAGTTCAGATGCATGTACGTATCCATGTGTCCATTTTTATGGATAATTTATTGAAATGTCCTGTTGAAAAATTGAAAGTAATCTTGAGTTTAGAGCTTTAAAAGTCATTGTCTCTAAAAATAACATTTCCCTTAGAGAATACGGTTCCCATCTACTTTTCATTTAGTTATGCCTTTATATTTACATTATTATATAATAATAATATAATGTACACAGTATAAGTCATTTTTTAATTATATTATAATATATATATAGAGAGAAAGATACATGCACAATATAATATAGTCATTTTTTAATAATATTATATATACAGTACTGGTCAAAAGTTTAAGGTTCCCTTTCGTGGGAACTATCGACGCTACGTCAGTGACGTGATGGGAATCCTCTGCATTTTTGTGTTCGTGAAGCACTATTGTATCTAACCAATGAGAGAACGCGACGTCAGAGGCGGGTGACGTCACGAACCGGAACCTATAAAGCATGCCCGGAAACAAAGAACGCTAGCTTCTGTTGTCTTCAGTAAGCGCTATTTGTATCTTGTCTGTCTTATTTACTGTTGTCTGTCTACCATCTCGCCAGAAAGTGATCTCTTGTCTGAGGACAAGAGTTTCTAAACAAGTGAAATAAGACACATAATAGACATATATATATATATATATATAAAATGACGGAGAAAAGCCAGCGTTTCACTAAGTGTGCACCTCCTTGCCCGCGATTCATCGTGGAGGGAGATACACATGAGATGTGTGTGAAATGCCTGGGAGTTGAGCACGCACAGGCAGCTCTTGAGGGGGCTGTCTGTGTGCACTGTGAGTGGCTCACTCTCAGGGCGCTGCGCTCACGCCGGGCGCTCTTTGAGGAGGGCGCCGCGGCGGTGTTCCCCGCGGGTCTGGTCCCGCTGCTGCCGAGGCACAGCGAAGGCTGCACTCGTGGGGTTCACAAATGGATCTAGCAGAGGGGGGAGAGACGGGCTCTGCCTTATCGCTTCCCTTACCTGCTAGATCTAGTGTCTCTCCTTTGGTGGTGGAAGCACGCGCTGCGGTTTCTTCCCCGCAAAGGGAGGCACCGACACTGAATATATCTTCCTCCGAGGAGGTTGATGTTGAAGGTGTCGAGGGTGGTGATGAGGGACCGTCATCCTCATCTCCAGCCCATGAGGAAGTATGCACTAGCGGGAGTTTTGTAGCTCCACTCCTGTTGGCTTTATTCTCGAGGGAATAAAAGTCTAAGCTCGGATCTCGCGCTTGCCGAGGCAGCGCGTGGATTGGGTTTTCATTAAAGAATATATGGCTCGGATCTCGCGTTGCCGAGGCAGCGCGTAGATTAAGTCTGCAAGAATGAATATACAGCTCGGGTCTTGCGTTTGCCGAGGCTGCGCATGTATCACGTGTCCGTAATTATGCATGTGTGTGTATGTATATGTGTATATATATTTATATATTAAGGGATCTGAGCAGACGGGAGTTTCCCTTTCTCTCTTTCCCTAAAATACCTTGCGAATTATTACGAGCTATAATTCTTTTTTGTATTCTAAATATATTCAGTCTGTTCAAAAATATATATATTTATATAAGAACTGGCTGCATTTAATTTGAGGATTAAATGAAATATTGAATACATTAAATTCTGAGGAATTTAAAAGAAAGTGTCGCCACCCTTGGTCCCCCGCAGAAAGCTTGGGGACAGGGACAGGCGACACAGCCGAAGTCTTTGTGGGGTAACACAGATCTGCGGACTGTAATTACTTCCAAGAAGGCTTCGAAGAAGTCCTGATGCCAGTGGCGCGGGACATTGGAGGGCAGTCCCCTCCAGAGAGGGTTGGGTATTAAAATACTTGGTACTCATCCCTCTTTGGCGCCCTCAGGGGGCCGTTCTGCTAACCCTGCCACCCAGTGTGTTTCAGGGCACAGCGGTCTCCACCGATCCTCCGAGGAGGGCCGGTCATCATTTGATTCGGCTGTTCCTTGCCGGTTCGCCGCTTCAGGGTGCCGAGTCAAGTGTTCAAAAAACACCAGAGGCCAGTCTCGAGAGACTGGTTCCCTTTGTAAATAAGGCAGAATGAAAACTTCTCCCAAATATTTCAAAATGGGTGCTGCTCACAATAGAAAAGGGTTACAAATTCGGGTCTCGCCCGCCCCAGTTTAATGGGGTCCTTCCCACAGTGGTGGCCCCGAGCAGTCTCTGGTAATGGAACAGGAGGTTATGACGCTCTTGCAAAAAGGAGCTATAGAAGGGGTTCTCCTCCCAGCAAGCTGTCAGGGTTTCACAACCTATACTTCATTGTTCCAAAGAAGGGACAGATCAGGTCCGAGGAGCTGGTTTGTTGTGATAGACCTGAAAGATGCTAACTTTCATGTATCCATCCATCCTTCTCATAGGAAGTTCCTCAGGTTTGCTTTCGGGGACAAAGCTTACCAATACAGGGTTCTTCCTTTCAGCCTATCATTATCACCCCGCACGTTCATGAAGTGCGTGGATGCAGCGCTGGCTCCATTGAGACTCCAGGGCATCTGCGTGCTGAACTATATCGACGATTGGTTGATATTAGCTCAAACAGAACAGTTGGCAGTTCAACATCGAGATGTTGTTCTGTCGCACATGAAAAAGCTTGGGCTGAGGCTCAATGCCAAAAAGAGTGTGCTGGTTCCGAGTCAGATTGCAAACTATCTAGGAGTAATCTGGGATTCTACCACGATGCAGGCGCAGCTGTCTCCTGCTCGTGTGAATTCCATTTTCGGAGCCGTGAATGGGGTGAAGTTAGGCCAGTCACTCACTGTAAAACAGTTTCAGAGACTGTTGGGTCTGATGGCAGCTGCGTCCAACGTTATTACTATTGGCCTTCTGCACATGATACCCTTACAGTGGTGGCTCAGGACCAAGGGGTTTTCCCTGAGGGGAGATCCTTTTCACATGATCAAAGTCACGCGGCGATGCCTTCGTGCTCTGGTCATGTGGAAAAAGCCTTGGTTCCTGTCCCAGGGACCCGTGCTGGGAACTCCTCGTCGTCGCGTAATGCTTACGACAGATGCTTCCCTCACGGTCTGGGGGGGCGATCATGAGTGGTCGCTCGGCTCAGGGTCTAAGGGAGGACCATCAGCTCTCCTGGCACATAAATCGGCTGGAGATGATGGCGGTGTCTCTAGAACTGAAACACTTCCTCCCAGACCTGAGGGGCCACCACGTGTTGGTCCGTACGGACAACACGACGGTGGTCTCTCTTGACCAGTCATTCACTGTAAAAGTTTCAGAGACTGTTAGGTCTTATGGCGGCTGCGTCCAACGTGATAACTTTTGGCCTTCTGCACATGAGACTCTTACAGTGGTGGCTCAGGACCAAGGGGTTTTCTCCGAGGAGAAATCTTTTTCGCAAGATCAAAAGTCACGCGGCGATGCCTTCGTGCTCTGGTCATGTGGAAAAAGCCTTGGTTCCTGTCCCAGAACCCATGTTTGGGACTTCTCGTCGTCGCGTAATGCTTACGACGGATGTTTCTCTCATGGGCTGGGGGGCGATCATGAGTGGTCGCTCAGCTCAGGGTCTCTGGGAGGACCATCAGTTCCTGGCACTTAAATCGGCTGGAAATGATGGCGGTATTTCTTGCAGTAAAATACTTCTTCCCAGACCTGAGGGCATTAAAATGTGGGAGCAGACGCCCTGTCGAGGCAGGGGCCGAGGCCCGGGGAATGGAGTCTCCATACTGAGGTGTGGAGCTCACTTTGGAAAACTTTGGTCGAGCTGAAATCGACCTATTTGCTTCAGGGGAATCAACCCAGTGTCCACTGTGGTTCTTCCTATCTCATTCAGCACCACTGGGTCTGGATGCCATGGTACAGACGTGGCCGAGGCTGCGTCTGTATGCATTTCCCCGTTCGCTCTGCTCCCGGGAGTTCTGGAGTAAATACGCCAGGAAGGGGTCAGTCTAATATTGATAGCCCTGTACTGGCCAACCAAAATATGGTTCTCAGACCTAGTGCCACTTCTAGATGGCTCCCTGATGGAGCTTCCTCTCAGGCAGGACCTCCTGTCTCAAGCGGGCAGCATGATAATTCATCCATGCCCAGAGCTATGGAGACTGTGGGCCTGGCCTCTGAGGGGGCCAGGCTCATACATGCTGCTCTCCCAACTGAGGTTGTGGAGACCATACTCCACTCCAGAGCTCCCTCCACGAGGAAGTGTATGCGGCCATTTTTGGCCATAGTCCTCTGGGGGATTCCTCGGTAGGTCGAGCCCCCCTTTTTATACGCTTCCTCCGTGGTACTCTGAGGCTGGGGCCTTCAGTACCTACAAGGACGTTGGCCTGGGACTCGGCCGTGGTATTAGAAGGGTTAGCCGAGGCTCCCTTCGAACCACTAGAGGAAGTTTCAGAGAAATTCCTCACTTTTAAAGACCATATTTCTACTGGCTATTTCATCTCTTAAAAGAATAGGAGATCTTCAAGCACTTTCAGCTGCTTCTTTGTGTTTGGAATTTGCACCTGGAATGGTCAAAGCGTTCCTGCACACTAGACCAGGCTATATGCCTAAGGTCCCCACCAAAGTCCCAGGTTCCATCGTACTTTAGGCCTTCCATCTTCCTCCATTTACAACTTCGGATCAGGAGAAACTCAATCTGCTCTGTCCAGTGAGGGCTTTAGATGCATATGTCCACAGAGCTGCCCTGTGGGGAAAAACAGATAAATTGTTTGTGTGTTTTATGGGTCTCATTAGAAAGGAGGTCCAGCATCTAAGCAGAGAATGAGCAAGGGGGTGGTCGAGGCTATCACACTTGCTTATGAGGGGGCCGGACAGCCATCTCCATTAGCTGTCCGTGTTCACCCGACTAGGGGTATGGCGGCCTAAAAGGCCTTAATGTCAGGAGTATCCATTAATGACATATGTGGTTCTGCTGGATGGTCATCCTAGCACACCATCAGATTTTATAATCTTAATGTGAGTAGAACTCCGGGTGCTTGGTTTTACAAGATAGTAGCCAGGCACTCGGAGGCACGGCGTAGTTGGGACAGCGTTCCCATCACGTCACTGACGTAGCGTCGATAGTTCCCACGAAAGGGAACGTCTTGGGTTACGAGTGTAACCCTTGTTCCCTGAGTAAGGGAACGAGACGCTACGTCACGTTGCCGTACCTCCAGCATGCCTGGAGCGCTTACTTCAGACATGTCACAGAAGCTAGCGTTCTTTGTTTCCGGGCATGCTTTATAGGTTCCGGTTCGTGACGTCACCCGCCTCTGACGTCGCGTTCTCTCATTGGTTAGATACAATAGTGCTTCACGAACACAAAAATGCAGAGGATTCCCATCACGTCACTGACGTAGCGTCTCGTTCCCTTACTCAGGGAACAAGGGTTACACTCGTAACCCAAGACGTTCTGCTCACCAAGGCTGCATTTAATTAATCAAAAATGCAGTAAAAATTGTGAAATATTATTACTATTTAAAATAAGTGTTTTCTATGTGAATATATTATAAAATGTCATTTATATCCAGTGATCAAAGCTGAATTTTCAGCATCATTACTCCAGTCTTCAGTGTCACATGATCCTTCAGAAATCATTCTGATATGATGAGTTGATGATCAAGAAACATTTATTATTATGATCAATTTTAAAAAAAGGTTGTGCTGCTTTTCCCCAAGATTCTTTGATGAATAGAAAGTTCAAAATTACAGCATTTATTTTCAGCAATTTATTTAATGCATTTATTTCAGGATTTATATAATGTGTCTTTGCTGAATTAAAGTGTTGTTGTTATTATCATTATTATTAAATCTTACGTAACCCAAACTTTTGAATGGCAGTGTATCCTTATTTCCCTAATGGATGTAATTAATGTTTTCAACATTGATAATAAGAAATGATATCAGAATGATTTCTGAAGGATCATGTGACACTGACACTGACACAGCTATTTTAAAATTGTAATAATATTTATTTTTTTGACTGTATTTTTGATCAAATAAATGCAGCTTTGGTGAGCAGAAGAGACTTATATATATATATATATATATATATATATATATATATGTATGTATTTATAATTGTTTATTGTTTATTTCTCACAGTCTTTAAATACACAAAACTTTCAGACTGATTCAGTGAATCAGTCTTTTTGAACAGTTCATTAAAGGTTCATAAGACTCTTTTGAAGACACTGAACATTTGCTTTGCAACTCAATAGAAAGACATTTGCTTTCCATTATTTGAATTTTTTTTATCGCATCAAATTCAGCTTAGGTAAAACATGATTTAAATGGGCGCGGCACTGAAGAACAGTGTAAAAGACTCTGTCCTGTATGTAGAAGATGACCTCAGCTCTGTTTATTCTTGTGGTTCATGACTACATTTGCAGCAGTGCACCAACTGTAAAATCAAGCTGTAAACCAAAGAAACACCGGTGCAGTATGGGGGAATAGTTAGTGGAGTAACGTATGCTCTAAAAAAAGAAAGAAAATTTGTTTGTACCTTTATGAGTAAAGAGGCAATTTACTTTTTTCTAATGAGCAGCTGTTTCATTTTAGTAATAGGTGACAGGTGCTTGATCACCTGAATGATGTGCTGTACCTTTACAAAGACTCTTTTGCTCTTGATTAAGCCCTGCGTCTGTTCATATTTTCACTGAGGCTTTTTTTTTGACCCATAATTGCTCGTATTTCCCCTTGAGATTTGAGGATCTTGTTTCTTGATTGGTACAGAGGTTGCGGACCATAATGCACAAGCTTTCAGGCCCTCGGGAACTTTGCAATAGTTTCCAGCTGGGAATGTTGTTTTAAGAAATATGTTCCCAGATGTAAACAAATCACAGGAAATGTTGGTGGTAGAAGTGGAGCCGCGTGGAGGTATAAATCACCAATGACATACGCATGAACTGATTTGCACACCTTGAATGCAAGTGCAATATGCATTTATGTAAATTTCGATCAGCAAGTGTTGCGCTTGACTGCGTGTGTTAGAAACGTGTTTACCGCCCTGTTATCTGTGACGCCGGTGAGGGTATTTAAGGGGATGAGGTGGCTTAAACTTCTTTTGTTCTCGTTTAGTCCTCCATCCAGGCACAGGTGGTCTTCTCTCCAGAATATGTCCTCTCATCTCATTTGGACTTCAAAGAATGTTTTTCTTTTAAATACCCACCGTCTGTCTTTGTTTCATGTTTCACATTATTTATTTTGTCCCCGAAATAGCTGGTGCCTGACTTTAAGCTCAGTTAATCATAATGTCTGTATATGGAAACGCTTACAGCTGATGGTAATGCCAACCTGCGCACACTTTTTAAAGGGTCCTATTCTGTACTAGGATCCTGTATTTCATTACAGTTACTTTTTAAATGGGTGGTAATCAAATTACAGTTACATTTGAAAAGTATTTTAGATAACCAAAGTGATTACTTTGAATTTCATTTAAACATTAATGTAAACTGTGACGGGTAATTCATGTAAAAATCAATCTGTGACTCTCTGACTCTGACAGTCTGCAAAAGCATCAGCTCCATTTCTGCTCATAAGTTTCATTCCCCTTGCAGAATGTGTAACATTTGAATCATTTTAACCAAATAAGAAGGATCATAAAAATTGCAAGTTAATTTTATTTAGAACTGTCCTGAATAAGCTATTTCACATAAAATATGCTTACATATATTCCACAAGACAAAATGACTGAATTTATAAAAATCCTCCATTCAAAAACGTATATACCCTTGAATCTGAACTGTCATTACCTGATGATCCACGACTGTTTTCATTTGTTTGTGAGTCCCTTGTAACTGTAAAAATGGTAATTGCAACTTTTTATCTCACAATTATGACTTTTTTCCTTGTAATTGCAAGTTTGCATCTTACAGTTCTGAATGTTTTTCACAGAATAGCGAGATATAAACTTGTAAATGCAAGTTATAAAGTCAGAATTGCATGATTAAAAACTTGCAATTCAGACTTTTTTCTCACAATTGCAAGAAATCTCACAATTCTGACTTTTTTACTGGGAAATTGCAAGTTTATATCTCAGAATTCTGACTTTATATCTTGCAATTCTGAGAAAAAAGTCAGAATTGTGAGAAAAACTTGTAATTACCTTTTTTTGTGTGTGTTACATACTTATGTAATCTAACGGAATACATTACAAATGACTTTTTAAAGCATGTATTTTGTAATCTGTAGTGAAGTACATTTTAAAAGTAACATAACCAGCCCTGGTAATAGGTCACCTTTAAACGAAACAGATTTATTAAAGGGATAGTTCACCCAAAAATTAAAATTATTCCATGATTTACTCACCATCAAGCAATCATAGGTTGCTTCTTCTTTCAGACAAACATTATCGGAGATATATAAAAAAATATCCTAGCTCTTCCAAGCTTTATAATGGTAGTGAATGGGGGCAAGATTTTGAAGCCCCAAAAAAATCCATCCATCCATTATCAAAATAATCCATACGACTCCAGGAGGTTAACTCCCTCGGGTCGGCGGTCATGCTGGCGTGATCACCGCGTTTTTTTTCTAACCAGTGTGAAAGAGACTCAAAATACTCTGTCAATGTTGCACATACAATTAAGAGCTATACACCATTTTAATCTGTGGAATATCTTCTTTTATTTGTATACACTCAGAGTAACAACAAAATGTTATGCTTTTTGCAAAATAAAGAAAACTAACATGATGCGTGATCTCTCGTCTCCCTCTGAACGAAGTCCAATATGATAGTTCTCAGAAAATGAACGTTAACTTAGTGAATACTAATCACAAAAAAATTAGACTTGTGTCTAAAGAAACGTTGAAATGTCAGGTTTTAAATCGTGGTATTAAATCAAAAACAAACTTCTGTGTTTATGTAATCTGTATGAAAAGAGAGCCATGTCAGAAATCCGTGATTCAGCTCATTATCCGCTAATGCGGCCACGCCCACGGAGCCAGCGCTATTCAGACGCAAATTCAGAGGCAATACATGCATTCATCGTCTCAATCGTGTATTTATTGTCTTGAAAAGTGTTTTGAATAGCCATAGTTAGCGATGTCTGGCCTCTGTTAGTTCGGTTATTTCCTGGATTGCCTATTCTTCTTTAGTGCTCAGGCATTTGTGGACTAAAGGTGTACAGAGCGCCCTCCGACTGCGAGTATGAATTGTAATCACAGTATCCAGCGTTCATAGTAATGACAATAAATCCTGAATAAATATTACTCCTCTGTATAGAAAATTGAAATAAACATGAGAATCCATCAATATTTCTCCAAATGTGCATGCTTTTAAGCTAAAAGCCTATATGAAATGCCATAGAGGTAACATAACTATTCAGACACTTTGTATCATAGAAATGCATTATATTTTAATAATAGAATACCATTATTTTAAATTGTAATAATATTTCACAGTATTGTTGTTTTTTCTGTATGTTTGATTTACATTATGATGACCTGAGACATGATCAACAGAGGGTTTTTTCACAGCCTACCTGACTGAAAGAGCTCATTATTTATGCAGCTCATTAGAGCTCTTTATGCGATTATTTTGTCTTCTCAGGTGAGAATCACCCATTATACATGAGGATTCATGCCTCCATGCATACTGTGTTTGTTGACCAAAGATGTTTTAAGAAAATTTAAATCTCTCTATTGTTTTATATGAAGGAGTAGGGATGATAATTTTTAAGCAAAAACTCTAGTCTACAACCTCAAATAACCAGAAGTCTTGTGAACACAGATTTAATATATATTTTTTGGCTTGTAACCACGCATAAACATTATTCCTTCAAAAACACAAACATGTACATACATGTTCCTCACATATTATTGTAGCCTAGTTTGTGCTGAATACAGTGTAATGACACTTTTTCCATTAATATGTTTATGAACAACTGAAAAAAGCACAAATGTCAGGGCATGTCAAAACTTCTCCAGGCCCCAAATCAGCCTCAGACGCCTGAGGGTTAATAAAGGCCTTCTGAAGTGAAGCAACGGCCGTTTGTAAGAAAAATATCCATATTTAAAACTTTATTAACTATAATAACTAGCTTCCAGCAAATGGCCAAGCTTTGTAATGGTAGAAAATGGGGGGCGAGATTTTGAGGCCCAAAGAAAAAAAACATACATCCATCATAAAAAATAATCCATACAGCTCCAGGGGGTTAATAAATGCCTTCTGAAGTGAAGTGATGGAAAATATCCATATTTAAAACTTGTTTTTGTTTTGCTCTATCCTCTGTGCGTCCACGTTCGTCAGTGTGTCGGGTCAGAGGTCACTCTTCTGTCACACATCAATGCGTACAGTTGTCTGCCGGAAGCTAGTTATTATAGTTTATAAAGTTTTCAATATGGATATTTTTCTTACAAAAACCCATCACTTCTCTTCAGAAAGCCTTTATTATCCCCCTGGAGCCATATGGATTATTTTTATGATGGATGGATGCATTTTTTTGGAAATCTCACCCCCCATTCACTACCATTATAAAGCTTGGAAGAGCTAGGATATTTTTAAATATATCTCAGATTGTATTCGTCTGAAAGAATATAGTCATATATACCTAGGATGGCTTGAGGGTGAGTCATTTTTGGGTGAACTATCCCTTTAATAACCTGCTCGGATCGCTGTCGAAAAGGGCCCGTTCCACTAAATTGTACCTGAAAAAACTTCAATGAGCAGATCTGAGCTGTCGGCGCTGCTCTTGCCAAACGGGTCTGGGAGATGCGATGGCGCAGAGGGAGCGAAAGCTCGGTCTCCTGTGGAGAGGATCATTAAAGCAGCGAGACGGAGTGAGACAGAAGTCCAGACGCTGAAGCTGGCAGAACTCTCTCATCCCAGGTGATCGGCCACATGGCACTCACTAATTAAACCTGCCATTAGAAAGAAACGAATCCCTCTTATTACAGGGTGCCACCGACACGCTTCCGGCATGAGTGGCGTCTGTCTTTACCGCATTGCTGTAATGAGTAGAGCATCTTGGGTAAATGGAAAGACAAACCGACAGCCTTTGATGGCAAATGAGGCTTAGCAGACTTCAGGGAAAATGAAGGAGTGATATTTATCCCTATAAAGCCTGTTGTATCATATTTGATATGGAAATTTCTAAGGCCTCTGAATGATCAACATAAAACCTGTCGGCTTTTGAGGAATGCTTATTTGTTGATGTCTTTCTTAATCATCATTGTATTGCATTGCATCATATGTTTTAAAACTAGAGCTTTGACAATAAAACAAAGGCAACGCATTTAACCCTCTGGTGCTCTTCGCTACCAATTTATTGGGGTTTTCAGTTAAATTAATGCACTATATTTATGTTTTTTGTTTAATATTTTGTATTTGAAGAGGATTTTGTGGTACTAAATTATATTTATGCTGTAGTTATAATCCATTTCTTCACTTTTTCAGCATAGACCTATAAGTGTAAATATCAGCATCTGCACCAAATTGCATATTTTTGTTCAGTTTGGGCCTCTGAATAAAATTTAGTTAACATTTCCTCCTTGAATATGAGCTCATAAAAGCCTGATGTATCAAATATGATACTCATCCAAACTTTTTTCTTTAGATTTTTTAAATATGTTGTCTAAAGGTTCTGTTATGTCAGGCTTTATAAGGTGAAAATGCTTCAGAAGTGATGTCAGAACTCAGTTGCTAATTTTAGCTCAGATATTTAAACTGGTTCTACAGCATTCATAGTCACATTCATCAAACTGATCCTGCCTCGACTGACAATCTGATCCACCGAAGACCTTTAAGAGATCCACTCTGGCACTGTCTCTCCTTGCACAGGCCCTTTTAAACACATTTGACACCTCATATACTGCAAGGATCGGCGTTTTGCATTTGTTTATATATTTTGCAGACACTTTGCATTAAACTTTAAATGTATTAATTTTATTAGATTAATGTATATACAGTAGCACTTTAACTCTGAATTATTTATTTGTTCATTTAAATTTTTAAAAAGAAAAATAATTTCTGCATTTCACTTCTGCTCTAGTGTGTTTATAATCTAGTCTGGTTTATACTAAACTCTATATGGCAAATTTCATGTGATTTTCCTCATGAGTTCGCCGCTTTGGATAAAAGAGTCTCCTAAATGGATAAAGTTAAATTAGTTAATGCATCCTCTGGGAATCAAACCCATGACTTTGGCATTGCAATCAGTTCCATCTGCAATGATTTTTAATAATGCACTCTAAAAAATGCTGGGTTAAAAATAACCCAAGTTAGGTTAAAAATGGACAAACCCAGCAATTTGGGAGGTTTTGACCCAGCAGTTGGGTTAAATGTTTGACCCAACCTGCTGGGCAGTTTTATTTATTTCAACTATTTTTTTAAAAATGACTGGAAACTAACATTTATTAATATGTTTACTAAATAATTAAATAATAAACATTTATTAAATTGCGTATTAATAAATGTTCACTTTTTGATTATTACAGTACTGTTGCCTCTACACTCTAAAAAATGCTGAGTCACAAACAACTCAAGTTGGGTTGAAAATGGACAAACCCAGTGATTGGGTTGTTTTAATCCAGCGATTGGGTTGTTTTAACCCAATTTCAAGCCATTGTTTAAGAATAACTATATGGCTGGATTAAAATGAACCCAAAATAAGTCAAAACAACTCATTCACTGGGTTAAATCCACCCATTCAGTGGGTTAAAATAAGCCATTCGCTGGGTTAAAACAACCGATTAACTGGGTTAAAACCACCCATTCGCTGGGTTAAAACAACCCATTCGCTGGGTTAAAACAAGCGATTAACTGGGTTAAAACCACCAATTCGCTGGGTTAAAACAACCGATTAACTGGGTTAAAACCACCCATTCGCTGGGCTAAAACCACCCATTCGATGGGTTAAAACAAGCCATTCAATGGGTTAAAACAACCGATTCACTGGGTTAAAACAACCCATTCGCTGGGTTAAAATAATCCATTTGTTGGGTTAAAACAACTCATTCACTGGGTTAAAAACAAGCCATTCGATGGGTTAAAACAACCGATTAACTGGGTTAAAACCACCCATTCGCTGGGTTAAAACAAGCCATTCAATGGGTTGAAACAGCCCATTCGCTGGGTTAAAACAGCCCATTCGCTGGGTTAAAATAATCCATTCGTTGGGTTAAAACAATCCATTCACTGGGTTAAAACCACCCATTCGCTGGGCTAAAACCACCCATTCGATGGGTTAAAACAAGCCATTCAATGGGTTGAAACAGCCCATTCGCTGGGTTAAAACAGCCCATTCGCTGGGTTAAAATAATCCATTCGTTGGGTTAAAACAATCCATTCACTGGGTTAAAACCACCCATTCGCTGGGCTAAAACCACCCATTCGATGGGTTAAAACAAGCCATTCAATGGGTTGAAACAGCCCATTCGCTGGGTTAAAACAGCCCATTCGTTGGGTTAAAACAGCCCATTCGCTGGGTTAAAATAATCCATTCGTTGGGTTAAAACAATCCATTCACTGGGTTAAAACCACCCATTCGCTGGGCTAAAACCACCCATTCGCTGGGTTAAAACAGCCCATTCGCTGGGTTAAAACCACCCATTCGCTGGGTTAAAACAACCCAATTGGGTTGTTTTTAAGCCAGCATTTTTGTAGTGTAATAATTGTGTGTCTGATTTTTAATTTCCAACCTATTTTGGGTTCATTTGAAGACTGTCACGATCACCGTCTGCCCCTGTCAAGTTTCGGACTACATTTCCCATCATCCCCCCTGTCAATCACATGCACTCACTCCACCAATCACCTGTTGCCACATACAGTCATGCACACTCCACACTAATCACCACACCCAGCTGATACGCATTACCTGGACTATAAAGGACTCACACATACACCACCTCACCGCGAAGTCTTGTTTACCCTGTGTGACATTTCTGAGCGTTTCCCTGTGTTTATTGTCTGCCTGTTTATCGTTACGGATCCTGCCTGTTTCCTGTTTATCGACCCGTTGCTGCCTGTCCTGACCCTTGCTTTGTATACCGACCTGTGAGTGATATCTGCCTGTCCTGATCATTGCCTGTTCCTTGACCACGATTCTGCCTGTTCCTTGCTGTTCCTGTTTGCTCCTGTTTGACCCTGCCTGTACGACCACTCTCACTTTAATAAAAGCTGCACATGGATCTCTGCCTCAGTCCCGCTTCGTTACAGAAGACTTCGCCAACACCACGATCCAGCAGCTTTCCCGGAGGATCTCTACACGGTATGGACATTAATCAATTATTGTTGTGGAGTACGCAGGGCACACGATCACTGGAGGATTACATCACAGAATACCTGAACATTGCATATTATTCAGATCTGCCTGACTGTGCACTTATTGACTTTTTCTGCGATGGTGTCAACCAACCACTCAAAGAACAATTAATTCGTGAGGGACCCCGTTCTTCTCTTAGTCATTTCCTGGACTATGTGTTATTGACTGTTGGTTCTCCGTTTACCGTGGGGGTCGCGGAGGAATGCGACACCGAGATAAACCACGTAATGGCCGCTGCGCCAAAGGACATTCACAAAATGGCGGCTACCACCATAACAACACCGAGCCACATCTCCGCTGATCGCCCAGAGCCACGTCACGCCTTCGCTGATCGCCCAGAGCAACGTCACGCCTTCGCTGATCGCCCAGAGCAACATCACGCCTTCGCTGATCGCCCAGAGCAACGTCACGCCTTCGCTGATCGCCCAGAGCAACGTCACGTCGCCACTGATCGCCCAGAGTCACGTCAGGTCTCTAGATCAGTCCGGGAGTGGAGAGGGTTGCGTTCCAGTGTGACCGATCCACCGTTGATTTCAGTCCGAGCAGCTGGCATCCCCAAGTCTCCGTCGGCCGCTTCGCTCTCAAGCCCGCCGGCCGCTTCGCACTCAAGCCCGCCGGCCGCTTCGCACTCAAGCCCGCCGGCCGCTTCGCACTCAAGCCCGCCGGCCGCTTCGCACTCAAGCCCGCCGGCCGCTTCGCACTCAAGCCCGCCGGCCGCTTCGCTCTCAAGCCAGCCGGTCGCTTCGCTCTCAAGCCAGCCGGCCGCTTTGCTCTCAAGCCAGCCGGCCGCTCCGCTCTCAAGCCAGCCGGCCGCTTCGCTCTCAAACCTGCCGGTTGCTACGCTCTCAAGCTCGCCGGTTTCAACGCTCTCAAGCTCGCCGGTTTCAACGCTCTCAAACACGCCGGTTTCAACGCTCTCAAGCTCGCCGGTTTCAACGCTCTCAAGCTCGCCGGTTGCCATGGACTCTTGTTCGCCGGTTGCAGTGGACTTATGCACCCTGGACGCGATGGACGAAATGGCTGCTTTGCCAGTGCCCACGGGCAAGATGGCCGCCCCTGCGGTGCTCAAGGATGCAGGGGTTGTTCCAGCCATTGAGTCCGCTTCAGCCAGTGAGTCTGCTCCAGAAACCGCTCCAGTCGGTGAACCATCGCCTCATCCTCGGAAGAGGAGGAGGAGGAGGAGGAAGGCTCCATCTGTTCTTCCCCCTCTTACGTCCAAACGTCTTGTCCTGCCGGCGCCACCTGTGCTCCTCGCTCTGCCGGCGCCACCTGTGCTTCTTGCCCTGCCGGCGCCACCTGTGCTTCTTGCCCTGCCGGCGCCACCTGTGCTTCTTGCCCTGCCGGCGCCACCTGTGCTTCTTGCCCTGCCGGCGCCACCTGTGCTTCTTGCCCTGCCGGCGCCATCCACGCTTCTAGCCCTGCCGGCGCCATCCACGCTTCCAGCCCTCCCGGCGCCACTCAGGAGTCTTGCCCTGACGGCTTCACCCACACGCCTGGCCCTGCCGCCGCCACCCGAACCCCTTGCCCACGAACCTGCGACGGGCCCCGCTGAAATCCCTAAGAACTTTTTGGGGGGGGGCAGTATACCTAGGGGTGGGGAGTGTGTGGGTGGGAACCCTGCACGGCCGCGGTCATCAGCGGTCCCTGAACTGCCCAGACCACCTGACCTGCCGTGGCCGCCTGAGCCACCTGACCTGCCCAAGCCACCTGACCTGCCGTGGCTGCCCAAGCCGCCTGACCTGCCGTGGCTGCCCGAGCCGCCTGACCTGCCGTGGCTGCCCGAGCCGCCTGACCTGCCGTGGCTGCCCGAGCCGCCTGACCTGCCGTGGCTGCCCGAGCCGACTGAACTGTCGTGGCCGCCCGAGCCACCTGACCTGCCGTGGCCGCCCGAGCCACCTGACCCGCCGTGGCTGCCCGTAGCACCTGACCTGCCGTGGCTGTTCTGGAACCTGCATTGGAGATTCCGTTCCTGTCAGCTGTTTAATCTCCAATGCACCCACCCCCCCTCCCTTATTGGTGTCATCTACGGCGCGAGGTCGCGCCTTCCGGGAGGGGGGCGTTATGTCACGATCACCGTCTGCCCCTGTCAAGTTTCGGACTACATTTCCCATCATCCCCCCTGTCAATCACATGCACTCACTCCACCAATCACCTGTTGCCACATACAGTCATGCACACTCCACACTAATCACCACACCCAGCTGATACGCATTACCTGGACTATAAAGGACTTCCACACACACCACCTCACCGCGAAGTCTTGTTTTCCCAGTGTGACATTTCTGAGCGTTTCCCTGTGTTTATTGTCTGCCTGTTTATCGTTACCGATCCTGCCTGTTTCCTGTTTATCGACCCGTTGCTGCCTGTCCTGACCCTTGCTTTGTATACCGACCTGTGAGTGATATCTGCCTGTCCTGATCATTGCCTGTTCCTTGACCACGATTCTGCCTGTTCCTTGCTGTTCCTGTTTGCTCCTGTTTGACCCTGCCTGTACGACCACTCTCACTTTAATAAAAGCTGCACATGGATCTCTGCCTCAGTCCCGCTTCGTTACAAAGACAGTCATACATAATCATTTTTAAACATTAGTTGGGTTAAATAAAACTGCCCAGCAGGTTGGTCAAACATTTAACCTAACCACTCTGTTTTTCCATATTTAACCCAACTTGGGTTGTTTTTAACCCAGCATTCTTTAGAGTGTAACATCTGCTTTATATTATGCAAATACTGCAGTAATTGTCATTTTAGGGCAGTTTAGAGCACCCGCCTCCAACACAACAAGACAGCAAAGAAAATATCAAGATGGCTGTGTAAAACGAAAGGCTGACTCATTTATTAAGTTAAAAGCATGTATCATGTGACTTGTGATCTCAGTAGATGGTCGTCTTGTGTTACAGTATCTGCTGGTGGCCGTAACTGTACCTGTTTGACCAAACCACCGTTTGGCGTCCATGAAGAGTCCTTAAACATATATAGATAAATATAGATATAATATAGATGCTACACTCTAAAAAATGCTGGGTTAATTTTCAACCCAAGTTGGGTTGAAAAGGGACAAACCCAGCAATTGGGTTGTTTTAACCCAGAGGTTGGGTTAAATGTTTGCCCAACCTGCTGGGTAGTTTTATTAAATTTCAAATATTGTTTAAAAATGATTGTTTTACCCAAATTATTGTTAAACCCAGCATATTTTAGAGTGTATCTTTCTTATTAAGCTGTTCAGTCTGGAAGGGTTAGATGGGATCTGAGGCTAGTTAACTTGATCTATGCAAAACATTCCAACGGGGCTTCCCAAACAGTCCTGGGTCAACAGTCCTAAGGCTTTTGCTGCTTCCAAAGGACAAGCTGATCTTTCAAGATGTCCAATTCCCAAAGACTTTGCTTCTGTTGATACATCTGGATCTGTTTTGTGCCTACTGTTTTCATCAGACCCTCAGGGTTGAGCATGAGCAGGGTTTCATAACACATCCCCTCCAGCATGTGTATGTAGTCCAGAATAACACAAGTAAGTCATCAGTCAACTCACTCGTGTATTGTTCAGTGATGTCAGCCAGTCGTAAATCACAGTTTCACCATCAACAGGACAAACATGTTTAAGTGAGCCATTGTTCACAGGCCTCAGTTGAACAGACGGCACTCCTCAGTGAGCTCAGGGTCTTTTATCGCTCAGGAAGCTGTTGTATTGACACAACCGTACCGCAGGCGCTCACCCGCTGACATTCTGATTAAATTCACCCGCATTAACTTATTACTTACAAGTGCCGATGGATTAGAGTTCTCTGTGAGAGACGAGTGCCTACATCTATCTATCTATCTATCTATCTATCTATCTATCTATCTATCTATCTATCTATCTATCTATCTATCTATCTATCTATCTATCTATCTATCTATCTATCTATCTATCTATCTATCTATCTATCTATCTTTCCATCGTTCTATCGTACAATTGTTCTATCATCCATCTATCTATCGTTCTATCGTTCTATCATCCATCCATCTATCTATCTATCAACCGTTCTATCATCCATCTATCTATCTATCTATCTATCTATCTATCTATCTATCTATCTATCTATCTATCTATCTATCTATCGTTCTATCTATCGTTCTATCTCTATCGTTCTGTTGTTCTATCTATCGTTCTATTGTTCTATCATCCATCTATCTATCATTCTATCTATTGTTCTATCTCTCCTTCTATCTCTCCTTCTATCTATCTATCTATCTATCTATCTATCTATCTATCTATCTATCTATCTATCTATCTATCTATCTATCTATCTATCTATCTATCTATCTATCTGTCGTTCTATCTATCTATCTGTCCATCGTTCTATCTATCTATCTATCTATCTATCTATCTATCTATCTATCTCTATCGTTCTGTTGTTTTATCTATCGTTCTATTGTTCTGTCATCTATCTATCTATCTATCTATCTATCTATCTATCTATCTATCTATCTATCTATCTATCTATCTATCTATCTATCTATCTATCTATCTATCTATCTATCTATCTATCTATCTATCTATCCATTCAACCATCCATCGTTCTGTCTATCATAGTTTAAAAATGACAGCCATATGTATTACTTTGAATATTAATTCATTTTAATTCTACTACCTTACATTGAAATGCAAATTGCATTTCTGCATACTGTATGCTGCCTCAGTTCAAATTCATGAAAAATGAGTGTAAAATTCAGAAAATTTTTAGTCCATAACTTGTGATTATCTGAGACGGACGTTAATACCAGGTGTAAACAACAGCCTCAAATATAGTCCATGTTTGTTTGGGTTTTTTATAATTCTGAAGCTCCAGTCAGCTTTGATGTAAAGCGTGTCCAGTGGAAAGGCACAGGACGAGGACAGGGAGCGAGTGCAGAGGTTTGGGACACAGGTGGCGGAGTGGATCCGTGCAAAGCCAGGGCTAAATGAGGGGTGGCAGGAGATGTGATTGTGTGTCTCTGGGTTTCCACTGTAGACACTGAATTAGACCAATCAAACAGAGCCGCTTGGCAGGAGAAGGTCTCACATGGGGCCCGTTGCTCCTCCAGCCCTCGTCTGTTTTCCCTCCTTTTATTTTTCCAGAAATGCTCTGTCGTCTCTAGGTCAGCATCTGTGTCCCAGAGGCCATCTCGAGTTGAAGCTGATTCATCCGATTAATGCAGTTTCCGAAACAAGGTCGATATTATGTTTGACATTACCTCATCCAAGAGTTTATTTCCATCTGAATCATGTGAATTACAAATAAAAATGTTACATTTAGAGGATTAATTTAGAAGTTCGATTTGCTGGTGTATCATTTCTGTAAAGTTAAGTTGTCAAACATAATATCTCACTTTATGATTAGCATTGCACACTATAAAATCACATAACTGGGTAGAAAATTAGATGAAATTCACATTTCCCATGAAGTTATAAAAAACAAATTTCTGAATGTTCAAAACCTGTACTTTTAAAAATATAAAAAAAAAATTTTTTCTTTATATCACACAATTCTGACTTTATATCAAGCAATTCTGACTTTATATCAAGCAATTCTGACTTTATATCTCGCAATTCAGACTTTATATCTCGCAATTCAGACTTTATATCATGAAATTCGCACTTTATATCTTGCAATTCTGACTTTATAACTCACAATTCTGACTTTATAAATCTCGCGATTCTGTGAAAAAAAGTCAGAATTTTGAGATATAAAGTCAATTTCGTGATAAAACTCGCAATTACAAAAAAAAAAAGATATAAAGTTGCAATTACCTTTTTTATTTTTTCATTTAGTGGCGGAAACAAGCTTCCATAGTTAAGGAAACATTCCATTTTATTATTTTTCAAACATGTGAACATTACTTTTGAATGTTATCTGAACATTCTGATGCATGTAGTAACATTCAAAAACGTTAGATAAACGTCCAACTGAAACATTCCAGAAAAAAACACGTTCCATGAACAATGTATAAATAAAATTTTCTGTGTTAACGCTTTGAGATAACTTTGAACGAACATTCTATTAATGACACAGGAATAACCTTTCCAGAACATTCCCTGTTAACTTGGATATGCTTTAAAAGGGATTTTGCAGATGCAATATCTCTAAAAAGGTTTAAGCATGCTGATAGTCTAACTCACTAAAGCACAGTGCATTAAAATCCTTTTTTAATAATTGCAAAGTTCATCCCATTTAAAGCCCACCACTAATCATTGTCAAAGTCGGTTGATCAATGACTAGTCGGCCATCTTGACCCCTTTCTGGCTACAGCCTGTGTGACCTGAGTGATCTAATACTAGTTATGAATCTAGCTTATGTTCAGAGTTTGGCAAACATCATTAAATAGATTTGCTTTGTAGAGATCAGATATGAGAGTGTCACCATCTAGTGGTGTTTAAGGGGAACACAGCATTCTTTACTAACACCAAGCACCCTAAACCGTGTTCACTCTGGTAGGATCAGACAAGTAACACTTCATTAGAATGTTTTGCATCTAATCACAAGAGAATTTCTCTGTGGTATATAGCTTCACTCCTGGGATGTGATTGGTTCAGCCAGACAGCAGGGCGGGCCTATGATGTTCATCAACTAGTATGTGGCAAGAATTTAGTTTGCTTGTTTCCATGAAGCACACATCAACAGGACTGTACCTGTAGAGGGTTTGTCTGCCCCTCAGGGACCATGGTTACAGTGCTGATGAAAAATGCAGAGGTTAGGAGCCGGAGTTTAGACTAGCTGTTTACAAAGTGATATATTGCCACGCCACCTGATCTGCATAATGCTGACCTCCTTTCTGTGCATGTGCACGCAAACACTGCTGGATAGGACCAGGTCAGATAATAAAAAATAATAATAATAATAATAAAATGTGAGGCACAAATTTTACTTTGTATTTTTTTTTTTTTATGATTTTTGTGTAAAATAAAATATAACAATTTATTTTATTTTTATTTACACTTTCTGTTACATTTAATTTGATTTATCTCTTTATTAATAATTTAGCAGACACCTTATTAAAAGCATACTTTTGCACTATTATTATTATATAAATTGTAGGGCTGCCACCGACTAAAGATTTGTCTATTCGACTAGTAGTCATTCATTTAAACCATTAGTCGACTAAGAGCGTGTTTACATTAATAAGCCATAAATCATAATAACCAGCTTTTAATTGCCTATATATATAAAACATAGCCTAATCAGCGCTCAAGCGCAAGCATAAAGCTTTCCACAGCACACCGGTGTTTGTGAAGCAAGTATACGCTGAGTTTTGGTTCATTTTGTGCTCGAATTCACTGAGAATGAGATGACAGAAAGCGCATCCTGATTGTTTTCATTGTTTTACAAATGCACAACATTTGTCAGTTTACAGAAAAAGTAGACCCTTTACAGTTTGCATTACTCTTCTCTGTATGACTAAAATGATGGAGCATTTTAAAATGCAAAAGTGATCGCGCCGGCGCCTCCATGTCATGCAATAAGCGCGCTCTCCACACAAACACATTAGAGCGAGTGACATGTAAAGTTGCTACTACTTACAATTTTCAAGTGATAAGCCATATTTGAGATCGATGAAAGATGAAACATATGCAAATGTTTGGATTTCCTGCTGTTAACAATCTGTCCCTCACGGACTGCGTGACTTCGCCACTTACTGTCGAGATTTCTTTTTTCTGCGACTAACTAAATAATAAAAGACCAAGCCTCGTCTAATCGACCAATGGTTAGTCGACTATTAGGGGGCAGCCCTAATAAATTGTTTATTTTTTCATTTTAAATTTGTTCAACTTATTTTGATACGTTTAATAATAATTATATTTTCTTTTTTTGTTTTATTCCAAAGCATACAATTGAAACAGCTATTACTATTTTGATTATTATTATTAATTTCTTCAAAATATTGTTTAATTGCACTTTTTTTAGTCCATTTGAATCAGATTAGGGTTTGCCTTACTTTCATAGAATGGTTTAAATCCTCATAAATATAATACAATTTTAATCCTGATTTCATATTTAATGCCACTGTATATTCAGCGGTCATATTTTCTGCCTGGTTACCTGACCAGGGACGACCCAATAGCAGCCCGCTACTAAATGAATCATCAGTTTCAACCTCAAAATCCTTTGAGAGCAGATGGGATCAATGAAGCCAGATCTTTTTTCCTGAATTAGTCATAGTTTTCTGTTTTGTAGAGAAATTAATAGTCAGGGGAAGAGGCTTTATGATTCCCACAAACATCTGCTGTTCTGCTGTTTTCATCACCAGCACTGAACTCATGGTCATAAATCAACACAATGAATTCACCTGTCCACTTACACTCACGGTTCCCTTCATAGTGATTGCAGGAGGAGGATGGCAGTTTTACACATGCTGCATACAGTAGTGTTAGTAACAGTGTTACTTCATATGCTACAGTCTAGAGAGCAGAATGACCGATTAACACTGTAGTACTTAATATTTTCTCTCTCTCTCTCTCTCTCTCTCTCTCTCTCTATATATATATATATATATATATATATATATATATATATATATATATATATATATATATATATATATATATATATTTAATGACCTAAGGGCATTTTAAGACCTGTAGATTGTATGCTTTGTTCCGATACAGGGACTTAATTTGTTACAACGTTGCATTTTCTTCTTGGTTCGGCTAGCTTTCAGCAGGCAGCATTTCAAAGCATACAAAAATGTGTTTATGCAAGTCACATGCGAGTAAATCTGTCTTCTTATTGGTCAGAGTTTCCTCTGCATCATCCATCAGGATGATTAACAAGTTAACTCCATGAGCATATTGTGGTTTATTTGTAACTAGTGATGGACCAGTATTGATTTTTTTAGAACCGATATTGATAATTTGTGTGTTTATGTGCCCGATAACTGATATGCAGAACCGATATTTATTTACTGTTACACTTCTGTTTTTGACACGACTACAACACCACTGAACTGAACAAACCATTTTATTTATAACAATCATTCCCTCCTTGAGTAGAACACAAAACAAATCTTATTTATACATCAATAGATTTTGTTAATTTTAATCTTCATATTACAAAAATAATTTTATTTATAAAAATCAGCAGCAGCAACAAAAATGTTAACAATAAGCAAAACAAATGTAGAATGTCTGTTTTCAAATGGAGAAAATAAATTAAAGACAGGACTCATATCAACTTTGCAGAAATGCAATATTTAATTTTAAACTAGTTTTAGTAGATTTATAAGCTGTTTAATCGGCTAAAGTTTAAAGGCTAAAGCTTAAATAACTGAATAATATTCTCTGGAATATTGGAATATAATAAACAAATCATCATATTTTATTGCATTTCTCAACTGGTGTGTTATATCAGAATTATTAATAATGTTTTTGTCGTTCTAGATTATGAAATATCTGCTGATAAAGCACTGTTTAATGATGCATTTACACAGAACTATACTCAAACTGCGATCGCTCATGGAGATAATAATTAATTTCCATAGAGATGTTTTTACTTGGATGTTTATTGGTGAATTAATGGTTATATAGTAAATGTTTATATAATTACGGTGTTTTAAACAAGTGAATCTTGTTAAAAGTTAAATGCGGTGGCCGTGGAGCATTTCCTGAGCATCAACCCGCTGAATGCAGACAACTTCACGAGACTAATGATAAGCAGACAACAGAGATAGAATTAAATTCAGCGCTTTTATTTCCAACATGTGCTCATTCATGGCTGTATTATTTAATTCATGCAAAGTTACATCTTTATTTGGGACAGGACAGATTATCTTACGTGACTCCGTGAGCTTGTCTCTATTTCTTAGAAACAAGCTGCATAATCTAGCTACATTTCAGGCATTTATGTAACATCTAATTTATGCACTAAATAAAAAAAAAAGTTTACTAATTACAGCAAAGCAGGCAAATATACTTTACCTGTGCAAGCCGTTGTCTCGTCTCCCCTCAGATGCGCTGTAATGGCGATCCTGCGTGAAATTCTCAAAACACCCACAAGATGGCAACGTTTAGCGGTAAATCTGATATTACAAAACCGATATTCGATTATGCTAAAATGCTTAAATATCAGGGGAAAATATCGGTAAATCAATATATCGGTCGATCTCTATTTGTAACTATCGGCACACGCAAAAACTATACAAATGTAGCCGTCGTTTTCTCATTATTATATAGCCTATAAAACGCAGTTAGAGTGGAAAGCAAGGCTTCGTCGGGATTCTTGCAATGCACAGAGAAGAGCAATTAAATTAAACATTTTAAGAAAAAGAGGCGCTCTTTGGTTTTCAACTGCAATATCTAATGTGCTCACTCACAGAATCAGACACTGCTGCTTTTTATATAACACCTTTGCCATTATGATAATGATACCGCTTGCTTCGTTGGTCCATTGGGTCGGATTGCTTTCTCAAGTCAGCTGAACTGCCCCAGAGGGCCTGAAAACTCTCGCTCTGCTCAAGTAGACACACACCGTTATGAATGCCTGTGTGGTTGTGCGCATTTTACTTTCGCTTTCAAATTAGCGCCAGGGCGACAATTGCTTGAATGGTGGGTTCATAACCGGTGTTGTAAGCCTAATAGAAGCCTGTTGAAAAAACCTGTCCATACATATTCAGATGACAATTTCGATGTTTTTTTTTTTTTTTTTTTTGTTTTTTGCACATCCCTTGTGGGCAGATTAAATAGCCTTAAAATGGCTAATTCTACATATCTTCATAGATAATCTGAAAATGGCCACAGTCCTGGTCCATATATCGGTCTGTCACTATGCAAGAGTGTCACAGTCACACCAAACAGACAGGTATGCGTCGGGTTTCCAAGAACCAGTCAATAAACATCAAGTCTCATAAGTTTTATCAGATGTTGGCAGCTCCAGCGGTAAACTGGCAGGTCTCTGGACGAGAGCGTATCAGCGCTGTTCCCGGGGTTTAATGTTTGGCTAGAGGTTCAGCGAGGTGTCTGAATATGACTATGAATGCTCAGTGTCTCTGCGGCGGCAGGTGTCACATTGCCTCGCGCTGTGTCCATAAAGAGAGGACGGGGAAAGAGATGAGCTGATGTCAAAATGAGTTTACCCACTCGCACCGACCTCCTCTCCCTTGAGCTGTTAGCCAAACATCGCTGCATGTCCACCAGCGGCTCACCGTTTGCTACCAACAAACCCATCGACATTAAAGCCCGGAGAAGATGGTAACGTTTGTTATTTGCTGTTTTTATGCTGTTTCTAGTGGTGCATAATTCAAGTTTTTAGCGTTTTGTTTATGCTGGGTTGCTTTACCTTCTATGGCTGTTTGTTATAGTCTGTAAACATTTGCTCTCATGTGTTTGTATATTCCTAAAGTGATTGAGTGAAGAGGCAGAGCTCAGGCTGGAGATGTGTTTATATATCACTTAATCACATTCACCTTAAAGAGCCTAAATAGAGCCGTATCAGGTGAGAGACACTCAGATTCAGAAGCCTACTGACAATTATGCTATTATTAGTGGTGTTTGCAACGGGGAGTGTCAGTTTTACTATTGGTAAACTCTACAAAATGCTGGGTTTAAAAAAAACGAAGTTGGGCTAAAAATGGACAAACCCAGCAGCTGGGTTAACCTGTTAACCAGCACTGTCACGCCGACGCACCGAAGCTTCTTTGTTTAAATTAGCTCAAATTTACTGTTAGATTTAATGTAATTACATTGACAAACTATACATCATTAAAAAGATCTAAGACTCGAGCTTCAATTTTTAATCTTTATTTTACACTCAACAACGTATAGTGACCGTTATTTGTTAATATGCGTCGGGAGTTATGAGAAACGGAGTCGTTACCTTTTCTTTGAAATATGAGCGTCAGCTTCAGCCATTGAGAAAAAAACTCTGTACGATCATCATGAAAAAACTCCACAAAATAACATCCCTCGGGGCTTTTAGCTTAAAAGAATGCACATTTGGAGAAATATTGATGCACTTTCATACGTTTATGTCAATTTTCTATACAGATGAGTCATATTTATTCAATTTTTACCCAAAACGCGCTGTTTTCATCATATGAGCGCTGTATACACTGACTTCTGTGTGTCCAACACATACCCAAAGCCGGAGGGCGCTCTGTGCACCTTTAGTCCACAAATAATACATCATGAACAAGAGGCAGTCATGTGACATATACAGAACTAACAGAGGCTACCAGACATCGCTATAATCATTGATATAAACATACAGAACGTCACTTTTGAAAGTAATAAATACACGATCGTGACGATATGTGGTTTATCTGTGTTCTTCACGCCATGTCAGGTATTCATAATAGTAGATTATATTTATAATGCAATGCTAATCGAGATAGCTTTTCTCATTGTGCAGAATAGCCTAAAATGATATATTTTCTGTCTGATTTTTGATCCGAAGCCACATCACATCAAAGAAGGTTATTTAAATGTTTCACTCAACCTGCTGGGTAGTTTTATTGAACTCAACTATTGTTTAAAAATTACAATATTGCTCACTTAAAAAGAACACTAATGTAATAATTAATAATTAAAAAATAAACATTTATTAAATTGCTTATTAATAAATGTTCACCTTTTGATTATTATTGTTGCCTCTAGTAATTATGTGTCTGATTTTTAATTTCCAACCTATTTTGGGTTCATTTTGCGCCAGCCATATAGTCATTTTTAAACAATAGTTGGGTTAAATAAAACTACCCAGCAGGCTGGGCAAACATTTCACCCATTCGCTGGGTTTGTCCATTTTCAACCAAACTCGGGTTGTTTTAACCCAGCATTTTTTAGAATGTAGTCAGCTGGTGTTGCTGATATCTACTCTGCGGATTGCAAAAAAAGATATGCACATTTATTTTACTCAGAATGCTTTAAAATATTTGATATATGTGCATTATGCACCAATATGGCTGATGTTATATCTGACTCATGGTTGAATGGCGACTGCTAAGTTAGGATACAGTAAGCTTCAGTTTGTTAACTTTTGTTAATGCATTGGGTTCTATATAGAACCCCACTGAAGCTTTATTCTAAGAGTGTACATGATGTTAGGGATTAGTCCGAAGCTGTAAATTGAACTCAACCTACGCAGTTTGTGCTACAGCCATGAATGATGCATCAAATCATGCGGTTTATTGAGGAGACGGCTTCTGTTATTTTTCTTAGTGACAAAAATTGGACAGGACTAGTAACCGCATAGAAATGTCCTACTGTAGCATTGTGTTTTGCAACAACTTAGTTTACCAATTTCAGTGACTGTTTTTTTTTTGCTGGTGCGACAAAATTTTGTTGCACATTGCACAACTGATAAGAGCTGCCATTTCTGTTTCATATGAGAAACAAAAAAACGGCAAACAAAATGAAAGTGAAACAAAACACTGCTACTCGTTTGCCACTAGATGACCTCTAGATGGCAGCAGAGGATCACTTATTGACTCCCTAATATATGGAAAAGTCTCATGAAAAACAAAAACTTCTTCAAATTGTGACTGAATTACGCAGAAAGCAAGTAAAGTGCGCTCCTTTTATAATCACTGAAGCTGTCAGTCAGTTCAGTATGGTACATTTAATTCGAGTAGAATATTTTAATTTTTCCCTATAAAAATGTTTTTGCACGTTACTGTTAATAAGTTAATTTCAAGCTCAGTGCTTTACTGTCAAATTTCAATAAATAATATCATTAGTAACTGCACTTATTAATGCAAAATAATAGTAATATGATTCAATTACATTTATGATTATGAGTAAAAACCCAGCGCCACCAAATCAGGTGCTGGCGCCACCTTCTGCTCTCAAATGTTAGTCTGGAGCCCTGAATTAGTTCAGTTTTTCCTCAAAATCAAATAAGGAGCACACTAAAGGTGTTTATTCACCTGAGGCCTGGAGGAGTTAAATTAATCTTACCTGTTTGCGCTAAACTTTGTAAATGTCAGCCGTAATCTGATTGCTCTGTTATGTGAGGAGCAAAGCAGCTTAAGAGTGTGAGAATTTGCCCCATCAGCGTGTTTTATCAGGGAGCAGCTGAGATGGTGAAAGCGTTCCCTCGAGACGCTCCTTTCTGTTGTTCTGATGTAATGAGTTACTCAGTTTGCGCAGACGATGAGCAGTTAACTCAGGCGCTGAACCTGCTGATGACTTGATGGGTTTAGAGAGAATAAACACAAAGAGCTTTGGCTTCTTCTTCTTCTCTAGCCCCAACACAGTTCAGTTTCAGATCCACACAAGGCCATCAGGAGGAATTATACCGATGCACTTCCTCCCCCATCGTGCTTCTTAAGGTCTTACACGAATGTGAGGCGCGTTTAACCGCAGAGGAAGCAGGACACTTCAATTACACGCGGCCTGCGGCCAAACGGGAGTGTGGTCATGTGTAAAGGTGAATCGGAAAGAGGATATTACCCACAGACCTTTTCACCGCCTCTCCTGTGACAATGTTCTCTTTGAGGTTTGTGGTTTGTAAGCATGCACGTGTGGTGAGGTCGCTTTAAAGGGAAAGCACACCCAAAAATGTCGTTCCAAACCCATAATACTTTGGTTAATCTTCAAAACACACACAAAAAAAGGTTTCTGTGCCTCCATCGAAAGTCCAGGTCACCAAAACTTAGAAAGAAATGCCATTGATTTATACGATGAACAGATTTAATTTAAGCTTTTGTTTACATATAAACAATGATGGACACAAATACACTAGGACACATCACATTTGGTAAACAAGCTCAAACGTGCATGTGTGTGTGTGTGTGTGTGTGTGTGTATGTGTGATGCACGAGAACCAATGAGGTTTGTTCTAGCATAACACATGCAATCTTTCGTGTTTACCATATTTGATGTGCTCTATGCATGTGTGCTTATATATGAATAAAAGACTAAATTATATACAGTAGTGCACAAAAGTGATGTCTAGAGGGGATATTTGTTTTTATTTGTTTTTAATTTTGATGGTTTAATTGAACTTATAGGGTATAAGTTCAATTAAACCATCAAAATATGAGAAAAATATGTTTAATATTTAAGAACAAAACACAACGCTTGGTTAAGGTACTGTGCAAAAAAATGTACTGTGCAAAAAAGAAATGCATAGAAAGACAAACAACTCAGGAAAAAGCAAACATTGACTACAACATAGTCTGTAATTAATAATTTGTTGGTTCTCTATTGACTCCAAGTGCAACTATGCAATATGCTTACAAAATCTACAACAAATGTTTAATAATATTTGAGAAAAGGGAGAAGATGTCAATTTTCCGATCACTTTTGGTCACTACTGCACTGTAAAACCCGATAAGTTGAGAATACTCAAAATTATTGTAGACACCGATTGCCTCAAAAAAATTAAGTAAAGCAACTCAAATTTTTAAAGTTATAAAGTTAACTTCTTTTGCTCACAGGCCATAATTTTGCTGTTGGGAAATTACATTGAGGTCTAAAAACGCGCCGGCGCGTTTTGCAGTTTTTTTTTCACATTGCAGCAAAACAGACTTCAAATACTCCGTCATTTTTTGTCATAGAGACATAAGTAATATATCAATTGAAACTATAGAATGTCTTCTTTTATTTATATACACTCAAAGTAAAAACAAAATGTTGTGCTTTTTGTAAAATAAAGAAAACTAACATGATGTGTGATCTCTCCTCTCCCTCTGAACGAAATCCAATCTGATAATTCTCAGAAAATGAACTGTAACTTAGTGAATACTAATCACAGAAAAATTAAACTTATGTCTAAAAAAACGTTAAGATGTCAAGTTTTAAATCATGTAAGTCAAATCGAAAACAAACCTTCTGTGTTTATGTAATCTGTATGAAAAGAGAGCCATGTCAGAAGACTGTGATTCAGCTCATTACCCGCTAATGCGGCCACGCCCACGGAGCCAGCGCTATTCAGACGCAAATTCAGAGGCAATACATGCATTCATCATCTCAATCGTGTATTTATTGTCTTGAAAAGTGTTTATCTGGATGTAAAAGTCATGGTTAGCGATCTCTAGAAGACATACAGTTAGTTCCTGTTTACTTTTCTTCTATGGATGAATTTTAGATGAGTTTTTGTTTCTTTAGCGCCCTCCTGCTGCTGTATGAATTGGAAACTCCATTCATGGAATAGCCTCTTCTTCTTTTAGATGAATTTGTGGACTAAAAATGCACAGAGCGCCCTCCGACTTCAAGGATGAATTGAAAACGCCAGCGCTCATAGTAATGACAGTGAATATTGAATTAAAATAACTCCTCTGTATAGAAAATTGACATAAGCATATGAGAATCCAATATTTCTCCAAATGTGCATGCTTTTAAACTAAAAGCCTATATTCAGACTCTTTGCATCACAGAAATACATTATATTTTAAAGTATAATATAAAACCATTACTTTATATTGTAATAATATTTTTCTGTATGTTTCATATATCATAATGAGCTTGAGACATCACAGAAGGTTTTTTTTCACAGCCTACCTGACTGAAATGCCTCATTAATATGCAAGTCATTTCAGCTCATTACTATCCAATTCTTTTGTCTTCTCAGGTGAGAATGGCCCATTTTCAGTGGTGATTCACGCCTCCTCGCATACTGTGTTCCTTGGCAAAAAGTGTCTTACAAAAACTAAATGAATATATTGTTTTATATGAAGGAGTAGGCAGCATAATTTTTACATAATTCTGAAGCAAAAATTCTAGTCTACAACCTCCAATACCCAAAAGTCTTGTGAACACAGATTTACTATACTTTTTTTGGCCTTATTTCAGTGACTTAAGTTTTTAGTTTTTTCAATAACCACGCATAAATGTTATTCCTTCAAAAACACAAACATGTACATACATGTTCCTCACATATTATTGTAGCCTAGTTTGTGCTGAATACAGTGTAATGACACTTTTTCCATTAATATGTTTATGAAGAACTGAAAAAAGCACAAATGTCAGAGCATGTCAAAACTTCTCCAGGCCCCAAATCAGCCTCAGACTCCAGAGGGTTAAATGATTAAAGTTGACTTTGGCATGCTAAAATTAATTGATTTTGAGTCATTTTACTGGATTAGCTAGATTTAAAAACCTTTTAAACTTTCAAATGCAGACTGACCACCTAAATCAAGACTAGGCCTACATGGTATATCAGCTGGTATGTACGGGTGGGTAATATGACCATAATATGATACATTTTATAATTTTATAAGTTATTTTTGTTAGGCTATATAAAAAAAAAAACAAAGAAGCAAATTACAAATACAGTAGTAAATTAAATGTTTATTTAACATGTATACATTTATTTAACATCTTTTGTTGTTTGATTAACATTAATAACAGACAGGTATTTAATTGGGCTGCTGAATGCATGGACGTAATATACTGACACATATACAGTTTTTAGCCACCTGTTTGACCACTTAAGCGAGTGTATTCACGTGAGATACTCCACACGATGGACATTTTGACGTCTGTGTGTGTGTGTATTTGACTATTCAGGCGCAAGGAGATCTGATTGCGTACGCGACAGAGAGAGAGTGCTTCTGTTGTGTGTCATTCAGCCTATCCCGCCTTCACTAACTGCAAGTAAATCGATAACAGATTGTGATCGGATTGTAATTTTGTGCTACGACGAGCTTGTTTATCTTTGATTAGGCTGTCGGCTGAAATTATATTCAACACGGCCAATGGGAGTGGCTGTCTTACCCGCCACAGCTGAAATCTACCGCTTTTGGCGGGTATTAATGTCAAGCCCTGATTATAAGTAACAATTAAGTCAAACTAAAAAAAATAATAATAATAATTTTATTTAATGTTTAAGTCCATTGTACTTAAAACTACTGTTTACCATACGTAATGTTTCTTATTTCTCAATTATTTTGATGCAGTGGTTGCAAAACCCAGTAAGTTCAGAATACTCAAAACATTTAAGTAAACAACTCATCTCTGTGGTTAAGTGTTAGTTAGCAACAGCACACCAGCATCCACTAATGTAACCATCAAAGAGACTATCACTATTTACTTGCATAAACTGTTAATTAACATGCAGTATTTATAGCCTTGCAGGCCATTCTCCACCCAACCACAGGCACTACTCTTGGTAACCCTACAAAACATCCCAGAAACACCTTTAAATACCAAAATACCAGAACATGAATCAATAACACCTGTATTAATCTTGTGCAAACACACAAAATATCACTTAATTTCAACATTTTACAGAATGTGATGCAAAGCTCTGAACTTGAAATCTGCTGCAACTCAGTTTAATGTTAAATAGATTCTTCTGATAATGTAGGTTATGTCAGTAATGTCGGCAGACGTGACATGGATGATGTCACTTTATATCGCTCAGTAAACTTAAAAATAATAATTTAAGTGTTTACTCAAAAATGTTGAGCTACACAAAAATAAAAGTAAACTCGTTCAGAAAATGTAACTTTTGGATCAAAAGTTGGATCAATGATTTAACAGACTTTAATTGCAGCATACTCAATCTTTATAAGTTAGTAGTATTGTTGGGGTTTACAGTGTGTATGTTTATAGTATAAAGCAATTGTATCTTTTCACAAGACTTGGATTAAACTGCTTGATCCATGTGAATTTGATTTACAGTGCCTTTATAAACTTTTTTAAGTTTTGGTTGCCTACACTGTAAAAAATCTTACTTGGTTGCCTTAAAATTTTGAGTTCATTGAAATGATTGAGTTCATACAATAAAGGCGATTGTTTTTATCAACAGAAACCCAAAATATGATGTTATCTGAACCACATTAGTTATCCAAGTTGATTTGACAAAAGAAAAAAAAGTTGTGATACCAAATCACAAAAATAATCCTTTAGGGTGTAGAGGGCCAGAAAGCTCTCAGGTTTCATTAAAAATTTCTCAATTTGTGTTTTGAAGATTAAACGAATGGGTTTGAGAGCTGAATAATGACACTATTGTGTTTTTCTAGTTTAGGTTAGAAGTTTGCATCGTTTCAGTTATTTTCCTGTTTATTATTGTGAAGCTGCTTTGAAACAATCTTTTTGTATGAAGCTTATTATGTAATGTATTGCGCTCATGTATTACGGCAATACATTAAAATAATATGCAATATGAACTATCCCTTTAAAGAAGAGGTGGGTTGTCAAATGCAGGGTACATGAGGATCTGGTGCTGTACTTTAAGGGAAAGCCCGAGGTAAGAGTAGCCCTCGCGTTTGGACTCTGTGTCCCTAAATGCTAATCAGATTACCAGAAGGGGAGGAGCCAGGGTTAACGGAGGCCACATGAAGACGCGAAGGGGAGGAGATTGTGCAACTCAAACTCAGTCCAGGAAACACTTGACATCACAAGACGAGGCTCTAGCTCAGACGTAACCTTGATGGACTTACAGAACGACTATACGGGTGACTTCATCGCTCCCGTCCAAGCCGTAACCAGAGGCATGAAACGAAAGCGCCTGCTCAAATCCTACAGGTACAGAACAAGCTCAGAAACTTGACTTGCATACTGGAAGTTTCTTGATCTCACGCTGCCTGACTCTGTGAGATAAGCTGATTCTGGTTTGCTCAAGTGTGTTTTTTCTGTGGCGAGCTGGCAGAAGTTGTGGGTGCTTTGCTGTGAAGTTTGTAGTTTGCATTGAAGCTTTCTGTATATCTCAATCTTCTGGACAGTTCTGGATAGTATTTTCCTTGTCTCAGCAGTGAAATGTCAGGACAGGTGGACTCATCGCTTGCATAAATATTGCTTTACAAAAAAAATTAAAAAAAAAAATTAAATAATTTACTTACTCCAACCAATTGCTTATTATTTTATATTAAAAATTTGATGATGGAGAAAAAAAGGAATCATATTAGCATGTCAAATTTTTGTGTCCGTTGTTTATTACTATTTTTGCAGCTATATATACTGTGTGTGTGTTTTACTATATATATATATATATATATATATATATATATATATATATATATATATATATATATATATTATACATATATATTTCCTCATTATGCTTTGTAAAAAAAATTTTTATTATTTTTGGAAGTCTGATCAAACCTACAGTAAAATATTCAAATATCATTACAATGTAAAATGACTGTTTTCTATTTGAATATATTTTAAAATATATTGTTCTTTTTTTTGCATTTACTATCACTGCACATCAGTTTAGGATGTGGGAAATTGTGTGATATTCATTTTGAAAGAGGAAACTGGTTTTGGCCCAGTATGTTGATAAATTGCCCTGATGCTTTTTTTTCAGTTTCCTTCACAAGAAAACCTCAAGTGTTACACCAAAGACGTTATTGATGAAACACATTTCCATTGCATTTAAGCACATCTCACATTTAAGAACAGTTAGAGGATCTCATGCATTTACTAGACAGCTATAGAGCTGCACAATTCTGGATGAATTGAGAATCACAAATGTTTTACATTTATTATTATTATTATTTTCATATAGAGATCGTGATTCTCCCACAACTCTGAACAGACTACTAAACAAAATATCATGCAATTTACTAGAGGTTCTGTCAACATGTTAATTGCTCCAGTCTGTTTAAAAATGTTTAATAATTAGAATGAATTATTTTAAAAACATTTTTAAATTGATGATTCAATGACTCACTCATAAAGACTTCACTTGTTTTATTACTGGATGAAGTAGCGTTTTTAATGAATCTCTTGAGTGAATGATTCAATGACTCACTTATAAATATTTCGCTTGTTTCATTACTGGATGAATCAGTGTTTTTTAACAAATCACTTGAATGAATGATTCAATAACATACATTTTTAAGAGTCACTTGTCGCCACCTACTGGTGTTACAAGGTAATATGTGATACAATCGTTATTTGAACAGTCAAGTTACTTTCAAAAGGTGATTTGCTCTATTTTGATCGCTTACGTAGACATCAGTGTTTATATCCGAGCTATAAACTTTCATCCCAGTACTTCTGTCATAATTTAAATGTTTGTAACACAGAAATAATGATAATGTGTGGATGAAAAGACTGTTTATGAAGCTGTTTCATACCTATTCATGACAATGACTCTCTCTGGATCAGCAGCAGCGCCATCACAGATCTGAATGTATGGTTTTGTCAAAGGTTTAATAGACACAAGCAAATCATTTAAGAATGATTGTAGGGGTGTTTGAGTCGAAATCGCGATCTTTTAACGATTAATTGTGTAGCTCTAGACAGCTAGTTCTGATAAAAACTGTCTAATGAAATATATGGCAGTTTGTGAGATAAATATCAGCTCAGTAACTTTGTTTAAATGTTTCTGAATGAGCTATCATTATTATTATTATTATTACTACTATTATCATCATTATAGTGCACCTTTTGTCAAAAGGTAGAAATTCCTCCGACTAATGAAACAGTTTTATGATTTCTGTATTCTCCACCAGAGGGCGGCCTACCATTTTTCTGCAGCTCTTAATTTGTCCTGTTCTGCTGAGGCTTTGCATCTTTCTCATACACAGCTGTACTTTCAAATCAAGCCTGAGTAAATGCATGCATCTGCTTTTGTTTGGAATGAGTTGAATATATATGTTTAAAACTGTAGTGGCATGAGCAGAAAAGATGGAGCATGTGTGACTGTCATTGCACATGTACTTCCTCTGCAAGGTTCATCAGTTTTTATGTGAAAGCACAATGATGTGTTGCTTGTCAGAAAGACTCAACCCACATGCCACGTACCGCACAAGTGATGAGTGTCATCAGAATGTCATGAGATGCTGTGCTAATATTCTGCACACAATTTTCCATCTGCTTTCAGATAACAATGAGTTTGGTTATTCTAAGTACAGTTGAATGAGATTTTTGTCTTCCCTGTAATACAACTGCTCTCTTCCAGGAAATATGATATTGTTCCAATCACAGTGATGTTAAAAAAATGTTTCCACGAATGATCAGAAGGCAGTGAATGGAAAGATTTGATCAACAATCTGTCCTTTTATGATTGTATCATGACATTAACGTAACTTATCATGAAGTTACATTTAATTTGGCTGGCAGAATGTCTTCAGATTCCATTCCTTATTATTAACACTTTCATAAGTGGTCGTAGATATTGTCATCCTCAGGCTTGTGTTGTCTGTTGTGGCCGGGCCGTGATCATGATGATCGACTTCACACCTCTGCTTTACTAATTGCTTTAATTAGAGCACCTGTCTGCTAGGAATCAGAGTGGACTGTAATGACGGATAGATGTTTAAAGCCACACTCTAAAAATGCTGCGTTGAAAACAGTTGGGTTGAAAATGGACAAACGCGGCAATTGGGTTGTTTAAACCCAGTGAATGGGTGGTTTTAACACAGAGTTTGGGTTGTTTTAACCCAACGAATGAGTGGTTTCAACCTAATGAATGGGTTGTTTTAACCCAGAGTTTGGGTTGTTTTAACCCATCGCTTCGGTTGTTTTAACCCAACGAATGGATTGTTTTAACCCAGTGAATGGGTTGTTTTAACCCATCGATTGGGTTGTTTTAACCCAGAGTTTGGATCGTTTTAACCCAGTGAATGGATTGTTTTAACCCAGTGAATGGGTTGTTTTAACCCATCGATTGGGTTGTTTTAACCCAGAGTTTGGATCGTTTTAACCCAGTGAATGGATTGTTTTAACCCAGTGAATGGATTGTTTTAACCCATCGATTGGGTTGTTTTAACCCAGAGTTTGGATTGTTTTAACCCGACGAATGGATTGTTTTAACCCATCGATTGGGTTGTTTTAACCCAGAGTTTGGGTCGTTTTAACCCAGTGAATGGATTGTTTTAACCCAGTGAATGGGTTGTTTTAACCCATCACTTCGGTTGTTTTAACCCAGCGAATGGATTGTTTTAACCCATCGATTGGGTTGTTTTAACCCAGAGTTTGGATTGTTTTAACCCAACGAATGTATTGTTTTAACCCAGCGATTGGGTGGTTTTAACCCAGTGAATGGATTGTTTTAACCCAGTGAATTTTTTTTAACCCAACAAATGAGTGATTTCAACCTAGTGAATGGGTTGTTTTAACCCAGCGATTGGGTTGTTTTAACCCAGTGAATGGATCGTTTTAACCCAGTGAATGGATTGTTTTAACCCAGTGAATGGATCGTTTTAACCCAGTGAATGGATTGTTTTAACCCATCGATTGGGTTGTTTTAACCCAGTGAATGGATCGTTTTAACCCAGTGAATGGATTGTTTTAACCCAGCAATTGGGTGGTTTTAACCCAGTGAATGGGTTGTTTTAACCCAGCGTTGTTAAATTGTTTGACCCAACCTGCTGGGTAGTTTTATTTTACTCAATTATTGATTAAAAATGACTGTATTGCTTGCTTAAAATGAACTTAAAATATGTTGGAAATGAACATTTATTAATATGTGTAAAACATATTAATTAAACATATAAATTGTTTATTAATAAATAATCATAAATATTATTATTGTTGCCTCTGGTAATTATGTCTGTCTAATTTCTATCCTATTTTGGGTTCATTTCAAGCCAGCCACATGTAATTTTTAATCAAAATTGGTTTAAATAAAACTACCCAGCAGGTTGGGTCAAACATTTAACCCAATTGCTGGGTTTGTCCATTTTCAATGCAAATTGGATAGTTTTTAACCCAGCATTTTTTCGAGTGCAGGAGGAACTTGTGTGGATTTGTGAAGAGTTAAAAAGTGCATGTCGCTGCCTAAATCCTCTGATGTTACACGCTGCTTCATGGATCAGTAAGTCTTTTTATTAGATCAGATACGGTCTGCTGGGCAATATCACTCACACACACTCGCATGTAAGGAAATTCAATTGCATTCCCATATCTAAGAGTGCCAGTAAGAGCATCTCGAGTTCAGCATTGAGGAAGCTGAAGTGTGCAATAAAGCACATCATGCAGAATACAGACACACAAATTCACAAAAATAAAGTCTTGACGTCATACGTGAACCACAAACATGCCACAAACTTTTTTTCTTCTTTAGAAAACCTTTATTTTTTAAAGTCCCAACCCATTTTTCTTTGTGAAACAGGATGTTCAATGAGAAAAAATGTAGTTGGATGGTCAAAAGTATAGGTGTTGCACATAGCCGATATTAGCTAAAATGTTCCTAAACAGCTACATTTAGCTGTTGGTTAAACTGATCCAATATTATTGGATGCAAGTTATTTTATTTTGATTAAACATTTGATTAAGACACTTTACTTACAGCCATTATGTATAATGAATTATAAAAGTATTTTTAATGCATTAATTATGCCTTTTAATGCTCTTTATATGATTTTATTAGTATTTGTAACCACAGTTATAATACATTATAATACTTATTGTTGCAACTTTAGAAAGTATAATGCATTAAAACACATGACAAACAACCAATTTCAGAATCTGCTATTGTAATGCATTTAAACTTTGGTTGGAATCATTTATGAAAACATACAGTATAATGCATTATAATGTGCATTATGAAAACCTGCATATATACATAAAGGCTTTCAAAGTGTTATTTTTTTTCCAAAAATGCATAATTAGGTAACCTACAGTCTCAGATTTTTCTTTTCATCACACAATTCTGACTTTTCCCCCTCAGAATTGAGATATTGCAAGTTACAAAGTCTGAATTGTGAGATATACTCCCAAACTCTGAGAAAAAAAAATCACAATTACCTTTTTTATTTTATTATTCCATAGTGGAACAAGCTTCCATTTTCCCTGATGAATTATGCACATTAATACCAGGAACATATATTGAAAAAACCGGCGACAGCTCTGTGGAGTCCATTCAAGCTTTCAGAAACACCTCCATATCTCCTGACTCCTGTCAGGACCGTCATTCACACTCCAGCTCTTCTCCTCCTTTATCGCTTTCCCATGAGAGGCTCGTTCTTTCTCACACGCTTTCCTTTTTTTATACCATGTCTTTTCTCCTCTCACATGGAACCACAAAGAACACCCTAGCAACCAAATAGCAACACCCTAGCAACCACACAGAGCAACCTTGCATTGTGGGAATTGTCTAAAATTCCAGGAATCAGACTGCTTCACAAACGAGGGTCAATTCAATGCTGGATTTGCACAAAAGATTAATAGGACGGCACATGCTAGTGGATGAGTTGATTCCACATAAATTTATCCACTAATCATTCAGAAACGTCTAAAAGTTGTAACTTCTTCCTGAGTCTCTCCACCAGTGTCGACTCCGGTTTGAACAATGTAATTCTGAACACTGTCATCATTTTGGCTGCGTGAGATTCTCCAGCTTTGTTGTTCTTGAGCTGTTAAAGCTCCGCCCTCTTCTGGAATGGGGGCGGGAGCAGCAGCTCATTTGCATTTAAAGGGACACACACATAAACGGCGTGTTTTTGCTCACACCCAAATAGGGGCAAATTTAACAAGCTATAATAAATGATCTGTGGGGGATTTTGAGCTGAAACTTCACAGACACATTCTGTAGAGATCAGAGACTTATATTACATCTGATAATTAGTTCAGTCTGAGCACAGTTTGAGGTCTTTTTTGAAATTCTAGAGGCACGTGAGAAACGTGAGAAGCAGGAGGTCTCAATTTGTTCTCTATGTTGGAGAATGAAATGAGATGCTAAACAGATCTCATTGTGTTTTTTCTCTCCCTTGGGTGGTGTTTTTTGTTGTCTCGTCATGGTTGGCGTGTGTGTGTGTGTCCTCCATGCCTCTGAGAAGTGGGCTCTGACGCTGTCACCAGCTGCATTTCCACCCCCTCCACTCCCTAAAGCCGTCCGCTCTGGTTCCCTCGCTGAGATACGGCACAAACACACACACACAGGACCCTGAGGGTTTATCCCTCCTCACACACACACACACACACACACACACTCCCACTGCTAGGCCACTGCAACCCAGTGAAAAGAAAGTAGAGGAGGACTGGAAACGTGATACACACTCCGGCTTACTTCCCCTGCAGACACAGAGAGACACATAGTTTGAGCACAGAGCTGGATTATCTGGAGAACATGTCCATCACGGAGCAGGACGGACTCTGACGAGGTCTAGAGAAAACCGAGAGACGACAGAACACGTTTCGCCATGAGTATCGTTATGAAACCGCGCTCACGTTCCACCAGCTCTCTCAGGAACACGGAGGGAATCTGGTAAAGTTTTTCTCATTCTGGCTCTCTGGCGGCTCACAGGCATGCGGCATGCGTTCAGACCCTGCTTACTACTGAGTGTGGACAATGTCATCTCATAGTTTGGTGTCTACCACAGACTACTTTATATTAATATTATAGTTATTATTTTGGTATGCACCCACATAGGAATTCAAGGCTGATACTGATAGCTAATTGTTTTTTACTATGTCCAGTAACTTAAATTATGGCTGAAGCTGTTTTAGATCCAAACTCTTTTCATATATATGTATATATACATATGTACATGTATGTAAATATGTATATATGGTTGACGGAGACAATTTGAATATATATATATATATATATATATATATATATATATATATATATATATATATATATATATATATATATATATATATATAACATTAACAAAGATTAATAAAACATTAATAAATGCGGTCTAAGTGCAGAACATTGATATTTCATTAATAGTTAATGTTAATTAATGAATTATTTAACTAATGTTAACTAATGAACCTTATTGTAAAGTGCTACCTATATATATATATAATATTTTATTATAAGAATATTACATATATGTGTAATTCAAAAGTATTTTAATTTATTTTATAATTAAAAGTATTTTTACGTATTTTTGCTTTTTTATAATATTATCTAATTCATTATTATCAAATATCAAAATATATTCGTAAATATTTTTTATTTTTTGGCATATTTTGATAGTATCTAAATTATTTTGCAACTAAAGAATATTATATATGTACTTCAGAAGTATTTTTAATATTTTTGTTTATTTTTAAAAATTAATATTATATATATCAAAATATATTCAAAATATTTTTAATAGTATCTAAATTTTTTTATAACTAAAGAATATTATATGTAATTCATTTATTTTTAATAGTATCTATATTATTTTACAAAAATAATAATTATATATATATATATTCAAAAATATTTTTGGCATAATTTGATAGTATCTAAATTATTTTGCAACTAATGAATATTATATATATGTACTTAAAGTATTTTTTATATTTTTGTGTATAGTCACCATTTGATTATTAATGACTACTTTTTGTGTTAATGACTCTTCAAACACTGTGTTCCTATAATGTGGTTAAATATTTTGTCAGCATGAAACCCACGTTACATTTGTAACCTATTTCTGCGTAAAACAGGATATTTAACAAGAAAATCTGTAGGACGAGACCTATTTTATCTATCTGGAATTGACTGCGTTGTAAAAAGAGGGCGTTACATACCAGAATGGAGTCAAGTTGAAAAACAAGGGTTCGGTGACGTCAGCCGAAAAGGAAAGTTGTTCAAAGTTTTTGTTGTTATATGGAATAACATGCACTAATGAATCGCCCACAATACATGTATAAATGAATTTCTGTCATTTCTAGTTGACACTGCTAGTTCTGGTGTGTTTGTTGTTGGCTGACATCACTGTGGCATTAGTGCAGTGTAAAAATATCTTTGCCCATAAAAGATGTGAATCTTTTCCCAGCGTTGACCACTGGTCCTTCGCGCTTTCATTATCCTGTCAGTTGGGAGCTTGAGTCAAATTTCAGATGTGCCATTAGAGACCATTCACAACACAAGAGACCACAATAGCTCACGCATTCCTGCACCAGAATAAACATCTCAGCAGTTATTATCCTGCAATACGGCACAATATGCATCATTACTGCAGGATAATACTCGTCTTGAAACAATAAGGTGACTCTTCTACTATGGGTATGTTGCAGGAGCGTATTAAAGAACAGATGCCCCATCATGCTCCAGTGCTCGTCTCTTTCTCCTCTCGCCTCACACCGTCAGCCTGCTCTGACCTGGAAACCTGCGGCAGGCCGCACTGCACGCGCTCAGAAAGACGTGCATCCTGTCGCCTCGTGGCACGTCACCAAACGACTTCTCTCCCCCTTTGTCTCTCTGGACTCTGTCTCCTGCCTGCGATCTATCTGGGGACGACCTCTGCCAAAATAGGCCAAGGGCATCTCTCCTTCTCTCTCTTCCCGTGCGTCTTCGGCACCTTTATAAATAAACTCATTGTCGTCCATGTGCCTGCAGTTGACGGTCAGGCCAATTAGAGAGGGCCCTGTTGGAGCCCTGGGCCCCCGTCGTGCGTCAGCCTCTCAGAGACGGGGCCCCGGTGGACAGATACCTGCCAGCGCACCCCAAACATAGCCGACCCGCGTGCTTTAAATGGGAAGAGGTGCAGCTGCTCTGTGACGCTGCGGCTCACGTGACGGAGCTCGGGGTCTTTGATGCGAGCCGCGTGTGATGTTAAGCCTTCGGCGTGACGTCTGGTGAAGCAGATCGGATGTGTCAGGTCGGCCTGCTGGATGAAGGAGTTTTCAAGAGTGTGTTGTGCTGCTGTATGTGTTAGGGGCCGTTTACACAAAACACGTTTCCCGTTCCAATGCAATGTTTTTCCATTGTTTTTCAATGTAAACGCGCTAGACAGATGTGTTTGACCGCTGTGCTTGTATTATTTTTCACTAGGGTAGATGTCACACTTTTTTCCGCTCCGCTGACCTTTGTCTCGAATTTATTTTTATTATTATATTTAAAGTGATAGTTCACCCCCAAAATGGAAGTTGTCATCATTTATTGTATTTTACAGAAAATAAGTCACACGTTACTATAAGTTGCACTGGCTCGAAACTGCATTGTTTAGAGAAAGAGAGAAAAAAAAGATTCAGTCTTATTTTAATATTGTATATAAACTATTATATTTTTTATTAAAGGATTATTAGTTCACTCAAAATTACAATAATGTCATTTATTTCTCACCCTCATGTCGTTTCACACCTGTAAGACCTTCTTCAGAACACAAATTAAGATATTTTTGATGAAATCCGATGGCTCAGTGAGGTCTGAGCAATGACATTTCCTCTCTCAAGATCCATTAATGTACTAAAACATATTTAAATCAGTTCATGTGATTACAGTGGTTCAATATTAATATTATAAAGCGATGAGAATATTTTTTGTGCACCAAAAAAAACCAAAATAACGACTTATATAGTGATGGCCGATTTCAAAACACTGCTTCAGGAAGCTTCGGAGCGTTGTGAATCTTTTGTGTCGAATCATGATTCGGATCATGTGCCAAACCGCCAAACTGCTGAAATCACATGACTTTGGCGCTCCGAACCGCTGATTCGACACAGAAGATTCATAATATATGACATTATTTTCATTTTTGGGTGAACTAACCCTTTTATTATTATTTTGAATTAGCTTTTATTTTTATATTTTCAGTTTAAATTCATTTTAATTTTAGTTTAATTTTTAGTAATTTTGTTATGTGTTTTTGTCATTTTTATTTATTTATTTCCAGTAAGGTTAGTCATTTTAAATTTATTTTAGTTAGTTGCCATGGCAAAATTTATAATTTTTGTTTAGTTTAAGTTTTTCATCTCATATTTGTTTTATTTTATTTATTTCAATTAACAATTTCAATTGTGTTTAATAACTTTAATTAACAATAATAACCCTGGTTGCATCGGTTTATAAGTCACTTTTATTATAAGTAATTTTATAAGTAAATTTAGAAGTCATTTTATTATTTAATTCAGAAATGCGGTGAAATAATGTTTAAACTTATTTAAATTTAAACAAATAAATTTGCACAAAGTCCCCACAACTTTTCAGATGAAAAGAAAAAACACAACTTATATTCCGGAAAATGCGGTACTGGTGGTTTTTTTTTGTATGTGTGTAAATATTCTACAAAATACCTGTTCCACAGAAAAATGAGTGTCATACAGTATGTCATGAATAAATGATGACAGAATTTTTAAGAAAGTAGCAAATATGATACAGCTGTCTTTCATTCAGAAACATTCCCATAGATGGACACTGGTGATGCTTTTGCAAATAAATAAATTCTTAAATAAATTCATCAGAGCATGTTAATATAAAAAAATAAAAATAAAAGATTTTCCACTGCTGTGGCCAAGGGTCTGAGGTTGGAAAAAATGACATAACCAATAATATCACAGCTGACATGTTTTACTTTTCACAGTATAATCAGATCTGAATGATAAAATCAAGTTATTTCCTGCTTTCTCTAGGAGAAGAGTCATATTACTGAAATGAGATGAGTTGTGAGTGATGCTTCATGTAAATGCGCCAAACCATGCATGTTTGTGGTTAATGTGCCTAATCAAATGTTCATTTAATATCCTGTAGTGCTCAATTTGTTTCCAATCCACACAGTAGTTTGACATCACAGTGAGTTTTGACGTTTAGTGTGCATTCCCATGGTGACCGTCCAAGACAAACAGCCTCCGGACAGGTTTCGATGTATTCTCACAATGTTGCGGGTTGGTTATTAGAGTTGGCGGTGAAGTAATACGGTATATCCGTTCTGTCCCTCCAGCGCTCCTCTGGAGGACGTATCACAATACACTACTCCGACAGTATCGGCTAAGGCTCAGGTATCTTTACGCTCCCGTGCAGAAGTGCATTAGGATGATAACGTGCTAATGGAGCTGGTGTAATACTGTGGCTTTCGTCACAAATCTGAGGTCAGAACGGGCCAAATCCCACTGTAGTACAGAACACGTCCCAGTGCGGGAGAACATCCCACGGAGAAGCTAAAAGCAGCCGGTTTTCCAGTGTCCCAAATGTCTCATTTGCTGTGCGTCACTAGACATCAAGGGGTTTACTTGGTGATGTTCACCATGCTGGTGCATTTGAGAGTCCCTGAACTCTTATTTTTGTCGTATTACATGAGCAAATGTTTGGTGTTACGTTGGAGTACAGCACGAGAAGGTCAGCAGACATGTCAGGCATGTGAAAATGATAAAGGGTAGGGTCTTGATAGTAATGTGACAGGTGAAAACATGTAGCAAAGACTTGAGGGGCTTGACGCTGAAGGATCTGGCTGCAGAACAAGAGCTCATTGATTTCTGCTTCTCTCTTCAAGGTCAGTCAGTCAGAGCTTTGAGGATCTTGGATGTCAAGCGATGTCGGGATTTCAGAACATTTAGAATTGAACTAAGAATGCCTTTTAATTCCATTTTAATTCCTGAATTTGAATCAAATTTGAATCAGGATTGCAGAATTGCAATGTTAATGTAAGGAAGTAGAATTAAAAACGTTTAAAATAAAACTCATATAACTGAACTTTTCAAGAAGAAAATCACGAGTTTGTCAAGACAAACTTCAAATCTTAACTTTTTAAAACTTCAACATGGCTTTGTTTTTGAAGAAATTTTGGATAGATAGATAGATAGATAGATAGATAGATAGATAGATAGATAGATAGATAGATAGATAGATAGATAGATAGATAGATAGATAGATAGATAGATAGATAGAAGGTCAGATGGACAGATTGATAGATGGATAGACAGACAGATACATGGATGGATGGATGGATGGATGGAAGGGGAAATGGACGGATAGATGAATAGACAGACAGATGGATAGATAGATAGATAGATAGATAGATAGATAGATAGATAGATAGATAGATAGATAGATAGATAGATAGATAGATAGATAGATAGATAGATAGATAGATAGATAGATAGATAGATAGATAGATAGATAGATAGATATGCACAGGTCGCACATGCAAGTTTAATTTTTGCAGTAATTCGTTTGGGTGGCAACTGTCCTCTGGGGGCATCGATTCCCAAGGTAGTCAAAGAAAAATTGCATAAACCGAACAGACCAGTCTATAGATAGATAGATAGATAGATAGATAGAAGGGCAGACAGACGGATAGATAGATGGATAGACGGACAGATGGATAGATGGATAGATAGATAGATAGATAGATAGATAGATAGATAGATAGATAGATAGATAGATAGATAGATAGAAGGGCAGACAGACGGATAGATAGATGGATAGATGGACAGATGGATGGATGGATAGATAGATAGACAGACAGACGGATAGATAGATGTATAGACTAACGGATACGTGGATGGATGGATGGATGGATGGATGGATGGGCAGATGGACAGATAGAAGAATAGACGGACAGATGGACAGATAGATAGATAGATAGATAGATAGATAGATAGATAGATAGATAGATAGATAGATAGATAGATAGATAGATAGATAGAAGAGCAGACGGACAGATGGATAGATGGACAGAATAGAATGATAGATTAAATGATTGTTATTTAATTCTTTATATTTGATTGTATTCAGTAATTGTTCAGGCTTGTGAGTTTTGCTCAACTTTGTCTCAACCACAGCGATGCAAAAGTGGCCAAATGTGAAACAGGAAGGAACAGACGCGTCTTGTTCTCAGACCTCAAAGCAAGTCTTTCAAAACATTCTCTGGTTTCGAAGCTTTAAGGACGAGGAAAGAGCACTTTCAGCTCAGATCAAGTTACAGGACGATTTCTCTCTGTTTAGCAGGTTGCTATACATCAAACCGTTCATATGTGCTTCAGCAAACATGTTTACATTATTTCCAGCTGTCATTTCTATTCAGACAAGATGATGCGAGTCTGCAGTTGTTTTGCTAACACACAGCGGTCTGGCTTGTGTTAGCGAGCGTACTGTAGGTGCGTTTAGATCTTCACTGAGCTGACGGCTCTCATCCTTTTTAGGAGAGGAATTTCAGCATGTTCCCCCCATTTATCAGAGTATCTCTTTCCCTGCTCATTTTCTTTTTCCACCAGACAGGCCTCATGATTCTTTGGTTTTGGTTTTGAATCTGCTCTTTTGTTTGCCCTGTAAGTGGAGAGGATCTCGTCCACGCGGCAGCGTTACTGTTTCTGCCAGTTTCACCCATTCAGACTTTCTAGGAAATTGCAGCGAATCTCTAAAACAGTCAGAGAGTGAGTCACTGAGGTTTCAGATGAGCTACGCGGGGACGCTCGCGGGGAAACTCAGTCACCTAATGAATCACTGCCTGTGACATCACAAGTACATCACCGTGGCGATTAGCCACCTAACAGCCTCTTAAACACAATGTACGGGATAATGACAGCTAAACCCAGTGACAATGTACACCTGTGCACTAGACGTCACTGGGAGGGAAACCTCACTGCGAGTGTAGGGTCATTATGATAAGCAGCTTTAAGCGTTAGTTAAGGCAATCCCCATGTGTTCACAAACATGCTTCATTAATGCTCAGATCTGTGAGGTGGTGAACAACGCCCCCTACAGGTCATTAGTGCAAGAGTTTCACTCATATTTGCAACTAAAAATAGATGAAATATATCTTAGATGGTATAATAAACATCTAAATGATTATTTAAAGAGCTCTTAAATTTTGAGACGGAAAACCAGGAAGTCTGATGTGAGTATTAAACTTCAAAAGGCTACGATTTATTAAAAAATATGAGTACTGCACGTTTCAGTCAAAGCGAGGCGCAGTTACGCATTCTATAGACCAGTTTGGAGTGGACATCACAGTTACGTCACTGCGCATGCATAGTGATGGCAGAAAAATAGAGGTAACATGTGGACGAATATGGGCAAAATCCACAGAATAAGAGAAAAAAAAATTTCTATAGTCTTCATTTCTATAGAATACCGTCATTGAAGACGCCCTTTGAAGCTAAACGCAGACATTTATGTTGTAAGTCACAGCCTGGACTGTTGAAACGTGCAATGATTTGTTTACTATTAAAGCATAAATTTGATGTAAACTGGATATTCACAATTCAAAATTCAGTTTGTATCAGATTCTAACGGGGAAAAGGTCAGAATCGCAGGATATAAACTCGCAATTCTGAGGAAAAAAAGACAGAATGATGAGTATATCTCACAGTTCTCTTTTTCTTTCTAAGAATTGTGGGATCTGCGAGAAAAAAAAGTCATAATTGTGAGATATAAACTCGAATTTATTATTTTTTTTTATTCTTTTATTCTGTGGCTTCCACAGACTGCTACTGCAGAACTGTCATTTTCTGCCACCAGGTAGGCTCCGCCCACAAAAACATCATCGCTGTTTGCAAACACAATATATAGGTTCGCTGTTTCAGAGCAGTTTGCAATCGATGAATCTTGCCCATTAACGTCAAACGATTGCTTATATACTGGTGGCGAATTATGTCAATGTTTATATTGTAATATGTTGTAGATGGTTGTAAAGCCGAAAGTATAGTTCACTTTTTACGCGTACGCGAGGGTTAGTATAGCGTGCACGTGATGTGAATTCCGTCATCAGAAGAGTACGCGCACCGCGGGATTTTTGTAACCGCGCGTACTTGTATGCACAGGTCGCACATGCAAGTTTAATTTTTGCAGTAATTCGTTTGGGTGGCAACTGTCCTCTGGGGGCGTCGATTCCCAAGGTAGTCAAAGAAAAATTGCATAAACCGAACAGACCGGAAGGAACACATGCAAGCTACAGCGACATTTGAGGCCTATATAGGCGAGAGATTGTGTGAAAAAAGTACCCTCATTTATACAACTCTAGCATGAAAGAAGACAAAGATGTTTACATGGGTTGTAACTCGTGGAGAGAGATTGCTCAAAATTGTGCATGTGTCGAACGCATGTGTATAATTAAGTCCTGCATTATTCATGTTTTTTTGTTTTTTTCCCAGGTTATTCTTGGTATTTTCATTACACAAACTGTAACTAGGATTGAATTCAATGTAAACTCTTGTATTTTCTGTCACAGGAAGGAAAGACATCACATTTGTTTCATCACTATTGTTCTCTTGCATACTTATTATTATTATTCCGTACAAAACTTTGATGCGCTTCTCCTCCCACACTGTTTGACCCATGAATGAGGTGTCAAATCATGTGGATTATTGAGGAGAGGTGTGCTTTGACTTCTGTAAGCGACCGGGTGTACGGTGTTAATAAATCCCATAGACTTAACATTGTGACAAACTTTGGCGAGTCATAGCTCCCAGCGAGGATTTCGTGGGAACATGTGGGTTACCACATTTGAAGAAGCTGGCAGGCTCTATAAGAAAATACCTCGCAATGGGGTTTAAGTTGTACCCCCGGGGCACAAGAGCTGCTCAAAGTTGCCCCAAAGACATACTATGGTAAAGGGAATGCCCATTGCGTTACATGTTTTTCCTACTATGGTAAATTGCATAGGGATTTTGTATTGAACAAAACTCTGGATCACGATATCATAGAGACAAGGGGGTGGGCTCATTTTACTCAGGCAACCAATCAGTCTCTCAGGGTCTTTGTGAAGCTATCTAGCCACGCCCTAGCAACCATTTAGAGCACCCTAGCAACAAGTTCCATAGACTTCCATTGAAAAAGATCAAAGGAATATCTTTGGATAGAAGCGTCATAGAAACAGAAAGGTGGTCTCGTTTGACTCAGGGCAGCAAACAGTTCCATAACACATGCTTTCTCTTCCTCTACAGCTTTGATGTGGACAATGGCACGTCGTCAGGACGGAGTCCCCTGGATCCCATGACGAGTCCGGGTTCAGGCCTGATCATTCAGGCCAACTTTGTACACAGCCAGCGGAGGGAATCCTTCCTCTACCGCTCTGACAGTGACTATGACCTGTCGCCGAAGTCCATGTCCCGAAACTCCTCCATCGCCAGTGACATGTGAGTACTCCAACCATTTAAAATGTGCCATTCTCCCATTATCCTTTGCTTTATTTTAGGTCAGTTGAGTTTTCTTTTATGTGGACACGCCACACTAAAAATAAGATGCTTGTGTTGCGATTCATCATAATTTCATTTGCCCATGCAGATATAAAAACACCCATTTCTTATAGTTTTCATGCTTAGTAACCAATAGAAAAAAGGTAAAGAATAGTGATTTCATTTGATTTTACTTCTTAAAACAAAAAGTTCTACAGGTCGAAAAAGGCCGATTAACCAAACCCAAATTATGCTAATTTGAATCAGACCCACATAAACATTTACCTCTCATCCATTGATGACATTGATGGTTCACTGTTGTTTGAGTGTGTGCGTATGTGTGTGTTTGCCCTCAATTCACATGACCCTCTTATGTTTACTTTAGTCTTTCTCTCTCTGTCTAATTTCAATCAGGAAAACAAAAGTCTTTATGAACACTATCATTTAAAGTTCGGGGTCAGTAAGATTTTAAGACATTTACAAAATATTGTTAATACAAATAAATGCTGTTCTTTCTGTTCATCAGAGAATTATGATAAAAATGTATCACTGTATATCATTGATCATTTCATTGATAATAATCAGAAATGTTTCTTGAGCATCAAATCATCATATTAAAATGATTTCTGAAGGATCATGTGACAATGAAGACTGGAGTAATGATGCTGAAAATTCAGCTTTGATCACAGGATATAAATTACACTTTACTATATATTCACTTAGAAAACAGTTATTTTAAATTGTAAAAATATTTCACTATTTTTACAGTATTTTTTAAATAAATGCAGCCTTGGTGAGCAGAAGAGACTTCTTTTCAAAAATATTAGAAAGTTTTACCGACCCCAAACCTTTGAACGCTTGTGTAAATATGGCATTAAAGGAATATTTCAGGTAGAAAACTACATGTTGTTCCAAATGTATGACTTTTTTTTCCAATTCAGTGGGTCTATGGCAGATATAAATCTCTGAAAATTGAAGAATTTGAGAGCTATGGTGAAATTGTTTTGGACTAAAAGTCTAAAAGACTTATAAAGCCATAGTGTTAGTGTCTTTTTTCTTCTTTTGAGAGTTTAGTAGCCACAGTTCACTTCACATTTCCTGATAATTTACTCACCTCCATGTCATCCAAGATATTCATGTCTTTATTTCTTCAGTCAAAAAGAAATGAAGGTTTTTCAGGAAAACATTCCAGGATTTTCCTCCATATAGTGGACTTCACTGGGGTACAACGGGTTCAAATGTCAGTTTCAGTGCAGCTTCAAAGAGCTCTACATGATCCCAGACGAGGAATAAGAGTCTTATCCAGTAAAATGATCGCTCATTTTCTAAAAAATAAATAAAAATTACATACTTTTTAACCACAAACGCTCGTGTTGCACTGCTCTGTGATGCGCCACGCATGACGTAATCATGTTGGAAAGGTCACAGAAGTACTGATCCAGTGTTTACAAAGTGAACATGCAAAGATCAAGTCAAACGGCCTTTACAAAAAATAGTAAAACAACGATATCGGACGATTTTGAAGTTGGAGGAGAAAATGAGTTTTTCACCCTACAACGATATTTCCGCATACGTCATGCATAACCTTTCCAATGTGATTATGTAATGTGTGGTGCAACGCAGAGCAGTGCAAGACGAGCATTTGTTGTTTAAAAGTATATAATTTTTATTTATTTTTTAGAAAATGAGCGATCATTTTACTGGATAAGACTCTTATTCCTCGTCTGGGATCATGTAGAGCTCTTTGAATCTGCACTGAAACTGACATTTGAACCCGTTGAACCCCAGTGAAGTCCCCTATATGGAGAAAAATCCTGGAATGTTTTCTTCGATTTCTTTTCAACTGAAGAAAGAAAGACATGAACATCTTGGATGACATGGGGGTGAGGAAATTATCAGGAAATTTGAATTCTGAACTAATCCTTTAATCATCAAGTTTAGAATGACATGAAGGTGAGTAGATGATTTTTGGATGAACTATTTCATTAATAAAGCCACTGAAGAACCTGAGAGACTCTTTAGCGGATCACTGACCTCTTTAGAGACACGGTCATTTATAACAGCTACTTCACAAACCACAAAGGTAGAAGAAGCAACGTGTGTGATACACTCTGTATGAGTGTGTATGTGTGTGTGTGTGTGTTTGTCTGACAAACTGTGTCCTTATCGATAGGAATAACCACCTGCCGAGACCAGGCCTGGTCTCTCGGAGATCTGAGCCGGTTATTAGTGGAAAGTAAGTTCTGGTTCTGGCTCGCCTGTCCTAACGGCAGCTCCTGGCCTTGTTCTTCCTCAAGGAATGCTCTTGCTTGTCTAATTTGCATCACCTTGCTTCACCCGTAGACGCGAGCATCACGGTCTCACATGCATTGAGATCCCTCACCTACACCCTCACCTTTTAATGAACAGAATGACAACCAAATCGACCTGGCATGCAAACCTCAAGGCTTCAGTTTCCAGGTTGATTTGATTGGTTGAAGATTCTGGGCATTAAAACCTTTGTGTGTCGTAAGAGCGTAGGGGAACGTTATGAAAGATATCGCATGGAGAAGACGGATGAGTTCGGATGACATGTCGCTTGTGGCTTGGATGTGTGTGAGTGCGTGTTTGTCAGTCTCCATCTTTGCCATGGTCCCGCATTGCATGTGACACTGATAACAGCAGTTTAGAGGTGCACATGTGACTATTATTATTATTATTTCCTCCAATGCATACGCTCTATTGTGTCGCGTAATTTAATGTTCCTCAGCAGATTGATCTAATAAGCAAATAAAATGCTGAACATTCAATAGAAATAGATGGTTTGTAAAGCTTTACGTCAAATTCTGAAATTGATGAATTAGATTTTGGACTAGTCATCACATTTAAACAGAAGCAAATACATCAGTATCTCGAAATGATCACAAGTATAAACTATTGCCATATGCTCACAATGCTTTTAGGAAACACAACCCTGCTCTTTCGTTGCATTGAAACCCAGTGACCTGCCTAATGCCTACATAGGGAGCTGCCTTCTTAGACAGCATCTTAGCTGACCCTGATTTAGAACGCTTTACAATGTTTTATATGTGAATTCACAGTTGATTTCTGTATAAAATAGCATTTTAATACCAAGCTATTAATTCTATGTTCTAATAAGCATACATATAAATAGTGTAAAATATTGGAGTATTATTTTATATTAATGTGTAAAATAATATAACTTTTGTGTTATACTTATTTAATTATATATTATTTTATAATTATAGTAAACATGTTTTATTATTTGTATAAAAAATATTAATAATTTTATATTTTAAAATGAGTAATATTTAATAATTAGTAATATTTTATAATTGTTTTATTATCAATATTTTATGTATTTAATTATATATTATTTTAAACATTTCTTATTGTTTTTAGGGATGTCCCGATCACGTGTTTTTGCCCTCGAGTCCAAGTCCGAGTCATTTGATTTTGAGTATCTGCCGATACCGAGTCCCGATCCGATACTTAATAGCCTACGTAAAAAAGAATAAAGAAGAGCGAAAAACAGATCCAGGATCAGTGCTTTTCAGGTTTTTCAGGTATCTAACAGTTTTCAAATAGTAATCAAATATTAAATATCACTGCATATTATCTTTACTGTATAAAATAAATAAAGATTAATCATTATTGAAGTTACAAAAACTATTCAGTTAAGAGCAGTGAGTGATTTCTTTGTTATTTGTTGTTTGATTTAACATTAAATACAGGCAGCAGGAATAGTTGTTTTCCCTTTAAGACATGCACGATCCAGTACTGTTACACATGCGCTGTCTTTCTCGACTAATATACGTTCACTTAAGACATAACCGACTATGTTTGCTAGGATGCTCGCTAGGACGGGCATGTTGACATAATTTTTGTATGAATGTGGCCGCCGAAGCGCAAGACTTGAAAGAGAATGAGTTAGTCTAAAAACAGACAGCAACGTGTGCTGTTCAGTTCTCACCTGCGCTCGTGCGCTATCAACACCCGGGTGATGACGGCGTAAATGACTGGACATTACAGCAGACGGCACTCGCTGTTAACAGTTTACAAAGAGTGACTGTTTTGTCCACGCTTTCTGATTATCGTTGTTGTAACGTTTTGTGCATCCATCGACTGAAACATACATTATCTGAACTCTGTCTGTTTTCCCCGTTGCTATTTTAAACAAACCACATTAACCAATAGATGCGTCGTCATTCGAGATGGACCGCGGTGCAAGTGCGGTCCGTAAGTGGAGAACCGTATGGTTAGATTTTTTTACCGAGAACCGTTGCACCCCTAATACATATATATCCGAGTCCTGATCGGGAGGTAACATCCGATTCCGATCGAGTCTGAAACCACGTGATCGGGCCCGATTTCCGATCGCGTGATCGGATCTGGACATCCCTAATTGTTTTTACAAAAATATTAATAATTTTATATTTTATAATTATTTTATTAGTAATATTTTATGTATATAAATTTACTTATAGTACTTTATATTTTTATAAAAAAAATTATTTTTTATTTTATAATTAATTATTACAAATATTATTATCTTTTCAGTATTTAACGGGATGTGTTTATAATTATCATTTCTCTTTTTTTATGGATCCCTGTGCATTGCATGTATTCTAATTTTGCCAAAATAAAAAAAAAGTAGTGCATGTTACTTCTCTTTTGGGATGACCTTTGCATCTGAAGAACACTTGATACCTTAAATTGCTTCCTTTATAGACAGCTCACTAGGAACAGAACATAAGAATACAACAGAATAGAGATGTACTCATGAGTTATTGTAGAAATGACTTCAGTTGCATGACAAAACAAGCACACAAACGGCAGGACGATCAAACAGCAGATCATATAGCTAAAGCAAATGGAAGGGTGATGGATGATATCAGTGCACTTCCTCTCTCTGGCCTGATTTTTGCAAGCTCAGAGCATTTCTCTATGTAACCCTGCACCAGCTCATGCATTATGTAGAGTCCCGAGGGACAGCGGACACACGTTTTTGTTTCGTTTTGCCAGAGAATCCATTCTCAAACCGGAATGGCAGGAAATATCGTGTCAGTTCCCGACATTACCTTCAACCGTCGCAACTGCTCTTGGAGTTTCAGTAGTTCACTGGCCTTTGGATTGGCAATATTGCACTGTAATTAATACTGTTGGAAAGACTGATTCATTTTTTGTTTTTTTCATATTTCAATGAACAGGTTCCAAGTCACCACACAAAACTTATTTTTGATAGTGAAACACTTTTGGTTTTGTTCAAAATAATGATTAATTTTCAATTTGAGGCCTGAAACTTTCTCGTCGACATGTTTTCTAGGAATCCAAGCATGATTTTGCATGTCATTTCGCTCCAGAAAATCAGAAAACAGCTCATAACACAACTCAAGTACTTTTTACATTTGTAATAAAACGCAGAGATGCATGGTACACTGAATCAAGCCCCTGTAAAACAGTGGTAGCTGCGTACATATACAATAAATCACTGTAATCAATCACAGGTGAAAACAATGGCTTCCACAATTTTTTTTCCTGGCATTTAAAGTGAAACGAGATTTATTTCTAAAATAAAAAACAATCTTTATTTTGAGCTCCCTAACTAAAGTAGCAATATGTACTTTAAATGAAAGCTAATCATCTATCCGTATACCTAAGTATTTGTATGAAGACACCCTTTCAGTGGATTTACTGTTGGACATGAAAATGCTGTGAGTCAGCTTTTGAAAACACCATAAACTTAGTTTTCTGTGCATTCAAAATCAATACATGTGACCCGCTCTGGCGAAATGAGTCGGAAGTCGCAACATTCTATTTTAAGATATGGGCCGATAATGCGGAAAAACAATGAAACATTTTTTTTAAGCTAATTTCAAAGAACAGACTTTCAAAAATAATCTCCCAAAGTTTCGTAGTCCAGATAATTGAGTAAAGGTATTTAAATGGCTATTAAATTTGACATGGTTTTACTAAATTTGCTGGAAATGAACTTCTCAACTCTTCTCGTTACTGATGAGCATTTCCTGGTATCCCCTGAAACGTCACTATCTCTGCTAACAAATATGGTGTTACACGTTGTATAGAACCAATCAAAAAGCTTAGAAATGTAAACACACACACACACCCTCTCTCTCAAGCAAAAATGTAGCACCTGCAATGGATTTTGAAAGATATCAACAACAAAAAACGGGCAAAAAACAAAAAAGCGATTTTCTCAGGTTTTCAATTGGAAAAAGAGGGCAGACGACTGTAATTCAAATGGGAATATCTTTAAAACCATTCAAGGTATGACTTTGACTAGAATATAATTTTAAAGCTTATTGTCTCATCTTTCCATTGATACCAAAATGTCACTTTTGAAATTTGGGTCACTGTGACTCATTTTGCTGGATCAGGTCACATATTTATAAATTACAGTCATCTGCATACAGGTGTCATTTTACTTGGATGTCCTTTCTAACATCATTTACAAAAATAGAAAATAAAATGGGTCCCAAAATAGAACCCTGGGGAACACCTGAAATTGATTTATGACCATCAACACACTGAGTTCGGTCTGCAAAATAGTTTTTAAACCAATTTACAGCTTTAGAAGCAAGACCAGCATTCCTAAGCTTGTCCAGCAACACTTTTCCTTCAAAGGCCTTAGATAGATCCACAAATAAGGCAGCACAGTGCCGTTTTCTGTTTAATGCAGCAATAATGTAATTTTGGAAGAATTTTACAAAGAAAGTGTAATGCCAATTGCAGTTCTCTCGCGACGTCAGTTACACTAGATATTTTACTTTATTACTTATTAAATATGGATATTTTTCTTACACAAATGATAATTGTTCGACTTCGAAGGATCTCCACTTTTTAATAAGTGAAGAACATAAGTAGCTTTCCAAATTTTGGGTAAAGAGTTAGACATAAGACTCAAATTAAAAATATAAGTAATGGGCTCAGCAATAATGTGTTGTGCGATTCATTGGCCAAGCATTAGACTGTTTTTGGACTTATATTGAAATCAAAAGGAAATTCAAAGGATTTTAAGACGAGCTGGTGTTACTGAACTTACGGCTTTGATAAGCTGCCCGCTGCCTCTCCATTTAGCTTGTCTGAAAGGTCTGCCAGTCTCAGCATACTGAGCAGAGAGCTCATAAATTGCCCAATTTGCCCATAGTTAGTTTTGCACTGTCACAGATGTCAGGTGAGGTTCATCTGGAGTTCACACACCTGACCTGGCCACTTTCATCTTCCCATGGCAGCAAGTTGTTGCTCTTGCCGAAGCTGTGTGCTATGTTTAGCGCGCTCCGTTTGCGACACATGCATACTGCAGCAGTTGGACGGGAGCGCGTGATACGCTGTACACACGCCTGCTGCCGCTGACCTTTTCCTCTCCAACGGCGTGTGGAAATGTAGCCGCCATGCATACATGCACACACATGGACGTACAGACACGCGGCATCATGCTAAACCGCAGGAGCGTCAGCGACACCCACGTGCTGAAACGGACACGGCCTGTGCGTGAAATCGGACGCTTCTTTAGCCAGCCGGATGACAGGCGGAGAAGGTACGTTGTGTTTCGAGTTGCTCTGGAGGTCTCGTTCTGTGCTCAGAAACCCAGACTCGACCTCTCCCTCCTCCCAACAAACTCGGCATATGCTTACTCGGACCCCTCCGCGCCGTAACCCCCACCGCAGCGACTAACAGCACTTCTGTGCGCCTGTTGTTGCTCTCGCCACTAGCTGCTCACTAACAGCATTTACAACCTGCAAATGAGCCTGAAAGGCAGAACGGTTACAGGTCAGGTTATCCGATTAAAAGGGCACCCATCCACACTGACAGTGATTTACTACTTACTGTGGTTCCATTGGTCACGGAAAACTTGGAATTATGTAGGAATCAGGCCTTGAAAGTAATGGATAAATAATAAAGTACTTCACTGTAAGAAAGAACTGTTGGTTTAACTAAGTAATTTACCTGGTTGACTTAAAATTTTGAGTTCATTGAAATTACAAATTTGAGTTGATACAATGAAGACGATTGGTTTAATCAACAGAAACTCAAAATATTATATTATCTGAACCACATTAATTATTAAAGTTGATTTGACAAAAGAAAAATGTTGTGATAACATGAAAATATTTTTTACAATGTACAAACTAATGTTTGTATTCTCAGCATTTCAAAAGTTTAGCGGTTTGTCTTTAGCGTACAATCACTATAAAAAGTATTTTTTTTCTCTTTATAAATCTGTGAATTAATTAAAAGCTAATCACACATTTTTTTTCTGTGATTAATCATGATTAGTTTTTAATATATTATAGTTTTTAATATATTTTTATGTTGCAATCATTTCACATTTAATCTCCAAATTAGTGTAGAAACCACATAAAGACAGTATATTTTAAATATTTTATCTAACAGGTAGGAAATATACAGAAATTGAATGAAGTTATCAAACGCTTCAATCAGGTTTATTAGGCTGCTGTCACTTTAAGAGCTGATGCAATGACGTGGAACTCTTTATGTTCATTTAAGACTTTATTTGACTCGTTTAAGGCAAAACGGGCATTTTGGCATAATTTTTGTCTGTTCAAGCACGAAAGAACTCAATGCGGAACGTGATCATATAATGTAACACTAGCTAAAGGATGGCGGAAAAAAATGGATGCTGAGTTAATTGCGTAGATATTTTTAAAAGCGTTAAACTGAAAGATGCGTTAATTTTGACATTACTAATTTATACCTAAATTGACATATTTATTATTTAAAATGTATTATCAGTTAATTTACAGCTTGTAACAGAAGTGGACATACAGAGAGTCAAACCTCCAACGTGTTGCGAGCATGTGCACGTCCTGTTATGTCACACGTCTGACAGTTTAACACTTTTAAAGAGCTAATGAGCACAGAAGAGGATTAGGGCCAGGTAATAATAAAAAAATACATATATATAACCATCTTGTGATTAAAGTCATTATAATGCGAGATTAAACTCGTTAAATATAGAGAAAAAAAGTCGAAATACAATGTTGAGAATAAAATCACTAAATTTCGAGAATAAGGATGTGTTTCGAGAAAAAAATCATTACATTTCGATGAAAAAAGTCTAAATAAAATGAGAATAAACTCATTAAATTTCGAGACTAAAGTTTTTGCGTTTCAAGAAAAAACACGTTAAATATCGAGGAAAAAAGTCGAAATATGTCAAATAAAATCATTAAATGTCAATAATAAAGTTGTTTCAAGAAAAACCTCATTACATTTCGACGAAAATTGTCTAAAAATGTTGAGAATAAAGTTGTTTTGAGAGAAAAAACGTGTTAAATATCGAGGAAAAAAAGTAAAAATACGTCAAATAAAATCATTAAATGTTGATAATAAAGTTGTTTCAAGAAAAAACTCATTAAATTTCAATGAAAAAAGTCTAAATAAAATGAGAATAAACATTACATTTTGAGAATAAAGTCGTGTTTCAAGAAAAACACGTTAAATATCGAGAAAAGTCGAAATACGTCAAATAAAATCATTAAATGTCAATAATAAAGTTGTTTCAAGAAAAAATTTAGAGAAAAAAAAGTTGAAATAAAAAGTTGAGGATAAATACACTATTTCTCAAAGCACAACGACATTATTCTCAATTTAACGATTTTATTCTCAACATTGTATTTCGACTATTTTTCTCGAAATGTAACGAGTTTGATCTCGCATTATGATGACTTTAATCTCGAGATGGTTTTATTTTTTATTATTGCTTGGTCATAATCCTCTTCCGTAAATGAGGACTTTCACCAGGATGCTGAATAAAATCGAAGGTTTTTGCATCATATTCCCCATTTCACACCACAATTCCCCATCAGATCAGGACAGTGAGGATAATGAGCAACGGTGAGACGGGTAAAAGAAAACTTGCTGAAAGTGAGACCAGAACATGCGTCATGTTCTTCAGGTGGGATGAGGCTGCTGCCTACCTAGTGAACACTCAGAATCAGGTTATTCAAGTCAACAGCATTTTCTGATGCCCATCTAGACATCTGAATATAATAGTACTTAATGGAAAGTTGATGTTTAATCATTTGTTTACTTCTTTTACATCTTCTATCATGTTTTGTCGTGAAACTTTTTGTTTTCTTTGTGCACAATTATCATCACTGTTGTCACTGCATCATCAAAGTTTCATGGAATCTAAATATTCAGCAGAAATGACACTTTTGACTTGTGAAATGTCCTTGTAAACAATTAGACACGAGCAGCATGTGTGATGCCCACTGAATGTGTTGACGCAGAGTCTCGCGGTGAGATGTGAACGAGATGTAGGTCGTCCTCACACTGGTAGTGAACGTTCACTAGCACTGAAAGCATTAATGCAAGCGTGTCCCTGCCTTGTTGTCTCTTGTCACACAGACAAACCATATCTCATTCCTCCTGAAGGACTAAACACGAGAATATCATACTGTGAATTTCTTTGGGAAAAATCTGCACTTGTATTGAGGATATGGTTCGTCTGTCATGACAAATGCATGCAACATTATAAACATGTATCACGCGTTAAAAGTCATCGTTTTCTTTGTCTTTCTGATTGAGTTGTGTGTGCTGATTTCCTGACTTTATCCGTTCTCTTGCAGTCATGGGGATGACCTCATCGTCACGCCGTTTGCACAGGTCAGTGACCCAGGACGCGGTTCATGACGGACTCATCCAGCGAATAGACTATCTGCAGTGTTAAAGTCAACATGAAGCTGTTTTGCAACTTCTGTAATCACATGTACAGGATATACCGGACTTTTATCCAACAGAAGCTGATTGGATTATGAATAGTAGTTGGAAAATAAGAGTGATTGGTGATGTCAACTGAAAAAGAAAGTCATTTAGACATTTCATTTTAATAAATGTTTACGAAGATCAGTTTTTGGAATAATGTGTACAATCGAATGCTTCACAAAATGACAGGGAATGTATATCATGTTGACTTTACACACTATTTTATGGAGGCTTGTTTACGCCACTAAATGAAAAATAAAAAATGTAATTGCAACTTTTTATCTCACAATCCTGACTTTTTTTTTTCTCAATTTTGACTTTATAACTCACAATTCTGACTTAATTCTGACTTTATAACTCAATTCTGACTTTATATCTCAATTCTGACTTTGTCTCAATTCTGACTTTATATCTCGCAATTCTGACTTTATATCTCAATTCTGACTTTATATCTCGCAATTCTGACTTTATATCTCAATTCTGACTTTATATTGTGTAATTCTGACTTTATATCTCGCAATTCTGATTTTATATCACGCAATTCTGACTTTATAACTCAATTCTGACTTTATATCTCGCAATTCTGACTTTATAACTCGCAATTCTGACTTTATATCTCAATTCTGACTTTATAACTCAATTCTGACTTTATATCTCGCAATTCTGACTTTATAACTCGCAATTCTGACTTTATAACTCAATTCTGACTTTATAACTCGCAATTCTGACTTTATAACTCGCAATTCTGACTTTATAACTCGCAATTCTGACTTTATATCTCAATTCTGACTTTATATCTCGCAATTCTGACTTTATAACTCGCAATTCTGACTTTATAACTCGCAATTCTGACTTTATATTTCGCAATTCTGACTTTATATCTCGCAATTCTGACTTTATAACTCGCAATTCTGACTTTATAACTCGTAATTCTGACTTTATATCTTGCAATTCTGACTTTATATCTCGAAATTCTGACTTTATATCTCAATTCTGACTTTATATCTCACAATTCTAACTTTATATCTCGCAATTCTGACTATATCTTGAAATTCTGACTTTATATCTCAATTCTGACTTTATATCTCACAATTCTGACTTTATATCTCGCAATTCTGACTTTATAACTCGTAATTCTGACTTTATATCTCTCAATTCTAACTTTATATCTCGCAATTCTGACTTTATATCTCGCAATTCTGACTTTATATCTCGCAATTCTGACTTTATATCTCGCAATTCTGACTTTATATCTCGAAATTCTGACTTTATATCTCGCAATTCTGACTTTATATCTCGAAATTCTGACTTTATATCTCAATTCTGACTTTATATCTCACAATTCTAACTTTATATCTCGCAATTCTGACTATATCTCGAAATTCTGACTTTATATCTCAATTCTGACTTTATATCTCACAATTCTGACTTTATATCTCGCAATTCTGACTTTATAACTCGTAATTCTGACTTTATATCTCTCAATTCTAACTTTATATCTCGCAATTCTGACTTTATATCTCGCAATTCTGACTTTATATCTCGCAATTCTGACTTTATATCTCGCAATTCTGACTTTATATCTCTCAATTCTAACTTTATATCTCGCAATTCTGACTTTATATCTCGCAATTCTGACTTTATATCTCGCAATTCTGACTTTATATCTCGCAATTCTAACTTTATATCTCGCAATTCTGACTTTATAACTCGTAATTCTGACTTTATATCTCGCAATTCTGACTTTATATCTCGAAATTCTGACTTTATATCTCAATTCTGACTTTATATCTCAATTCTGACTTTAGAACTAGAATTGTGAGATAAAAAGTCGCAATTACCTTTTATATTTTTTTCAACAAGCTTCCATACTATATATATAAGTACCCTTTTTGACAGTATTTCAAGCTCATTTGTGGGTAAAGCCTCAGAATTGAGCAGAAGCTCTGCACATGCTCACATTTTTCTGTCTATTATTCTGTGAAGGTGAAATGTGATGGATAAAACGAAACCCAAATGACCTCTTGTGTCTCGCTCTGCTCTTGAAGGTGCTGGCTAGTTTGAGGACGGTACGGAATAACTTTGCAGCGTTAACCAACCTCCAGCAAGATCGAACGTCCAACAAGTGAGTGCAGTTACACAGCTTTAGTGTCATGGACCGTTGTTGATGTGCAAAAAGAGCTGAAGAGAACAATCACCTGCTACTTTGACTGCAAGAATGTTTAGTTATATAATGCTTTCTGCTTTTTCATCCTTAATTTTCACAGGCGATCCCCCATGTGTAATCCGCCTCCTCTCACAAAGGCCTCCTTCACAGGTGAGACGTTTCCCATTGGTTTTCAATAATTCCAGGAATTTAAAGGGTCATGTGATTTATTAATACTGAACATATATTGAAAAATATTGACTTCTTGATTGCTTGATTTGAGCTCAGTTTGAGATCTCTTTCAGTACGCTGGAGTGTTTTTCTAAGGAGAAACATCTGAGAAGCAGGAGACTCATTTGCGCTCCATTTAATCGAGATTCTTTCCTGTTGGTTGTGTTGGATTCAGCGCTCTTAATCAAACCTGTCATATCAGCAGTAAACCTCTAGGGAGCGACAACACTCCTTCCATTCACACAGTAAGCAGTTCGCTAGCCTCGTTCAGCAATGCTACTGAGTCTTTCAATGCACATTTCTACATTATTGTAGAAAAGAGATGCACTACATGGACATCTAGTGAAAAGCCTTGGAGGATCAACTCCCTATTAAATACCAATAGTTTTGAAATTAGATGCTTATCAAACACTACCGGTCAAAAGTTTGGAATAATTAAGATTTTATTAATGTTTTTGGAAAGAAGCCACTTCAATTTATTTGATAAAAATACAGTAAAAACAGTAATATTGTGAAATATTATTACAAGTTAAATAAATATTTTTTTTTTATTTTCATGATTTGCTGCTCAAGAAAACATTATTATCAATGTTAGAAACAGTTCATATTTTTGTGGAAACTGTGGTACATTACCATTCAAAAGTTTGGGGTAAGTATGTTTTTTAAAATGATAAAAATAATACATTTATTCAGCAAGGATGCATTAAATTGATCAAAAGTGACAGTAAAAACATTTATAATGTTACAAAAGATACTGTTACAAATAAATGCTGTTATTTTGAACTTTAGACTGAGCAAAAAATCCTGAAAAATTACATGTATCGTGGTTTCCTCAAAAAAAATTAAGATGCAAAATTGATTATAATAATAAGAATCATTATTATTAATGGAGCACCAATAATAAATGAACCCCAAATCAGCATGTCAGAATGATTTCTGAAGGATCATGTGACACTGAAGACTGGAGTAATGATGCTGAAAATTCAGCTTTGATCACAGGAATAAATTACACTTTACTATATATTCACATAGAAAACAGTTATTTTAAATAGTAATAATATTTCACTATTTTTACAGTATTTTTTATCAAATAAATGCAGCTTTGGTGAGCAGAAGAGATGTTCAGAAACAATTAAAATAAAAAATGATTAATTATTCCACACTTTTGACCAGATATTTGGGCGATCACATACTTATGTCCATATAGATGCATGTTTACAGTCTTCCAAAAGAAGTAAACTCAACCTGCTTTGACATTGCTGAATCTTTCCGCTCATTCGAATCATGCAAAGCTGATATTAATAGACATGGCGCAGCTGGCAGCCCGTCAGACTGACACGATACTCGCATAAACACGCCATCTCGTGCTCGGCCAGAGACGTGCTTCCAGTGCTGAAAATCACGTGCCGAGATGAGTCCGTCAATCAAGATGTTGTCTTTCACGCAAATGTATACAAAGCCTGTTACAGAAACGGTCATATGTGTACAACTCACATCAACACGTGTGTGCGTTTGAGAAGAGGTGAAAATGAAGCCGCACAATCAAAGTTGTAATTTTACTCATATAGACTGATTTATTGGCTGCTTCCATATATAAAACAGAGAAGCCCCGCCCCTTTCTTTCGAATGATCCGACAATGGTTGCCTGGCAACCCGACAGCGGATGGCATAAGAATGCGAGGACGATGCGGTCTCTGGCGCCTCTCTGAATGTGGCATCTAGGTTATCAGGCTGGTTTTCTGAAGGCGTGTGCGTCAGCCTGAGGGTTCTGTTTCCCACGGCTGCTTTCTCACTATTACTGGAGAGGTCTTGTGTATTTCAAGACTGCTGACCCACTGACGGCTGACATTAAGAGTTTCTCAGAAACTGTCTGGCAGGTGGTGGTTCTGAGTGATTTACACATCTCTGACCTGTTTGTGTGATGTTTGAGGGACTATATGGGTCAGTCGTTTAGCAGCACAATAGGTAACACATGAGGTTTGGACATTTTGGAACAGGTGGTTGATGTTATAAATAGTGAATGACGGTTTACCTGGTGTTGCATGAAGTTTTTTAGCCAATGTTTTTAGAAAGAGAAAGGTCCAAGACATATTTCACCCCAAAATCAAACTATATTAGTACCATTCAATATTTATTGTGCCTTCAGTGTATAATCAGCATCATTACTTCAGTCTTCAGTGTCACATGATCCTTCAGAAATCATTCTAATATGATGATTTATTATCAATGTTGGAAATATATTTTTTTGGAACCTTGTGATACTTTTTTTCAGGATTCATTGATGAATAAAAAGTTAAAAAGAACAGTGTTTATTCAAAATAGAAATATTTTCTTACAGTATAAAGTCTTTACTATCAGTTTTTATCAATTTAACACATCTTTGCTGAATAAAAGTATTAATTTCTTTCAAAAAAATACAGAAAGAAAAAATTACTGACCCCAAACTGTTGAACAATAGTGTATATTGTTACAAAATATGACTATTTTAAATAAATACTGTTCTTTTTTAACTTTATGTTCATCAAAGAACCCTGAAAAAAGTATTACATAAAAATAATTAATAATAAATCATCATATTAGAATGATTTCTGAAGGATCATGTGACACTGAAGACTGGAGTAATGATGCTGAAAATTCAGCTTTGATCACATAAAAAATTATATTTTAAAGGATATTAAAATAGAAAACATTATATTAAATTGTAATAATATTTCACAATTTTACAGTTTTTTCTGTATTTTTGATCGAATAAATGCAGCCTTGATGAGCAGAAAAGTCTTCTTTCAAAAACGTTACAAATAGTAATGTGTCCAAACTTTTTGACTGGTACTAAATACATTATATATATATATATATATATATATATATATATATGCTTATACATGCTTAAATATATGCATAATCACATTAATGTAGGATTCTGATGATTGGCAACAGGCTGGAAAGAAATGTAAACTATTTTAATTTGTCCTAAAATAGGCTTTTTATGCAAAATCTAATTTTGCATATTTTTGGGTTAAAAAAAACAAAACTTTGTACTCCCTGAATTCCTTTATTTGAAACATTTAGCATTTTCTATTCAGTGTCTAGCGTGCAGTGCAGTCTGTTGTGTTGTGGAATCCAGTCCAGAGTTTGTCTGCAGCCCTGTCCCGCTCTCAGTCACAGCAGCTTCTGAGGGGCCGGCCTCTGGTGTCGCACTGAACACAAGAAGAATGCCATTGACGTCAGAGGAGATGTTGTCAGCAAGGACAGTGGACCCCTGCTCTTGAATTCTCCTCAGAGTGATTGGACAGACGAGGGTTAAAGAAATGGGGGGTTGGGGCGGAGAGAATGCCACACATGATCTGATCCTTTCCCACATTTTTCCTTTTTAAACCTTTCATCTGTGCATCCTTGAATTTTTTGGGGGGGTGTTATTTCCCCAGACCATTGCATTACGATAGAAGAATCTGCTGCTGACCCGTGCGTGTAGCGCGCTCTGAGTCAGAGGTTGGGCAAACGCTATGCATGAGTTGCATGTCAGATCACTGTAAAGGTTGCCCCATAACAATAGCACCAAGATCCTGTGACCGCTGAAGTGCGTGTTGTGATTGTGTCACGCGTAAGCACGCTTGTTTTGATGAAAGATTTTCTTGTAACTGTAGCTTTGTAACTCGATGCACACGAGTCGAGTTGCAACATTTTGTCGGCACAGTATGGGTTATTGTTGATCACCTGTGCGGTATGAGCATATGCACGTCCTGTGACGCAGGTTCAGGTTTTAAATGCACTGCACAGCCCTGACATAATCCAGGATTATGAAAAAAATAAGAAATCTGGCCCTGAACGAGGATTAATTTTGAGTCGTAATCTGCAGAGATTGACTGTCACGTAATCTTTAAGCATCGCAGTGAATGAATCTGTGTGTGTCGGATTGTCTGCGCTGGAATGGCCTACAGCTAAAGTAAACAACCTCCCAGGAGCATTCTGGGACATGAAAGAGCAGCAGCAATCTGTCTGTCCCATCATCCCCCAGTCTGATGCCAATCGGACTCCTGTGGTTGTTTGCTGCACATTTACTCAATTTGTTTAGGGCTGCTTTCGCTTTAGAGACACACTTCCCTATCCTCTGTTTCTCTTAGAGCACTTTTGGTCGAGACTGATAACCCAGAATTTTTGTTTTAGACGATAACTGATATAATGACCAATATTGTTCATCCATACTGATTTTATCATTTTAAAACACAAATACAGGTTTGAAATCACATGCTTCATAAGTGAAATCAGGCATCTAAATGGCATAATCTACCAGAGAAAAATAAAAAAAAAGCATAAAAAAGAATACTTTTGAAACATGGAATTAGAGATAAAATAATATACATTTGTTTATAGTATCAGCCTAATCAGACAGATATATATCATTTTTAAAAAAATTAATTATTAAGCCATATTCTGATATTTTTACTTATTTATAATGTGTGTGTATATATATAATTTATATTATATTATATTATATAAATAAAAATAAATGAATAAAAATGCATCATAAATAAGTGAAAAATCCTTACAATCCTTAAATAAATATAAATATATTATATTTTTAAAAAATATATTCATGCATGTGTGTATTTATATAAACATAATAAATACATAAAGTACACACACTTATATTATGTAAACAAACTTTTATTTTGGATGTGATTGATCGTTTTATATATATATGCATAATATATATATATAAGGATTGTACAAATTTTTCACTTATTTATGATGCATTTTTATTCATTTATTTTAATTTTACGTTTTTATATCTTTATTTTGGTTAGTGATAATGTTCAGGCCATATTTGGTATTCTGGCCTATATTTGGCCAGTTTATATATAGTTTTTTTATTCATTTATTGGCCCATATTTTGCCAATACATATATACACACATGTATTTCTCCATAAATGTAATATAAATATATTTTAATATGCATTTTATATAGAAAATGCTAACACATGTTGTGGTTAATGTGATCTTGCATTCAGATGTAGTGAAACTCTAGTCCTGAGCCGTGTCATGTTTAAGACACAACTGCAGCATGCATTTTTAATACACATTTGTAACAGAGATCCGGCCCTTTTTTTTTTTTTTTTGCTGACAGCAGGGAGTCTGCAGGGAAGCTTGGCTCAGGCTCCAGCTCCAGTGCTCCAGTCCACATCTTGCATCTCTCTCTCTGCGTCGTGCTCTCCAGCTCTGTAGGTTTGTGGTTTCACAGGAAGCCGCTCATGTTTGTGTAAAGCAATGCCTCCTATGTCATGTGTGTGTAGCTGAGGTGCCGCGCAGCTCTCTCACTGTCTCTCTTTTTTTTTTTACGACTCGCTCTCCAGGAACGCTCGTCGCTTCATATAAGGGTCTGGATCTCTGACTAGGGGGGGTTTGAAAGCCGGTGGGAGGTGCTTTGCATTTTCTCTCTTTTGTTGTGAGACTGAACGTCAGCCGAAAGACATCCTCTGAAGTTCATGGACCTGTGGAGGAGATTGTGATCGTAAACCAGCGCGCGGACGTGTAATCGTTACAGCGGCTGGCTGGGAATCAGTAGAAGCGCGTCGGAAAGGGATTCTCTGTGCTTGTATATGTGTGTGTTTTGTTTTCCAGGAGCATGGGGCTCCGGTGCGCTCTACACCAGGAGCCCTGCACGGCTGGACTGACAGCGGTGTGACTCCGTTTTATCGCCTCATTCGATCCTTTAGCCCTGATCCTTTCAGCATGAAGAGTCACCCATGTGGACATCCCAGCATGGCTGTCTACGATGTGGACGATGTCCGGGAAGCCTCGGCTAGCCCGGTCAAGCGCCTCAAAACTGATCACCCCCTTCCCTGTCTCCCTCCAGAGGAGGCCTACCAGAAGCTGGCCACCGAGACCCTGGAGGAGCTGGACTGGTGCCTGGACCAGCTGGAGACCCTGCAGACCCGACACTCCGTCAGCGAGATGGCCTCCAACAAGGTGAGTCAACACATGGTATATTCCACTAAGAAAGAAGGGCTTCCCTTGACTTAATGTCATTACTGCCGCCCAGGGGAGCTCAGGTAATTGGTGCGATTTGGCAGGGTTGTTGGCTCACAGACGGGAGACGTTATCAGGTAGCGTAGAGCCAAGATGGCTGCCCCGGGGGGGTGCAGTTTCAGGGAGATACACACATAAGTCATGTACGTGCAGGATTGTGAGTCAGGCTGTCCATCACGCGCGACCATCATCCGATGCAACGTCCAAATGCTTGTGAGTATAATCAACTGTGTCTGTTTATGCATGTGTGCGCGTGTTCCCGTGCTGGAATCGTCAGTTTAGACCTTTAGTCAGACTGAAGCATCATTGTCGTTGGAATGGTGGGTCTGTTCTTGTGGGAGGGAGGTCAGATCGCTGGGGATCATGTTTAGCATTGCTGATGACTGCACAGGCATCTTTTGATGTGTCAATTCCAGGGGGTTAAATATGAGATGGAGGTCTTGTTTTGATTTGTGTGTTTGGTGCAGGTCTGTGAGGAGGGGAGGCGCCGGTATTACTGAAGGTCATACTGGAACGGGGTGATATAATGTTTGCTGTCATGTCAATGCATTGAATAGTCATTAGATTTTTGATTTTCTTCAGGACGTGTGAGGCGTGTTTGCCTGCTGTGAAGCTAGGGTGTTGTGGATTGTTGCCAGGGTGTTGCTATGTGAATGCCTGGGTAGTTGCTACAGTAGGTGGTTACCTGGGAGTTTAGTGTTAATTTTGTCCGCTGTTTTTTAATTTAGTCTGTCAGATGTACTTTTTAGTTTTTATCGAATTTAGCCAAACTTATTTAGTCAGTTTTTAGTCGACTAAATGTCTGGCCATTGAAAACTTTAGTCTTGCTGCATAATGTATTGATAATTATGGTTAATTTGATCATTGTCAATTGAGAAATGTATTTTTTCATTTCATAAGAATTGCACTTTCAGCACATAATAAGCAGTTTAATAAATGTTTATTGTTTAATTGTTATTTATTAAACATATTCATTTCTAGCATACTTTGGGTTCATTTTAAGCAAGCAATACAGTCATTTTTAAACAATAGTTGAGTTAAATAAAAACTACCCAGCAGGTTGGGTCAAACACTTAACCCGTTTTCTGGGTTTGTCCATTTTCAACCCAAATTGGGTTGTTTTTAACCCAGAAACTTCCTCAAAGATTTAAACAGTGAAATTCCTAATAGTAATTCTAATAATTCCAAATTACATTAATGTTTTCCAAGGTTATATAAGTGCATTTATTCAACTACAATCGTACACGATATACACTGTAACAAAAATGCTGGCTTAAAAACAACCCAAGTTGGGTTAAATGTTTGCCCAACCTGCTGGGTAGTTGTATTTAACTCAACTATTGTTTATGACTGTATTGCTTGCTTAAAATGAACCCAAAATAGCTTGAAAATGTAATAAATAACAATTAAATAATAATAATTATTAAATTGCTCATTAATAAATGTTCACCTTTTGATTATTATTGTTGCCTCTAGTAATTACGTGTCTGATTTTTACTTTCCAACCTATTTTGGGTTCATTTTAAGTCAGCCATACAGTCCTTTTTAAACAATAGGTTAAATAAAACTACCCAGCACATTGGGCAAACATTTAACCCATAATTTTTTAGAGTGTAGTCGAGATTCATGTTTAGATTTATTACAGTTCATCGCTGAGAAGGTTGAAAGCAAACGGCTCATGAAGGAACAGAGACTGACTGAGCGACTCTTTCATTTAAGCAGAATATCTCAAATGGAGATCACTGAACTCCAGCTTACATGTTCATCTGTGTTTTCAGATTATCGGCGGCGCTTCTTCCGCTGTGTAGAGAGAGCGTGTGCACATGGTTGCCAGATTGCAAGGATTAAGTAAAACATGGGTCAGAAAATATATCGTTTCAACTGAAAGTCTCTGATTGGGGGATTTAAGCTTGTGACATCTGGCAACCGCAAGCATGAAAGCTTGTAGTACAGCAGTCTGTAATATTTTGTCTCCTCTTTTTGTTTGAGTTTTTGGTAAAGTTTTTATTTTTAACTATATTTTAGTCTCGTCAAAGATATTGCATGTTAATATAGTCACAGTTATCCTTTAATGACCTTGGTGTCGTCTCGTCATCGTCTTAGTCATAAATATCTAGATATCTAGGTCTGTGGGATTTTTCCACTCATTTTTATCACACACCAGGTGCAGATTCTGATCATTTGAGGTTGCATTCAAAAGAAAGTTTAATACTTATGGTTAAAGGTTTGTTCACATGACTAAGTTTAATCATGATTAGTGATGCCTGTCTAATTATATACATAGATATATTATAGTTTAAAGACATTTTAAATTATATGCATAAAAGATGCAGTACTATCATTATCTTGTTGGAGACATGCAATGAAATTTAAACACATTTGAAACATCCCATATAATAATAATAATAATAATTCCTGACATTTATAAAGCGCTTTACATATGGAAGGGGGAATCTCCTCAACCACCTGGATGAGACATATGAGACAATGTTTACGTGTAAATATTTTTATAACTATAATTTGATCCTGCTAACTATTGTGATTTCCCACCAGCATCTGCGGGCATTATGCAAACTGTTTACAGTGACACCTGACTATATAACCTCACTGTAACACCATCAGCTTTTATTGCTGAATAGACAGGAAACACTCTTTCGAGAACTGGTCTTAGGTCAGTCACTAGCCTTCTTTAAACTTGCTGTGTTGTTGCTTCCTGACCCAAGGTCAGTTTTTCACCTATAAAGTAAACAAAGTTTTGAAAAATTCCTAATGCTAAGTAGTAATTGTGATTCTTGCCTTTGCAGACACCACTAACAAAATATATAATACCGATCCCAAACTTTTTGAACAGCGCTGTGTGTGTGTGCATATATATATATATATATATATATATATATATATATATATATATATATATATATATATATATATATATATATATATATATGCAAGCAGAGATATATATATATATATATATATATATATACATATAATTGCAAAGCCAATGAAACATATTAAAAACCTCAAATTAAGTGTTTGTAACATCTCACATCTCTGCTTGTTTGCAATGCAATGGTAAATAAGTACAGCATTTTCTTTACACTACAAACACTATATATATATATGTGTGTGTGGGTGTGTACACACATTTTATTATATAAAAACTATTTAACAGCAATCGAACAAAGCTGTATATCATTGGATGGATGTATGGTATGCTTGTCCACAGTGTCACAAAGCTCACCGCTGATATAGAATGAGACGCTGCGTGTTTAAACTAGCCTGGGCATGAAATCATAGCGTCTTTACAGCATATATGAGAGTTTAATGTTCACACACAGCAGACAGGGTATGATATGCACTACCAGACTGTCCTCATATTCATCAACACGTGCTTGAACATTTCAGGCCAATATAAGCGTGTTCAGGCAGAGAGCTGCTAAGATGCCGTAATGTTTGCTAGTGGTCCTCATTAACCTTTCGGCTGGGTGTCTTTGTGCCGAATGTGGTGCGTGCACGTCGTCTGCGCTGCGTCTGAGCCCACTGCAGGGCTCAATTTGTCTGCGTTGCCATGGCGACTGCAAGCATGTGGGATCCTGCACAAGCCTGTTTGTCTGCGCTGTGACAGGGAGGGCATGTTGTTGCTGTGTGTGTACTGTAGGTATTCTGTTCATCAGTATGCAGCGTGGCAGGCCTATGCCGGTGATTCCGGAGCGTGCTCAGTACGTTCAAAAACAAACCATAAAACAGGCGGGAGAGACTGAGGGGCCGTGAAGGAGGGCTGGGTTGTGAGAGCGAATGCAAAACGCCTCATGCACTTGATCATCATAATATGATGCAAATGAAGCCGTTGCTCAGAAATGAACTGGGCTCTATAACAGCGCATCAAATGCAAATTTAAGTGTGTTATCTGATCTCTCGTTGCTTAGAAGAACTTTATTGCATAACATATTTTGCGTCGAATGATTCTAATATGTAACAAATGAAAGTACTCTTGTAGTGGTATCAGTATTTATTTAGAGATATACAGAATCAGACTCTATCTCTATGGACTATGAAAACAATAAATCCAACATCAACAACTAACTAATCCCATAATCCCATAACTGTGGCTCAGGTTTAGAGGATTTTATGGATTTAAGCAAACCCCTAACCTTAAGAATTAAACTCATGCCACACTGTTTGTGCTCCAGACGTGAATGATTCCTCCAGTCATGTGTCGTTGAGAACCGGTCTGCTGTTACTTTACTGAGCGATCATAAAATATATGCATTGCATTGCAAACAAGCAGAGATGTCATTTTAATTATTTTCATAAATCATTACTATTGGTCACTTTTTACATGGGTTTTGCAATTATTAAACCAATGAAACATATTAAAAAGAGATATATAACTCCTCAAACTGTCTGCCAAACTCAATCGTGAATGAAGTGATTGTAACATCTCTGCTTGTTTGCAATGCAATGGTAAATAAAGAAGTGTTTGTTTGAATAAGTACGGCGTTTTCTTTACTCTACAAACTCTTTATAAATATAAAGGCTAATGTTTTATGCATTTGAAGAGCAGAAAAGAGTGTCTCAGTCTAGCATTTGTCATTGAGTCACAGCCAATACTGTCTTAACTAGCTGTTTTTTTAAAAAAACTTGTCTTAAAAAACTGTTTTTAAATGGTGTTTATCGCATTTTCGAACCAAACTCTTCATATATATATATACCAGTCAAAAGTTTGGACACATTACTATTTTTAATGATTTTGAAAGAAGTCTCTTTTGGTCAAAAATACAGAAAAAACTGTAATATTGTGACATATTATTACTATTTAAAATAATTGTTTTCTATTTGAATATATTTTAAAATATCATTTATTTCACTGTTGCAAAGCAGAATTTTCACTCCAGTCTTCAGTGTCACATGATCCTTCAGAAATCATTCTAATATGCTGATTTATAACATTTTTTGATAACCCTTGATACTTTTTTCAGTATTCTTTGATGAATAAAAGGTAAAATAATAACAGCATTTTATTCAAAATAGAAATCTTTTCTAACAATATAACTCTTTACTATCACTTTTTATCAATTTAACACATCCTTGCTGAATAAAAGTATTAATTTCTTTCAAAAAAACAAAAAAACAAATGTGTGTATATTGTTACAAAAGATTTAAAAAATATAAATTTTTCCAAACTTTTGACTGGTATATGTTTATGTTTCTACTAAGTTAAAGACATCCCATTGGAGTTACCAGCTTCCCTTCATGAATCCTCCTCAAACACCACACCCAGTGCTGGGGCGCAGAGACCCCAAACCAAGAAAGACTGGAGGAAAATGAGATGTATGGGTTGGGGAGGGGGCATCTGTGGCCAGTGGGTTTCTTGATGATTTGGATCCTGCACGCGCGCTGTGGTAAAGCCTTCGGCGTCCCATTGGTCCTCTCTGAAGCGGCGACCGCGAAGCACGAAACGTTGAACGATACTCAAAGAGTCCGCCGACGGCTTTAATCAAAGCCACACGAGGCCCGGCCTCAGATCCAGCCTGAATTCACCAGACTACTTCACAGAAAACCACAGCAGTCTGTTTCCCTCACTAAAGAGTACTAACAGCCCTCTTGCATCGCAGTACAGCCTTTATACGAGCAGAACAGACGCTTAATGTGTTCAACACGCTACCAATACAAAACCTGCACCAATAAGAGTTCATCAGATTCGGGCTTTGTGCACTTTAGATGCGAGTTCATCCAGTTCCAGGATGCATTTAGTATCCGTCAGATGTGTGTTATTATGAGTGTGCATGTTCACAATAAAACTTGACGTGGCGATAATTAGATCTCCAGAAATAGAGTTGCCTTTCTGATGATGAGCGTGAAAGAGCTGCCGGCAGATTTTGGGGTGTGGTCAGAGGTTTTCCCCCTTGTTCCGTATGACGTTTCCATCAGCGTGACACCGGCCTCGACCTGCAGCCAGACTCTTCCTACGGCACGACCACACTCCCTCGAGTTAGCACTAGTCTATAATTAATCCGAATCTGCTGTACTGTACGGCAGTGTTTCTTACAGGATCCTGTTTCACCTTTGTTTATTATGCTTCATGGCTATTGTGGGCAACATGACCAACATGTACAATTTCAAGAAGTTATTTTTGCTGGAAATCCAACCCCAAAACACACATATATATATATATATATATATATATATATATATATATATATATATATACATTACATATTATATTTCAATTATTTTATTAATCATATCATTATTGATATTCATAGTAATGTATTATTCATAATATAATATAATTCATATTATAATTAAAATATTATAATTGAATATATTCAATAATTTTTTATTTTATTTTGTTTTTGAATTTTTATATATTTGGAAGAAGTATTAATTAAATATATTAAATAAAATATACATATTTTATCTTTTAATGTTATCATTGAAACACTGCCATACAATTTTATTATGTATATTTTTACATATTATATTTTTAATGTATTCTTTATTTTATTTTAATTATAAATATTATTATATATAATATTTAATTATATATTTTAATTTAAAGTCAAATTTTATATATATATATATATATATATATATATATATATATATATATATATATATATATATATATATATGCACACACAAAGAATGAAATATTTTATTTGATATTTATAAAATGTATTTATTTATTGAAATTGTACAAATTTATTTTACAAATTATTATTTGGCTAAAAAAACAAAAACATTTATTAACATTAACAAATAATGCAAAAACAGCTCCATAAACAAAGGACTCAAAACTGCCTGACATTATATATTATTCTATATAAATATGATGATTATTTTATTATCTGAGATGTTTTATTCATCTATAAATTGATCCTAAAAATGTAATTTTCCTAAATTAAAATAGTTTTAATATATATATATATATATATATATATATGTTTTTTTTTATATATATATATATATTATTTAAAGTACAGTGTATTTAATACTTTTTAATTTTTTTTTGTTTATTTATTTATTGTACATATTATATTTTAAATGTATATAATTATTTTTATTTTATTTTAATTAATGCTTTTATTTATTTTTATTTATGAAAGACATTAAAATTAAATATTTTAAATAAAAAATAATAAATTAAATGAAATGTTTCATTAAATGTTTCAATAAAGAATGAAGTATTTTATTTTATATTTTATAAATATTTATTCATTAAAATTACTATTTGGCAACAAAAAATATCACAACAAATAGTGCATATAATATAACAGCTTATAAACAAATTCTAAATCTGATCAGATTCAAAATGATAATATGTGAGTTTATGAATCAGGTTTTTTTTTAAAAAAAAATTTTATGAATCAGAGAAGTCATCAACCAGACATCACTAGCTATGTTTCCATCCAAAGTTGCGGATTTAAAAATTGGAATATTACATAAAACATTCACGAATAAAGCAGCGTTCCACTCCGTGTGTTGAACAAAACCGTCACTTCCTGGGAAATTGGCACTAAAAATATCAGTAATAAAAATGGATCTTTTTCAGATGCAGATGAAACTCAACAAACACTGTCATGTTCTCTTGTGTTTGAGATGCTGTGATGCGATTGGTCCACTGGTTCATTCAGTTATCCAGTCGATTTTTGTTGTGCATCAAATGCTTTCATTCTGGAAATGTGTAGTTTAAGTCTTCTTATCGGATAATAAATGTATCCACCTCAATTGAGTGCATACATTTTTTATGCACATTTTTGAATTTAGGCTCATCTTCCTATTTCCATCTATCGTTGTTTTATGCAATATCCCAAAATGCACATAAAAACAGCTATCGATTGTGTGCAACCAGCGAAAATATAATGTATTCTGACTCTAAAATGTCATTTAGGGAGTTCTTGGTTATACAACAAACAATAATAAATCGACACGCACAAGGATTCTCTCAAGCTTTATTTCCTTGTTTATACTGAACCACATAATATCTCTCTTTGCATAAAGAAATGCTTTGACGTAATACGCCACCGCAGAGGCCTCATATTTCTCCTGATAATACAGCATCGATGCCAAATAGTTCGGGCTTCAGGTTCATATTCAAATCAGCCACAAACAAATCCAGCCAATGGCTATTGCTTCCATAAAAGAGCCACTGATCTCTCCATTTGTTTTTCAAATGAGAACTTCAGCCCTGGCCACATGAAAGCCTCGGGTTTTGCTCGGACGGGGGTGGATATCTCCATATGAATGCTGCCGTATTATTCCAGACATGTTTGTTTTATTTCCAGATCTCCTTCTCCAGGTAGCAAGTGTCATCAGAGACGAGCACTTCTGATTGGCCTTTGTTTAGAGTCTGTTTATCAGCATGTCAGTATTTACACTTATACAAGATTACAGTCTGAGAAGTTTAACTACTTCCTCTTTTTGACTATCATGGATTTGAAATTAATTGTACATGTCTTCACGAACATCCCAACAACCAGGCCCTGCTTTGGTGTAATGGCAGTTTTTCAATGGCCAGTGTTGACGAATATATACATATGATAGTTATTTTAAATAAAATTATTTTAGTATGTGAGATGAAAACATTATTTTATTTTTTCTTTTATTCATCTAGAAATTGATCATAAAAATATCTATTATTTATACGTTCAGTGAATTATTATTATTATTTTTTTCAATTATACATATTATATTTTAAATGTATTAATTTGTTTTTATTTTATTATAATTCATGAATTTATTTTGAATTTTTGACATTTGAAAGAAGTGTTAATTAAATATATTACAAAATAATAAAATATAAATAATAATAATAATATATTTTATTTATGAACATTATCATGTTCGTTATGGTATTTTTCTAACATCTTAACACTTAATACTTTTTATTTTTATTCTATTTACTTATTTTCTTTTCAATTGTAGATATTATATTTTGAATGTATTCAATTTTTTGTATTTTTTTATATTTGATAGAAATTATAATTAAATATATTAAATAAAAAATATATACATATTTGTAATGTTATCATATCGAGTGCTGCCATACAATTTTATTATGTATATATTTTTAAAGTCCAGTTTAATACTTAATATCAGTTTGATAAAAAGTTAATACTTTTTATTCTATTTATATATTTTATTTATTTTCAATTCTAAAATGTATTAATTTATTTTATTTTAATTATAAAAAATATTATATATACATATATAATATTTAATTATAAATTATTTGAATTTTTTGATATTTGAAAGTATTAATTATCTTAAAAAGTAATAAAATATAAATATTTATTTTTTAGTGTTATCATTATCATTGTTATCAAAACACTGCAATACTATTTTATGCATATTTTTTTAAAGCCCAGTTTAATAACAAGTTGAATATTTTTTTATTCATTTGTTTATTTTTATTCTATTCATTTATTTTTGATTGTACCTATTATATTTTAAATTTATTATTTTTATTTTAATTATAAATTATCTAATGTGGTTTATATTTGAAAAACATATTAATTAAATATATTAAATAAAAAATATATTAAATTTAAATTTTTAATTTTTAAAGTTATCATTGAAAAGCTGTCATACAATATTACACAATTTTTTCTCAAAGTGCTTGGCGAAAAAAAAAAAAGAGAAAAAAAAAGTTTGCTCTGATGCAAGTGGAAGCTCCCGCTTCTGATTGGTCAGTGCCGATAATAGCAGCCAAATATTTTACAAGGACCAAATTATATCAATCTTTCTATCAATACTTGAAGAGATCACATGAGCAGATCCACTCCTCTGATGAGTCAGCCGAGCACACCGCCGCTCATGATTATACCAGGTACAAGGTGAGCTGTGAAATCCGTGTTGTTCTCCAAGGCCTGCGTCCTCCATCAGCGGGTGACGGCGCTCCTGCCCCCATCTCTCCCTCTCAGTAATGAGCCGTGATTGGCTGTGTGGAGGGGCACGAGCAGCATCCATTATACAAGCAGTCCCATATTTGGAAGGTGTCGAGCAGCACAGCGTCTTCCTCGCCTAGCCGAGCCATGTCTGCCAGCCTCCGCACCTCCATCACACCTCCACCTGATCCACACATGCAGTTCTGAGACTGAGACTGCAGAAGTGTTTGCGTCGCCTTGTCTGAAGGATCTAGGAGCGGTTCATTTCTTGCTTTTGTGTGCATTTGGAGCTTTAGTGAAGATGCCTGAAGCGAATTATTTACGCTCAGTGTCGTGGGGATATATAAAGGTATGGTTTTTCTGAATATGGATTTATGAATCTGTAGGCTTGGACAAATATAGAGGTTGTAAAGTAGCAAAACGTGAACAAAACAATCAATTTGGGCTGTCTGCATTTACCTTCGTTCTTTAGTTGTGGGTTTTATGTCGTCATGAATTGATGTATTCAAATAAGTGCGGTACGCCACTTGTAAATTACATGTAAATTAGCAGAGATTAATATTTTATGCAATGATCCAAACAGGACAGTGTCTGTACAGCGTGAGAAAAAACGAGTTTCTCGATTTTTGTGTGATGAGTTTTGAAGGCTTTAGGTGGGTCTTTGCTAAACTGCCATACGCAGATATATTCAGTGTTGATGGTGTGATGTTGAAAATCAGTGCATTTGTAATGTAAGACTTGCAGATACAGATTAAAGTATTTTTAGGTATGCCAAATTTGTGTGACAATTACAAGGGAAAAAAACGAATTTGTATTAAGGAAATTAATTAGATTGAATTTAGAATGTTTTTGCATTGCAAAATTTTTTCATATATTAATTATTATTATTATCATTATTTCATTTTTATATATAGCAATTTAGAATATTTGAATGTTTTTGCATTGATTTTTTTTTCATATATTTATTTATTTATTATTTATATATATATATATATATATATATATATATATATATATATATATATATATATATATATATATATATAGCAAACATTTTAGAAAGTTTTTACATTGCAAAATTATATATTAATTATTATTATTATTATTTAATTTATATATATAGCAATTTAGAATATTTGAATGTTTTTGCATTGAATTTTTTTTCATATATTTATTTATATATATATATATATATATATATATATAGCAAGCATTTTTAGAAAGTTTTTGCATTGCAAAATTATTTAAAAAAATTATTATATTATTTAATATATTAATATTATTTCACGTTTTATATATATATATATATAGGCAATATAATTTTAAAAATGTAGAAAAAAAAATGAATTGCAGAATTATATATATTTTTTTATATATAAAATTATATATTTATTATTATTTCATTATATATATATATATATCAGACATTTTTAGAAAGTGAATGTTTTTTTGCAATGCACAATTATTTTCATATATTTATTATTATTTCATTTTATAGATGTTTTTGCATTGCAAAATTATTTAAAAAAATTATATATATGTGTGTGTGTGTGTGTTGCTGCTGTTGTTTTTAGGTTTTTATTTAAGGGTGTATTTAAGAACAGTCTGTTCTCACACTGATTAGAGTAGAAGGTTACAGCTGATTGATTTTAAAATTCAGTTGATTAATTTATTTATTGTCTATGTGTCACCTAATCATAAATCATATCTATCTGTCTGTCTATCTAGTTCAAGCGGATGCTGAACAGGGAGTTAACCCACCTGTCTGAGATGAGCAGATCTGGTAACCAGGTCTCAGAGTACATCTCCAACACATTTTTAGGTAAACCATCAATCACAAAAACATCAATGCAGTCGGCGTGTCAGTGTTATCGTGAGTTTTTGTGACGTTCGCGCTCTCTCCTCCAGACAAACAGCACGATGTGGAGATGCCCACTCCGCAGACGCAGAAGGAGAAGGAGAAAAAGAAAAAGCCCATGTGTCAGATCAGCGGGGTGAAAAAACTCATGCACAGCACCAGCCTCACCAATTCCAACATCCCTCGCTTCGGAGTCAAGACGGATACGGAAGACTCCTTAGCCAAGGTGAGTGACAGGGACGTCAGGCAGGCTTTTTTGTGTTGGAGAGCTCCTTCAAGCACTTCAAACTCAGACAAAACCTCAATCATCTGAATTCAATCCTGATTGGACCTGATCACAGACTGTAGTAGTCCTTGATGAAAGGTCACTGGGATGACGTGGACGGATTACGTGGAATTGGAAAGGTTTTGTGCCCTGCTGAAAAGACCAGCTTGGACCAGCATGAGTTTCCATGCTGGTTTAGTGTCACGCTGTTCAACAGGAAGGTTGTCGACCGGCATTTTGCTAGTGTTCATCAACACGCTGATTGATGAATGCATTAAAAACACAACATACGCCGCTCTTTTCAGCAGGTTATTCGGATCAATTTCCTCAAATTCACTGGTTATTTTTAAAAACGACTCCCGGATCATTCCAGAACATTGTGTGGCTGTTATGAAAGCCAAACCAACATGTATTTTTTTAATGCATTTTGCAAATGGGTTTAGTCAAGTCACATTTATTTAGATGTAATGGACCGTGGTCTTTAGCCTCCTTGTTAAAGCACCCGCCTCCCATGCGGACGGGCCGGGTTTCGAGTCCCGCTTAGAGCGGGCAGTTCAAGGGGCTACAGTAGTGCTGTATTTCAGCTGTAAAGCAGCTCTTAAAATACAATAGTGTCATTTTTCAGCTTAATTCAGTAGTGTTGATTCAGTTCAGTAACATTGTCAATGTTGCAATGTTTATTAGTTATGGTGCAAACGATAAAGCATCTCTACAGAAGACAATAGTGTCATTTTTTAGCTTAATTTGGTCCTGTTGATTCAATTCAGTTGCATTACAAAGTTGCAAACTACTGTATAAAGCAGCTCTACAGAAGACAATAGTGTCATTATTCAGCTCAAGTCGGTTCAGTGTTGATTCTCAGTTCAGTGTTGATGTTGCAGAGTTCATCAATTATGAAACCAATTAGTAATTTAGTTTAGTGGCATGACACACACCACAGCACCATCTAATGATCTGCTGCTTTGTTTCAGGAACTGGAGGACATAAACAAATGGGGCCTTAATGTTTTTAAAGTCACAGAGTTTTCAGGCAACAGGCCGTTAACGGTGATGATGTACACTATATTTCAGGTAAGAACAATCACAAACATTCACTAATGATCTTTGTTTACTGTGCTAATACATGTTTAACGCTGTGTCCTAACCAGATGCGTTTTGATGCCGCGATATGTCTTTCCATGTTGATCAGAGTTTTTGTCCTAACGGCGATAAGAGTTGATTCTACTTTAGGATTCTAACATTCTATTTCTGTGATGTCGCAGCTGGAAAAACAATATACACTTTTTCATTTGGTTGCGAGTGCAGTGCGCTTACAGAGAGACTCCGCCCACACGCTCTTCTGATTGGCTGTGATTTTGAATGGATTTGGTTGCGAGTGCAGTGCGCTTACAGAGACTCCGCCCACACGCTCTTCTGATTGGCTGTGATTTTGGATTGTTTTGGTTGCGAGTGCAGTGCGCTTACAGAGACTCCGCCCACACGCTCTTCTGATTGGCTGTGATTTTGAATGGATTTGGTTGCGAGTGCAGTGCGCTTACAGAGACTCCGCCCACACGCTCTTCTGATTGGCTGTGATTTTGGATCGTTTTGGTTTCGAGTGCAGTGCGCTTGCAGAGAGACTCCGCCCACACGCTCTTCTGATTGGCTGTGATTTTGAATGGATTTGGTTGCGAGTGCAGTGCGCTTACAGAGACTCCGCCCACACGCTCTTCTGATTGGCTGTGATTTTGGATCGTTTTGGTTTCGAGTGCAGTGCGCTTGCAGAGAGACTCCGCCCACACGCTCTTCTGATTGGCTGTGATTTTGAATGGATTTGGTTGCGAGTGCAGTGCGCTTACAGAGACTCCGCCCACACGCTCTTCTGATTGGATGTGATTTTGGATTGTTTTGGTTGCGAGTGCAGTGCGATTACAGAGAGACTCCTCCCACACGCTCTTCTGATTGGATGTGATTTTGGATCGATTTGTTTGCGAGTGCAGTGCGCTTGCAGAGAGACTCCGCCCACACGCTCTTCTGATTGGATGTGATTTTGGATCGATTTGTTTGCGAGTGCAGTGCGCTTGCAGAGACTCCGCCCACACGCTCTTCTGATTGGCTGTGATTTTGAATGGATTTGGTTGCGAGTGCAGTGCGCTTACAGAGACTCCGCCCACACGCTCTTCTGATTGGATGTGATTTTGGATTGTTTTGGTTGCGAGTGCAGTGCGCTTACAGAGAGACTCCGCCCACACGCTCTTCTAGGGCTGGACGATATGGCCAAAATTTATATCACGATATAATTCTTAATTTCGGTCGATACGATATAATTCCGATATCGATATGAACTATATAATAGCCTCAGAAAAACTGCCAAGAACGGCCACAACGTCTGAAAAATGAATTTGCCAAATCTATGAAATCTCTTCCTATAAAACTATATAATATTTAAGAAATAAAAACAGTACAAATAAATGTATGTTCAGCTTTTATTTGTATTTAGCCTTCATACAAACATAAAAAATAAACATAAGACTCACTCACTTTTGTAATATTAATATCTTTACCATTAAACTATAAAGTAGGCTGATTTTATTATCCTTAATATAGATTAAAACAAAAGTGCTTCAGCCAAGATAAAGATTGTGAAAAGTAAAAACAGAAAAAAAAACAGTGAGAAACAACAAAAACACATTGCTGGGGCAGGAACATTGTTGAGTGTTGATGACACTAGGGGTGCAATGGTTCAAATTGCTCACGGTTCGGTTCGTATCACGGTTTTAGGGTCACGGTTTTGGTACAGTTCGGTATGTGCTATTAGCACGTACCGAAACCGTGACCCTAAAAATAAGACTACTGTCAAATAAAAATAAAGAAAATAAGAACAAACGATCAAACTACAAGCAAATAAATACATCACAAATAAGTACAATAAAGCAAATATTCAAATAAAATAAACAGTGCTTTTCAGGTTTTCAGGTATCTAACAGCAGTTTTCAGGTACAGAATGGATAAAGTAATCAAATATAAAATAACACTGCATATTATCTTTACTGTATAAAATAAATAGTATTAATCATTATTGAAGTTACAAAAACTATTCAGTCAAGAGCAGTGAGTGATTTCTTTGTTATTTCTTGTTTGATTTAACATTAAAAACAGGCAGCAGGAATATTTTTTTCCCTTTTAAGACATGCACGATCCAGTAGCTACATATACTGTTACACATGCGATGTCTTTCTCGACTGTTATACGTTCACTTAAGACATAACCGACTATGTTTGCTAGGATACTCGCCAAGACGGGCATGTTGACTTAATTTTTGTATGAATTTGTCCGCCGAAGCGCAAGACGTGAAAGAGAACTCAGTATTTGCGCGCTGACTGAAATAAGCGTGTGCGCGCGTCGCATGAGCGCACACAAATCTTCTCACAGCGCGTGCGAGTTCTCTTGCGTGTCTTGTTCTTGAAGGTTTAAATCAGCAAGGCTTAAATGAGTTAGTTTAAACACAGATAGCATCGTGTGCTGTTCAGGTCTCACCTGCGCTCGCGCGCTATCAACACCCGGGTGATGACGGCGTAAATGGACATTAGAGCATACGGCACTCGCAGTTAACAGTCACTCTTTGTAAACTGTTTTGTCCACGCTTTCTGATTATCGTTGTTGTAACGTTTTGTGCATCCATCGACTGAAACATACATTATCTGAACTCTGTCTGTTTTCCACGTTGCTATTTTAAACAAACCATATTAACTAATAGATACGCTGATGGCAGCGTTTCTCTGTGGTGTACGTCATCACGCAAATAGCCAATCGCGTTCTGCTCTTTCTAACGGCTGCGCCTCAAGTAAGTGAGAAATGTTGTAATGTAACGTTATATATCGAAATACCGGAAATGTGTTTAAAAATCATATCATCGTTATCGAAAAAAATTATATCGCGATATATATTGATATTGAATTATTGTCCAGCCCTACGCTCTTCTGATTGGATGTGATTTTGGATCGATTTGTTTGCGAGTGCAGTGCGCTTGCAGAGACTCCGCCCACATGCTCTTCTGATTGGCTGTGATTTTGGATTGTTTTGGTTGCGAGTGCAGTGCGCTTACAGAGAGACTCCGCCCACACGCTCTTCTGATTGGCTGTGATTTTGAATGGATTTGGTTGCGAGTGCAGTGCGCTTACAGAGAGACTCCGCCCACACGCTCTTCTGATTGGCTGTGATTTTGGATTGTTTTGGTTGCGAGTGCAGTGCGCTTACAGAGAGACTCCGCCCACACGCTCTTCTGATTGGATGTGATTTTGGATCGATTTGTTTGTGAGTGCAGTGCGCTTGCAGAGAGACTCCGCCCACACGCTCTTCTGATTGGCTGTGATTTTTTTATTGATTTGTTTGTGAGTGCAGTGCGCTTGCAGAGAGACTCCGCCCACATGCTCTTCTGATTGGATGTGATTTTGGATTGTTTTGGTTGCGAGTGCAGTGCGCTTACAGAGAGACTCCGCCCACACGCTCTTCTGATTGGCTGTGATTTTGGATTGGTTTTGTTTTGTTGTTGACAAATCGCTTGTCACTGGAGTCTTATCGCATTGCATCTGGTTAGGACATGCTGAGTCACAAGACTGAATTTATATGCATTTCCATGTTGTTTTTAATGGATACTTGCATTCCCTTATCTCTCTGTTTTCTCTCCCACAGGAGAGGGATTTGCTCAAAACATTTAAAATTCCCTTGGACACTTTCATAACGTACCTGATGACCTTAGAAGACCATTACCATGCTGATGTTGCATATCACAATAACATTCATGCTGCTGACGTCACGCAGTCGACACACGTGCTGCTCTCCACGCCTGCTTTGGAGGTGAGAGCTGCGGTTCATTGCAGACCTTCCACCCGGAACATTCATGGAAACTAAGCTACAAAAAAGTGGCCATTGTATTGACGCCACAACTGTGAATGTTTACTGCCCACATCAACACCTATTCAGTGTTCAACAACTGGCCATTGTTGGTCATTTCACATAACAGAGGTTATTCACATCTAGAATTATTCAACTGAATTCTGAATGTTTTTAGTGCAACACACTTTGACTGACATTATAAGTTGACTACAGGTGAAATGTGTAGCACATGCGGCCATTAACTGGACTTATGAAAAGGTTATGTGGTGAAGGTAATGTCTGCTCTCACTGACCGCACTGATCCACATGTTGTTCTCTTTCAGGCGGTTTTCACAGACCTTGAAATTCTCGCTGCCATTTTCGCCAGTGCAATTCACGACGTCGACCACCCGGGCGTCTCCAACCAGTTCCTCATTAACACCAGTAAGTGTGCTTTAATACACGAGTCATTCAAACAACTGAGCACGTGATCAATTATATTAAAATGAACTAAAATTTTGTCATGTATTTGATACAGAAAATACTATTAATAATAATAATAATAATAATAATAAAGCACACTAAAAAACAACTCTGCAGCCATGCTTTTATTGAAAATTGTTCAAGGTTAAATAATCCTTTTTTTTTTTTTTTTTTACATTTCTAAATATCATAATATCATTATTTATTTAAATGTCTTAAATATAATAATCTAATTTTTAAATATTTAAATATAATAAATTATTAAAAATAATCAAATAATTTAAATGTCTAAATATAATAATCTAATTATTTAAATATCTAATTATAATAATCAAATAATTTAAATGTCTAGATATAATAATCTCATTATTTAAACGCATAAATATAATCTAATTATTTTGTCTAAATATTTTTTTAAGTATCAAAATAATTAAATTATTTAATATCTAAATATAATAATAATTTTTTAAATATAAGATAAGATAATTATTTTAATGTCTAAATATAATAATCTCATTTAAATGCATAAATATAATAATCGAATTATTTTGTCTAAATATAATGCTTTTTTTAAATATCTAAATAATTAAATTATTTAATATCTAAATATAGTAATTTTATTATTTAAATGTCTTAATATAATAATTTAATTATTTAATGTCTAAATATAATATTTTTTAAATATCTAAATAATTTAATTTAATATCTAAATATAGTAATCTCATTATTTAAATATCTAAATATAACAATTAAATAATTAATTGTTTTATTTAGATATTTAAATGATGAGATTGTATTTAGAGACTTAAATAATTAGAATGTCTAAATACAGTCTCATTAATTTTAATAATTTAATTATTCAATTTTCACAGTTTGGTCCAAAATAACAGAAAAAAAGTGTCAATTATTCATCATTATTTATGACTATTTGTAATTAAGCAATAAGGTGTGACAGGCCGTGCTATGATGTGAATATATGACAGAATGTGTATTGCTTTTAGAAAATAGTAAACAATAATAAAAAATGAAGGGCACAAATTTTATGCAAATTCATCAAGTTCTCCTTCCTCATATTGACTTGTAAACTAAGGTTAACAGTTGCTTAGGATGACTAGAAGGCATTATTTGACCAAAACAGGCTCTATGCGTTATATAAATCAAAATATATGTATTTAAAAGCGTTTGTGTCGTAATGCATGGATCTATATATTCAGTTCAGAGTCTTGCATTGACGAACCAAATCCCATCAGCTCAGAGACAGACAGACCAGCACACATCTGTCCTCAGAACCTCTTACATAACTCTATTTTGACATAAGCAGCACTGATGCACTGATACGACAGATAAATGCGACTCAGGCCTCATGGGAGCGTGTGTGTCTGTCTGAGAGGCTTTAGCGCTGCGTCACACGCTGTAATCTCTGGCAGACAGTGATGGAGTCCTGCTGCTGACACGGCTGTTTGCGGCGCGTCCGTCACGCTGATGTAGAGATTAGCACAAGGTCGGGGTCGTGTTCGGGAGCCTCAGAATTTCCCGTGTTTTGTTCATGTGTGTGTGTGTGTGTCTGCAGACTCTGAGTTGGCCCTCATGTACAATGACTCATCGGTGCTGGAGAACCATCATCTGGCGGTGGGCTTCAAACTGCTGCAGGAGGAGAACTGTGACATCTTCCAGAACCTGACCAAAAAACAGAGACAATCGCTGCGCAAGATGGTCATAGACATCGTACGTTCTGCTGGAGCTCCTTGAAATGACACCTAGTGTGTGTTTTTATATTTATTCCGAAGTCTCAAGGCTTTCTCATACGTTTCTTCAAGGTCTTAGCGACGGATATGTCCAAACATATGAACCTGCTGGCCGATCTGAAGACGATGGTGGAGACGAAGAAGGTCACCAGTTCTGGAGTGTTGCTGCTGGATAACTATTCAGACAGGATACAAGTGAGGATACACCACTTCTGTCTCAGCCAATGGCGTGAATTGGGGGCGGGACTGTCTTTTTGTTGACCAATGGTGTTTAATAAACCCATTTAATTAACATTTATTTGTTTAATGGCAATACATTAAATATGACTATAAATATAACTGTTTATTGGACATTAAAGAAGTTATCATTTTAATATGTAACTCATGATACTGATTTATTGTCTAACTGAAGCAGAAGTGTTAATATCCTCTGTGTTGGTGTCGGTCAGGTGCTTCAGAACATGGTGCACTGTGCGGATCTCAGTAACCCCACCAAACCCCTGCAGCTGTACAGACAGTGGACGGACCGGATCATGGAGGAGTTCTTCAGTCAGGGCGACCGGGAGAGAGAGCGAGGGATGGAGATCAGCCCCATGTGTGACAAGCACAACGCCTCGGTGGAGAAGTCTCAGGTAGCACACGCCACACGCTGCAGTAATCACTTCGACAACCCCAAAATAAAGATTGCGAGATTTAAAGTCGGAATTGTGTGATATAAAGTCGGAATTGTGAGATTTAAAGTCAGAATTGCGAGATTTAAAGTCGAAATTGCGTGATATAAAGTCGGAATTGCGTGTTATAAAGTCGGAATTGCGATATTTAAAGTCGGAATTGCATGATATAAAGTCGGAATTGCGTGTTATGAAGTCGGAATTGCGTGTTATAAAGTCGGAATTGGGTGATATAAAGTCAGAATTGCATGTTATAAAGTTGGAAATGTGAGATATAAAGTCGGAATTGCGTGTTATAAAGTCAGAATTGGGAGTTATAAAGTCGGAATTGCGAGTTCTAAAGGCAGAATTGGGAGTTATAAAGTCGGAATTGTGTGATATAAAGTCAGAATTGTGTGATATAAAGTCGGAATTGCAAGATTTAAGGTCAGAATTGGGAGTTATAAAGTCGGAATTGTGAGTTATAAAGTCGGAATTGCGAGTTCTAAAGGCAGAATTGGGAGTTATAAAGTCGGAATTGGGTGATATAAAGTCGGAATTGAATGTTATAAAGTTGGAATTGTGAGATATAAAGTCGGAATTGCGTGTTATAAAGTCAGAATTGGGAGTTATAAAGTCGGAATTGCGAGTTCTAAAGGCAGAATTGGGAGTTATAAAGTCGGAATTGTGTGATATAAAGTCAGAATTGTGTGATATAAAGTCGGAATTGCAAGATATAAGCTCAGAATTGGGAGTTATAAAGTCGGAATTGTGAGTTATAAAGTCGGAATTGCGAGTTCTAAAGGCAGAATTGGGAGTTATAAAGTTGGAATTACGAGATATAAAATCGGAATTGCATGTTATAAAGTTGGAATTGCAAGATATAAAGGCAGAATTGGGAGTTATAAAGTCGGAATTGTGAGTTATAAAGTCGGAATTGCGAGTTCTAAAGGCAGAATTGGGAGTTATAAAGTCGGAATTGTGTGATATAAAGTCAGAATTGTGTGATATAAAGTCGGAATTGCAAGATATAAAGTCAGAATTGGGAGTTATAAAGTCGGAATTGTGAGTTATAAAGTCAGAATTGCGAGTTCTAAATGCAGAATTGGGAGTTATAAAGTTGGAATTGCGAGTTCTAAAGGCAGAATTGGGAGTTATAAAGTCGGAATTGGGTGATATAAAGTCGGAATTGAATGTTATAAAGTTGGAATTGTGAGATATAAAGTCGGAATTGCGTGTTATAAAGTCAGAATTGGGAGTTATAAAGTCGGAATTGCGAGATATAAAGTCTGAATTGTGTGATATAAAGTCGGAATTGCAAGATATAAGCTCAGAATTGGGAGTTATAAAGTCGGAATTGTGAGTTATAAAGTCGGAATTGCGAGTTCTAAAGGCAGAATTGGGAGTTATAAAGTTGGAATTGCGAGATATAAAATCGGAATTGCATGTTATAAAGTTGGAATTGCAAGATATAAAGGCAGAATTGGGAGTTATAAAGTCGGAATTGTGAGTTATAAACTCGGAATTGCGAGTTCTAAAGGCAGAATTGGGAGTTATAAAGTCGGAATTGTGTGATATAAAGTCAGAATTGTGTGATATAAAGTCAGAATTGTGTGATATAAAGTCGGAATTGCAAGATTTAAGGTCAGAATTGGGAGTTATAAAGTCGGAATTGTGAGTTATAAAGTCGGAATTGCGAGTTCTAAAGGCAGAATTGGGAGTTATAAAGTCGGAATTGGGTGATATAAAGTCGGAATTGAATGTTATAAAGTTGGAATTGTGAGATATAAAGTCGGAATTGCGTGTTATAAAGTCAGAATTGGGAGTTATAAAGTCGGAATTGCGAGTTCTAAAGGCAGAATTGGGAGTTATAAAGTCGGAATTGTGTGATATAAAGTCAGAATTGTGTGATATAAAGTCGGAATTGCAAGATATAAGCTCAGAATTGGGAGTTATAAAGTCGGAATTGTGAGTTATAAAGTCGGAATTGCGAGTTCTAAAGGCAGAATTGGGAGTTATAAAGTTGGAATTGCGAGATATAAAATCGGAATTGCATGTTATAAAGTTGGAATTGCAAGATATAAAGGCAGAATTGGGAGTTATAAAGTCGGAATTGTGAGTTATAAAGTCGGAATTGCGAGTTCTAAAGGCAGAATTGGGAGTTATAAAGTCGGAATTGTGTGATATAAAGTCAGAATTGTGTGATATAAAGTCGGAATTGCAAGATATAAAGTCAGAATTGGGAGTTATAAAGTCGGAATTGGGAGTTATAAAGTCGGAATTGCGAGTTCTAAAGGCAGAATTGGGAGTTATAAAGTTGGAATTGCGAGTTCTAAAGGCAGAATTGGGAGTTATAAAGTCGGAATTGCGAGTTCTAAAGGCAGAATTGGGAGTTATAAAGTTGGAATTGCGAGTTCTAAAGGCAGAATTGGGAGTTATAAAGTCGGAATTGGGTGATATAAAGTCGGAATTGAATGTTATAAAGTTGGAATTGTGAGATATAAAGTCGGAATTGCGTGTTATAAAGTCAGAATTGGGAGTTATAAAGTCGGAATTGCGAGATATAAAGTCTGAATTGTGTGATATAAAGTCGGAATTGCAAGATATAAGCTCAGAATTGGGAGTTATAAAGTCGGAATTGTGAGTTATAAAGTCGGAATTGCGAGTTTTAAAGGCAGAATTGGGAGTTATAAAGTTGGAATTGCGAGATATAAAATCGGAATTGCATGTTATAAAGTTGGAATTGCAAGATATAAAGGCAGAATTGTGAGTTATAAAGTCGGAATTGCGAGTTCTAAAGGCAGAATTGGGAGTTATAAAGTCGGAATTGCGAGTTCTAAAGGCAGAATTGGGAGTTATAAAGTCAGAATTGTGTGATATAAAGTCGGAATTGTGAGTTATAAAGTCGGAATTGCGAGTTATAAAGGCAGAATTGGGAGTTATAAAGTCGGAATTGTGAGTTATAAAGTTGGAATTGCGAGATATAAAATCGGAATTGCATGTTATAAAGTTGAAATTGCGTGATATAAAGTCAGAATTCTGGCTTTTTTTCTCACAACAGCAAATTTTTATTTTTATCACAATTCTGAGACAAAAAGTCAGAATTGTGAGATAAAAAGTCGTAATTACCTTTTTTATTTGTTATTTCATGGCGGAAACAATCTTTCATAGTATATATATTTATGTTTTTTGCATAGAATAAAAAAATGTTTAGTACGTTTAGTTACAGTAAACTTATCTGTAACCATTTCTGAACTGCCTCACTTCTGCAATAATCTTCTGAGTGTCTTCTTTAAATAAAGTGACAGATCTTAGTCTGTTTTCAAAAGTGTTCATGAATTACAACCATTTAAGGGTGACAGCAGGATAAACTCAACATACAATAATATATTTAACAACTAATCCTATAGAAATTGATTGATTGATTGATTGTACATGACTGTAATCCTCTGTGTCTCCAGGTGGGCTTCATTGACTATATCGTGCACCCGCTGTGGGAGACGTGGGCCGACCTTGTGCATCCGGACGCACAGGACATCCTGGACACGCTAGAGGACAACAGAGAGTGGTACCAGAGCACCATTCCCCAGAGCCCGTCGCCCGCTCCCGACCAGCCCGAGGACGGCAGCCGCTCCGGCGGGGCCGAGAAGTTCCAGTTCGAGCTGACGCTGGAGGAGGACGGCGAATCCGACACGGAGAAGGACAGCGGCAGCCAGGCCGAGGAGGAAGAGGAGGAGGACGAGGACGAGGAGGAGGACAACAGCTGTAGTGATTCAAAAACTCTCATCACGCAGGACTCGGAATCCACGGAAATTCCGGAGGAGGGAATTTCGGAGGAGGTTTCCACGGAACCCAGCATGGTGGAGGACGAGGAGGAAGACGAAGAGGAGCAGCCGGCAGACACGTAGCAGCGCGTCCCGAACTAGCTGCCGCGAATATTTAATAATTGACAATGAAATTGAGTTCCAAAGCGCACGTTGCACTCCGAGACCTCGGCCACTCCTCTCTCGCTCTCTCCTTCTCTGTCCGTCTCTCTACGAGCTGCCTGGAGACGAGAGGACACTAAGACTTCGGTAGGTTGTCGTTTTATTTGCACTCAGGAATAACATTTAGTCCTCTGTCTTTTCAAGCTTGGTTTTGTTTACCTTCGCCCTCCTCCGGGGATTCAACACAAAGCAATCGGAGGAGACGCCGCCCACCGAGGAGATCGACGCAGGAACACGTTTCCTTGGATTTCAAAGAGACCTTATTTTCTACGTTTTAAGTCTTCCTAAACTTTGACTGAGAAAAATTTCACAAAAGACAAAAAAACTAAAAAACACACACAGCTCAGCGCTGTCATGGCCTCTTCGATGATTTTGTACGGTATACATACAGATTTTTACATACTTACTTTTAATATCAAAACAGCAGCTGTTGCGTTTTCAAGGAAACTTTAGGCGAAGGGTAACTTGCAAGTACGCAACGTGGGATGTGCGTTCGCCACCGTATACACATAACAGCTGTCGCACGCCCTTCTCTCAGAAGCTGTATTTACGTTGTTTTTTACTTCGTCGAACACTTTACCTCCAGTCAACCTCTTAATACACTTCACCTACAGATGCTTTATGAACATTCAACTCTTTCTGAGTGATTTCTGTCTCGTTTCCGAGCCGTTCTTTCAGCAACACTGCACTTGAAGCCTGTGATATAAAGATATTAATGCATTTATAATATATATATATATATATATATATATATATATATTGTACCAGTCCGGTCAAAAGTTTTTGAAAGAAGACTTTTTTGCTCATCAAGGCTGCATTTATTTGACCAAAAATACAGTAAAAACTGTAATATTGTGAAATATTATTACAATTTAAAATAATGTTTTTCTATATTGATATCCTTTAAAATATAATTTATTTCTCTGATGCAAAGCCTAATTTTCAGCATCAATATTCCAGTCTTCAATGTCACATTCACTTCAGAAATCGTTCTAATATGATGATTAATTATTATTTATTCTCTTTTTTATAACCTGTAATACTTTTTTCAGGATATTTTGATGAACAAAAGTTAAAAAAGAACAGCATTTATTTAAAATAGAAATCTTCTGCAACATTATACACTACTGTTCAAAAGTTAGTGGTCAGTAATGTTTTTTTTTTTTGTTTTTTTTGCAAGAAATTAATACTTTTATTCAGCAAGGATGTGTTAAATTGATCAAAAGTGATAGTAAAGACTTTATACTGTTAGAAAAGATTTCTATTTTGAATAAATGCTGTTATTTTTTTCAACATTGATAATAAATCATCATTTTAGAATGATTTCTGAAGGATCATGTGACACTGAAGACTGGAGTAATGATGCTGAAAATTTGCATAAATAAATTATACTTTAAAGTATATTAAAACAGAAACCTATTATTTTAAATTGTAATAATATTTCACAATATTTCTGTATTTTTGATCGAATAAATGCAGCCTTGATGAGCAGAAGAAACTTCAAAAACATTAAAAATATTAATGTTTCCAATGTCTGGTACTATCTATTTAAATGTGTATAATATAAAGTAATATATATATATTATATAATACTATAATGTTAGTATTATACACACAGACACATTGTAATATATGCATAATACATATTATGTAATATTAAAATATTCATATACATTACAGGCACCAAGTAAAGTGTTACCAACCCACATTTACGAACTTTATTTAGTCCTTTAATCACCATGCATACTCTTATTTTTTATTTTTTGGCTTTAATGCAGTTCAGACTGACACAAACATCCTGTTTCAGGCCTAATAACTCAAAACTTCTCTAAATGGCAACATCCTGTTATGGGTGTATCAGAAGTCAAACCTTAAACCTCACAAGCCGTTTATTTGAAGCACTTCTGTAGCATGTGAGACTTTTTTCTTTTGCCTTTTTCTGCTTTCATTTGCAGTATCTCCCAGAAAACCACATCAGTGTGTGCGTCACACATCCTGCACATTAATACTCTACAATCCCAGAGTATTTCTTGTGCAATGCCTTTCGATTTGACCAATTTTTTTTTTTCCCACACATCCACTCACGGTTCATTAGATCAGAGATCTTCTCTTAGGGCTAGATGCATTTTAGCGTCAAAATCCACATTTACATTTCATGCCAAAACTTCCCTCCCGCACGTGGCTTTTATTTATATATATATATATCTGTATATGGTTTTTATTTATTGTTTAGCTTCTGTTTGAAAGCAGTACTGTAGACCATCAACTGTAGCATAGAGCGTGTGGACTTGCAAGTTACTGGTCTTCTGGTCGTGTACATAAAACTTTTTAAAGTCTGTAGGAAATATAATACGCTCACAGAAACTTGAAACCTGGCTCGAGTAGTACTGATTTTGTTATAAATATTTTTATTTAAGTTTTGTGCCATGATATATTCTTTCCTCACCGGATGACCTTACCTTTTTTGTTGTTGTTGTTATTGTTGTTTATTTTTTTTGCTGTTTACAACAACGTATTTATTTTTTGCTGTATATATTGTAATGTTTGTTGTAAATGATGACAGATTCTAAACTTCATCCCGGATGGAGTTGCTGTATTTGGTAAACTCTTGTTGAGAGAATGTTTATTATTATTATAGATATTATCCAATGTATAAAAAAAATGATGATAATAATATTCTGTATAAAAATAAGAAGCTTGTTTCTGGAGATCTGGGGATAGCCAAACCATCTGAGACGCGTCGCCACTGGCGTTTGGCCCCAGGGCTGTGCCTTAAACTTAAAAAAATCTTTCTTTGTGTGTCTTTAGACAGCTGTCCCGACACGACGTGTGCTATCAGGGCATCTTATGTGCTGCACTTAAAGCTTAGGACGCCTTAGGTTTCTTCTTTTCATTTGTAGGTCCAAAACAGTGGCACATAGCAAACATGCAATAGACGCAGGACAGTTTGCTTTGCCCTAGAGCTGCTTGTGATCTTCTACTTTCACGCTGTTCTTCAACTTTGTTCAGGTACCGTCTGCGACCTTCATCTCATCCAGCCTTGTAGATGTGCTTGTGCACTAACTGAACGAGTCCCTAGAGTTTCAGATGTTAAATAAGCATACTTTCTGACACGCATACTGTAGATTTTAGCAGCCCTGGACCAAAGCCAATCGTGGCTATTATTATTAATTATTACTGGTATTTTTTCAATGTCATTAAAGGGATACTTCAACATTTGATTCCTAAGTTCTGCTGATTAAAAACCCAAACACTTTTGTCTCTTATACAGTCTGTACTGTAGATCCATCTCCAAACGGTTTAACTACAAAACAAAAGACAGAAAAACTCATTTTATATGCAACGAATGAAATAAAAGCATGGGTTGATTCCACACGTGTGTCGCATGATTGTGTGTTGCAGATGTGAAGCTCATAAGTGTTTGTCCTTGGTTAACTCAAGAACATCATGATTTGGTTTGATGAGTCAAACTGAAAGTCTTCTGATGTGGTTCAGTCAGTGCGTCATCAGGTCTTCCTGCGCGCCACCGCCACCTCGTGGACGCTCAGAGAATGACAACGTCATGCGTCACTGAGATATTAATGTTTTCTCTAATTTTCTTTCCAAAAAAGGCTCTTGCATTAAATATACTAGGCATGTGGTATTGTATATTGTAGTCACATATATAACAATGTGAACTGTTAAAATATTAAGTATCGCGATGCGATGGTCAGATATGCAAATACGATATGCATAATATTAGCATATGAAATATCAATAAACAAAACTGACGTAAGGTATTTTAGAATAATTCACATACATTTATTTGTTCTTTTATTTATTTCATACACGCTGTATTATGACCGTAGAATCTGAGCTAACTGGTGATTTATAGGTTACATAATTTTTATGGCTCTGAAGTATTAAGTAAATAGTCTAAAATCCTTTAGAAGGCACATTTTTATGAAAAAAACAAAACAAAAAACATTAACATTGCCCTCAGTCGACTATAAATCGAAACTTTGATTCTGCTGCCACCTGCTGGGCAAATAGAGTAACAGCTTATGGATCAACTTCATAAGCGACTGATAAAAAACAATGGAAAATATAATATTTTGGGGATTTAGCTTCTTAATTTGTACTCACTTTTCAAACTTATGAAAGAATCAACCCTTATAGGCTAATAACATGTCTTAACTTGTCAATAAAACTATGCCTGCCATTGTTCATGTTCATATCTTTATGTTAAAACGGCAATAAAATAACGGCGGGAAAAACCTTACCTCACTTAAATATTTACCATGGTTCTGCCAAAACACTGTTACAAATAGGCCTAAATAAAAATAAGATGTCATTGAAAATATGTTATGCAAAATATGTTTAAAAATATATGTCAGTAGCCTATAAACCACAGGTATAAAAGCAGAACTGAATTCATTACTGACCATGTCAGAATGAATCTGAAAGAACATGATTGGCAAATATTACGACTGATTTCTGCTGACTGGAATTATGCTGCTGGAGTATTAAGCCATTAAATGTAAAACTTTGTATACCAACATTGGAGAAAGTGTAATGCTAACTAAAGTCACGTGCGCCTTGATAACCAATCACATTACAGCTTTGACGTCATTTCGAATAAGAATATATCGATTTAAAACGGATATTTAAGCGCAAACATGTTGAAAATTAGTCAACGGCTGTGGATTCATTATATGATAAACCGTTTTGCAACAAAATCAGTTTATTCAGTGTAGTGAAGCCTCTCCTCCATTGACATCCATTAAAAAAACGGTCTCTAGTCTCCTTCCCGCCTTTTTTCCTCCTAATCTTTCAAATGGCTTTGGACAAGATTAAGAGATCAACATTGATAAAATGAATTTAAATAGAATAACATGTCTATGAACTTGCCATACATACAAATGGATGTGTCAATAAAACTATGCCTGCCATTGTTCATATCTATGTTAAAACGGCAATAAAAATAAAGGCGGGAAAACCTTACCTCACTTAAATATTTACCATGGTTCTGCCAAAACACTGTTACAAATAGGCCTAAATAAAAATAAGAAGTCATCGAAAATATGTTATGCAAAATGTACGTTTTAAAAAATATATATTTCAGTAGCCTATAAACCACAGGTATAAAAGCAGAACTGAATTAATTTCTGACCATGTCAGACTGAATCTGAAAGTACATGATTGCCAAATATTACGACTGATTTTACTGCTGACTGAAATTATGCAGCTGGAATATTAAGCCATTAAATGTAAAACTTTGTATAGCCTACCAACATTGAAGAAAGCAAAACGGCTAACTTAAGTCACGTGCGCCTTGATAACCAATCACATTACAGCCTTGACGTCATTGAAATTCGAATGAGAAGTGAATTACACCTGTACTTCTCTTAAAAAACAGCATTTTTCGGCGTAAACTAAAAATAGATCGATTTAAAACGGATATTTAAGCGCAAATATGTTGAAAATTAGTCAGTGGGCTGTGGATTCATTATATGATAAACCGTTTTGCCACAAAATCAGTTTATTCAGCGTAGTGAAGCCATTGACATCCATTAAAAACGGTCTGTGGTCCCGCCTTTTTTCCTCTTAATCTTTCAAATGGCTTTGGATAAGATATTACAACATTGATAAAATGAATGTGCTTTGTCATGCTTGTCGTAACCTAGTACTGCCGCCAGGGGGCAGTGAAACCAAGTCAACCACACACACACACACACACACACACACACCGCTGACCTCTAGAGTGCAGATGAGTCATGAAGAATCAAATATTCGTTGATCTTCTGAGATAAATCAATAAAACAAAACTTTAAAAACGTCGTGACGTATTTTGTCCTTGAAAATGTACGTTTATGTTGACCTCGGAGGAAAGTAAAGGCTGAAATATATATATATATATATATATATATATATCTATATATATATATATATATATATATATATATATATATATATAATTTTAGCCTTTACTTTCCTCCGAGGTCAACATAAACGCTATTATATATATTTACTATGTAATGTAAATCATTGTCAAAATCACGGTTCAAGCGCCGAAATACCATTATCACGTGGTACCTGTTACTTTTCTCAGCGGTGACCGAGGTGAGCCAATCATAGGCGTTTACTTTCACATCGCGTTCTTGAGGAGAAATATATAACAATACATATAATGTAATATAATAATGTTATAATATCATATAATATATAACAACTATAACAATATTATTGCCCAAGTTGTACTAATACAGCAAAAGACCACAGGACTATCAACACAATAGGAATATTTATTGATATTTTCAACAGTAATCGACACACATTTGTCATACACACTCCACACACACAGCTCTAGAGTGATTCCTTCAGCTAAAATATTAGAAATCACTGCGGATATATCACAAGTTAGGTCCAACAGATTTTTTTTTTTCACACAAACCAGCTTTTTTAAACAAAATATTTAAAATAAAACCACAAAATTTCGCATTTCGGGGACAATACAGTAGTACTAATATAAAAATCTTTATATTAGTATTTACACATGTAGCTTACAGCCACAGATGATTGATAAAATAAACATAATTATGTTCCTACACAAGTTCCTACATGAAATCGGTAGTGTTAATGACACTAAATCATTCAAACAAAGAGGTTTACTTTTCTAAACATAAAGTACCATGTTTTTTTGGACATGTAGCATGGTAGAATCATATAAGAACAGGTATCATTACCATCTGATACTGAACTAGTACAAGTACTTTTTTGTATAGCCTATGTTTTCACTCTCTTTTTTTTAGCTTATTTTTAAAAAGCCGTTTTATGCATGCTGTACACCTGAAATGCAGCTATTATAAAACTACTGAATACTCTTTTTGCAGTAGAGTGATTCTTATAGCCCTATGCATGCTCTAACTGAATGAGATTTACACACAAACACAAAGAAAAACCACAGAGATGACTTGCAACAAGATACTAGTATATACACCAACACTCACACACACCTATATGTAACTCCACAGTATTTTGTGTTAATGTCAGCACAAAGATAGTTGAAGGTGAGTCAGAGCGATCATCCACACGTGGGTTAAGATAGTGTGCAAAATCAGCATGGCACATCGAGACGCTCTACACACACACACACACACACACACACGCACAGTCATTCATCTATATACAAGAGATAGGGATTCAAAATATTGCACTTGCTGGCCCACTGCGCCCCACATACCGAGGGACGCATAAATGAACAAATAAATAAGATTATACAGATACAGGTATCTAAATAGAGATGTCGTACAGTTTCATGCAGGGACGATGCTAAACGTGGCTTGTGCTGGGGAAACAAAGTACTGATTTTCTATATTCTGAGGACACATCAATGGACTATTAGCAATATAAGTACCGGCGAATTCAGTCTACAGTACACCTGTGACCATGATATGTTTTAAGTAATGCCGGATATATGGTCGGCCTAACGTTATAGAGGCTTCTTTATGTACTACACTCACAAGACCACACATATAAACAGACCACACCATGTAGTTTTATCATTTAAGGGCTATTTTACCATAATTCTACCTAGATTATTATACATTACAATGGAAGTCGGACCATCTCTAGGGATGAGAAACAAATAAAACCGTCTAGAATCGATGAATCGCATGAAACTCGTCAGGAACGTGCGCAGTACATATTTCAGCCCAAAATGACATAAAGTGAGAGAATGAAGCCCGTTTTTAGGATCAATAGGGGTTTTTGTTGTTGTTGTACATTTTATATTAATGATAATTCTGTGTGTTTTCGTCCTAAATTCTCATTACAATAATGCAAATAAAATCTTTATATTAGTATTTACATTTTTAAGTATTTAAACCATGAAAACTGTTGTGTTGATTTGGAATTATATATATAGTTTGGAAACACTCCTGGCAAAGTGTGGTTTTGGATGATATCAGCATAAATCCATATCATTTTCTAAAGTAACTTGACATTATCATTGAAGACCAGCAATAATAATTTTCATTTTGATTTCATAATAATGGCAATATATACATGTCAAAGTCAGACATGCCCCTTTGCCAGCTGTGATGCTGGTTACTGGTTTAAACTCGGCCCAGGTTTGTAAAAGATTTTGGGGTCAGCACACCTTAATAGCTCCAACAATTGATTGCCAATTAAGTTTAGAATACAATGAACCAATCAGAACCCAGTTTAGGTCAGATAGCTGCTAATGCTGGATATTTTGATGAATCGAAAATTTAAGTTTTTTCTATGTATAAACTTTTTATATAATAAAATATGTTTTTGTAGTTTGTGTTGTCCCTTATTTTATTTTTATTTTATTTTATTTATTTATTTTTAAAAGAGGACAATGCACATTAATTAACACAAGAAACAAGTCTCTTATGTAAATGTGCCAGATTTAGCCATTCTGGCTAATTTTCATCTGCAGTCCCTGGCAGGTTGATGGTAAACACACACACAAATATTTTATCAGTGCAAAATTATCACAAATTAAAAAGGATTCATGCCAATATTGTCCAAAACGCCACTTTTCTAAGGTGTTTCCAAACTTTTCGAGGGCAATGTATGTGTGTGTATATATATATATATATATATATATATGACCATGATTTTTTTTCTTTTTCGGTGTGTTATTGGGAATTTTTTTTGATTAAAAGAAATTTAAAGATTAAAAGGGATTTAAGGGAATAACTGTTCCAGGTTAATTTTAGTTTTTAAAATAATTATTATTTATTTATTTTTTAAATATATTCACTCTTATTTGTATATCTAATATGTAAAAAACACAAAACGTTTCTTGTCTCGTCACATTCAGTTATGAATTACATTAATATTATATTAATCATATACTAATCAAATAATAGCATGTTTTCAATTCAAAACGGCGAAATTTCATTCAATACAATTTTTGAGTAGTTTGCATCACTGGATATTACTGTCCAATCAGAAATATTATGATCAAATATTAAATCTTTAGCTCACCACGTACTCTTTCAATGCTAAAACGAAAGCGTCGCATTAGAATTCGCACTCATCTTCTGTGAACGGTAAGCCCCGCCTTGTTTGATCTGATTGGCCAGCTCATTCATTCTGACAGTGACGAGCGCTGTTAGACCAGCCAAAAAATGCAACTTTTAAAACTTGTTTTGTCATCCTAACAACAAACAGAGCGGTGCATAATGGAGTACAGCAGAGCGGCATCAATAATATCAAATATTAGGGAGGACAATTTGGCCATTTCTAATTATTGGGGGTGGGACTTGTCCCCCTCAATGTTTATGGTAGTTACGGTTCTGATATATATTTATATATACACGGATCAGGCATAACATTATGAGCACCTTCCTAATATTGTGTTGGTCGCCCTGTCTATTCTGACACCTTTCTATCAGAACCAGCATTAACTTCTTGAGCAGTTTGAGCTACAGGAGCTCGTCTGTTGGATCGGACCACACGGACCAGCCATCAATGAGCCGCCCATGACCCTGTCGCCGGTTCTTGGAGCACTTTTGATAGATACTGACCACTGCAGACCGGGAACACCCCACAAGAGCTGCAGTTTTGGAGATGCTCTGATCCAGTCGTCTAGCAGTCACAATTTGGTCCTTGTCAAACTCGCTCAAATCCTTACGCTTGCCCATTTTTCCTGCTTCTAACACATCAACTTTGAGGACAAAATGTTGACTTGCTGCCTAATATATCCATGCCGTGATGAAGAGATGATCAGTGTTATTCACTTCACCTGTCAGTGCTCATAATGTTAAGCCTGATCGGCATATATATAGATAGATAGATAGATAGTACTGTAAAAAAAAATGTGAAAACGTTTCATTTTGAGGTGAAATATTATCTGAATATTCGAGACATTCACCATAGGACTGCTCTTTCTTAGCAATACAGTATTTCTGACTCAAACATTTAAAAATTTCCATCCACGGCCAAAGTCATGTAAGGTTTGTCGGATGAAATATTGATGCACTTCTGAAAATAGCTGCCCGACACATTTCCTTGGCTATTACTGCATCATTTTACAAGACGAGCTCCAGCGAGCTTCGACCCGACTTATAACATCTGAAATCACTGAATCCTCTCCGGCCGTGAGCGTAACGCCAGATAAGAGCAGGGACAGCAAATCACATCCTCCACAAAGTAGCTTTTTAGCCAGCAGAGAAAAACAACCGACGACAGCGATAAATCAGAAAAGAGAAATGGAGAAAAAAAGGGTTTGGGGGGAAAAACACAAAGAATGTTTTGTTTTCAGACACACGCAGCTCATCTTTTTCTCACTGTAAAGTCTGTTTGCTTTGAATAAATAGATAAATAAATATCTCATTTCATCAAGTCAGCGTGAATTCATTTACAATGATCAAATGAAATGCGTAGAAACATTTAAATGCATTTTTTTTCCCTGTATTGAACAGCTACTTGAATCCACAACATTATATTCATCTGACTGAGGTATATACAAACCTATGTACACTAGATATATCATGTATTCATATAGGTGACTTTAATATTCTTTAATAATCTACACACACACACACACACACACACACTACAGTTATGCAGCTGCCGCCGCAAGATGGGGAAATTTTGACTAGTTTAATATGGGATGAATTCCTGATCTACAAAAACAAGGAGTCGTGTGTGTGTGTGTGTGTGTTAATGCAGTCGCTTTAGGTTCCCGACCCTCTGCTAAGCCCCGCCTTTAAAAAGAATTCTGACCAATCACACCTTTCCAACTGTTGCCAGACAAGCTGTGGCTGTGTTCTATGGAAGTCCTGTGTGATGATGTAATTATATTTAAATTTTTGAAGATTTAAAATGTGTAAATTTAGAATTAACTCTTTAAATTTATTTGTATAGCGCTTTCCACTATACATACTGTTTCAAAGCAGCTTTACATAAATGTCATGTTGTTAATATTTATAATATCTTCCTAAATATGTAAATATCTGTCTAAAAAACATAGAAATCATTCCGTTTGCGTTAGAAAGAGGGGCGGAGCTTAGAGAAATAAACATGCTTGTGGGCGAGGTCTTGACTAACAGTGCTGAAAAGGCCGTTAAGACTTTGATTGACAGTAAAGAAAGCAGTGTGTCAGAATGAACTAGGCACCGTATAGACTGACGTGACTCTAGTGCAGAGGTGCTGGAACAAAACAGGCTAAAGGAGCGTTCAAAGTACACAACGTGTTCGCTTGGTCTGCATTCACGTGCATAAGACATTTAAAAAAAGACTACTGCAAGAAAGTGTCCTGTGTGAACGCCCTCTAGTGGCCTATACTGAAAACAATATCTATTTTTTTTATCTATCCTGCTTTCTAAAACACTGAAAAGTTGCTTTTGAAACAGCTCTGTTCCCATTGGGTGTAGTTGTAAATGGGTCACATGACTTCTGGCATGCACCAATCAAATTCAGGTTGTTCCAGCACCTGCATTCTATGACATTAAAGGATATATGCATCCATCTAAAGGGTGTCACACACACACATACACACACTTATGCTACCATATAGACTGAGCACTAACAGGCACAGTTAGGCTGCTGTAGTGGAGGAGGGTTATCCGTTAACCGGGCCGTTCCCTGGGCTCCGGTGGTAACGGCGGGGTCAGTCTCTATACTCTCTGACATCTTGTCACAGATTATGTCCACCAGACGCTCAAAGGTCTGCTTCACGTTGATGTTGTCCTTGGCGCTCGTCTCGAAAAACTCAAAACCTGGTAGACAGAAATGACACCAAACCACAGTTTAGATCCTTAACTAGACAGCATTTTTTAGGTGTGTAGCAAAATTATATTCTATATACAAATAAATATCACATTTCTAAGGCAGTTTTGCTTGTATTCTTGGTATTGAGGATGCATTTCAACAAGCTTAGTGAAACAATAAATCCAAGATGGAAGAATAAACAATATATCGGCTACCATATCGGTATCGGCCGATATATGTTGATTTATTTATCGTTATCGGCCCAATAAGAAAATTTGGACGATATATTAAAGCCGATAAATTTCCTTCAGCTGAGACACTTCAGATGTTTGCCATGATGGTTTTGAATTGCTTGAAATATGATTGAAATCACTTCAAAAAAGAAAATACAGAAAGTACATCACAAGTCTGTCATATCGGCTACATAATATTATAATGAGAACATTATAATTGTGTGTTTGGGACATGACTTTTAATGGTGAGACTTTTGTTTTTGTAATCAGGCTCTCAAAAATTATATAAAATTTTTTATTTAGATTTATCGGCCAATATATCAGTTATCGGCTTTCAAATATAAATGATTATCGTTTATCGGCATTGGCCGATATATGTTGATTTTTAAATATAAAATCATTTAGATTTTGGATTTAGATTTATCGGCCAATATATCAGTTATCGGCTTTCAAATATAAATGATTATCGTTTATCAGCATTGGCTGATATATGTTGATTTTTAAATATAAAATCATTTAGATTTTGGAATTAGATTTATCGGCCAATATATCAGTTATCGGCTTTCATATATAAATGATTATCGTTTATCGGCATTGGCCGATATATGTTGATTTTAAAATATAAACCCGTTTAGATTTTGGATTTAGATTTATCGGCCAATATATCAGTTATCGGCTTTCAAATATAAATGATTATCGGTTATAGGTATCGGCCGATATATGTTGATTTGGGACATGGCTTTTAATGGTGAGACTTTTGTTTTTGTAATCAGGCTCTCAAAAATTATATACAATTTTGGATTTAGATTTATCGTCCAATATATCGGTTATCGGCTTTCGAATATAAATAATTATCGGTTATCGGTATCAGACAAAATTTTCATATCGGTGCATCCCTAATAAACAATTTTGATTATTTAAATGTAATTATTATATCTATTCAATATATGTATTATAAATACTAATATAAATAGTTAATATAAATAATGATATTACAAATAGAAATCCCAGAATGCATTTCAACAAGCTTAAGTGAAAAAATAAATCTAAGATGGCAGAAAAAAAGTATTATTAACTATAAATATTATTGATATATTTATTAAATGCATAGTTAATATAAATTATATTATAATAAATACATAAATAAATACACATAAGTAATAATATAAATATGAATATAAATAGTACAATACTGCTTAATAATAATATATTCAATTATTTTTTAATAATGTAGCATTTTAATATAAATAGAAATGTATTTCATTAATATATTAATAATTTAATTAGTAATTAAATATATTTATTTATCATAGTTAAAAATAGTTAATTATATTTAAAATTAAAAAGTGTATTTTATTAGAATATTGCATTTTTAGTACATGTAACCATCAACATGTAACCATCAATCTCTTTTCAATTTTATGTCGAGTTTTGTGTTCACTTTACACGAGGAGCTCTACTTTTGCACAAAGTCGCTGACTATGTAGATCATCTTAATTCTGTGACTTATGAGGTTCTGTATGGATGGTGCCTCAGAAGTAAGTTGCCTATGTAGGCAGAATGTGTGCTCTTTTACAAATCGTGAGATATAATTAATTTGACGGTCTGAAAGCGACAAGGGTATGTCCTCTCTCACACCACACATGCAGTAAGTGTGTCTATTTTCAAGCCTGTCTGCACATTCTGGTGTCATCCAATTATATGCGTTTAATTATCGCCTGAGCTCAAAGCTGAAATTCCCTCCATATGCTCTAATTTATGCACAGTGAACATATGCCAATACATGAGCTGTCTAAGGTATATATTCTATTACAGTGTTTCTATAGGAGCAAAAATGGTGCATTTTATGCATGGTGAGATTAATTTCAAGTCTGGTTCATTTTGGAGTCAAACATATAAATGTTACAGATAGCTGAAATGTTTTGTCTCAAATGACGCACTTTGCACTTACTGTATGAACTATGTACTCAGCTGTTTTATTTAATGTCCACTGCAAAATCTGGGTCTTGAAGCAAAACTAGTTAAGAAGTAAGTTGTTCTGACCCACCTGACTGGCTCCACAGGTAGTTTCTAATGAGTCCCAGGAGGAATCAAACTCAGTTTGGGGATGAGGTCAGGAAGAGTGAACTTACCCAACTGCTCTGCCAGCATTCTGCCATTTTCCACAGACACCACTCTCTCCTCTTCCATGTCACACTTATTTCCTGCCAGGATGACCTGTGCATTGTCCCAGGAGTACGTCTTTATCTGGGTTGACCTAGATAAAAACAACCAAGGATGTTACGATTCACTCTCACAATGCAATTATACCCCACATACTTTACAAGCATCGCTCATGGATTATTTCTACACTTTGTGATGATGCATTGCTGTACTGTACATGCAGGGCTCCATCTGCAAACATGCACTGTTAAAAATGTTAGTATGCAAGAAAAAAAGAAAAAAAGCTCAAAATACAATGTTGAAAATAAACATTAAATTTCAAGAACAAAGTCATTGTGTTTCAAGAAATTCAAAATAAAATGTTGAGAATAAACTCATTAAATTTTGAGAATAAAGTTGTTTCGAGAGAAAAAACGTGTTAAATCTCTAGTCTCTGTCATGCCCTCTATCAGTATGCAATGAATATGACACTGATCGAATGCGTTTATTCTCTTATTTTATTTCTGCTTTTTTTTCTCAAAATGTAATGTTTTTCCTCGAAACACAATGACTTTATTGTCGACACTTAATGATTTTATGCTCAACATTTTTTTTACTTTTTTTCTCTAAATTTAAATTTTTTTTTCTCGAAATATAACTTTATTCTCAAAATTTAATGAGTTTATTGACAACTTTTTCATCTTTTTTCCCCAAATTTAACGATTTTTTACTCAACACTTTATTCTCAAAATTTTATGTTTACTGACATTTTATTTCGACTTTCTTTCTTGAAATTCAATTAGTTTTTTCTCGAAACAACCTTATTCTCAACATTTAATGATTTTATTCTCAACATTTTATTTAGACTTTTTTCTATACAATTTTAAGTTTTCTCAATACACAACTTTATTCTCAAAATTTAACGATTTTTTCCTCAACACTTTATTCTCAAAATTTTTTAGTTTATTGATAACATTTTATTTCGACTTTTTTCTCGAAATGTAATGTTTTTTCTCGAAACACGACTTTACTCTGAACATTGAATGATTTTATTCTCAACATTTTTTTATACTTTTTTTCTATAAAATTTAACAAGTTTTTTCTTAAAACACAATGACTTTATTCTCAAAATTGTATGAGTTTATCGACATTTTATTTAAACTTTTTTCTTGAAATTTAATGTTTTTTCTCGAAATGTAATGTTTTTTTCTCGAAACACGACTTTACACTGAACATTTAATGATTTTATTCTCAACATTTTATTTAGACTTTTTTCTATAAAATTTTAAGTTTTCTCAATACACAACTTTATTCTCAAAATTTAACGATTTTTTCCTCAACACTTTATTGTCAAAATTTTATGAGTTTATTGACATTTTATTTCAACTTTTTTCTTGAAATTTAATGTTTTTTCTCAAAACAACCTTATTCTCAACATTTAATGATTTTATTCTCAACATTTTATTTAGACTTTTTTTCTATACAATTTTAAGTTTTCTCAATACACAACTTTATTCTCAAAATTTAACGATTTTTTCCTCAACACTTTATTCTCAAAATTTTTTAGTTTATTGATAACATTTTATTTCGACTTTTTTCTCGAAATGTAATGTTTTTTCTCGAAACACGACTTTACTCTGAACATTGAATGATTTTATTCTCAACATTTTTTTATACTTTTTTTCTATAAAATTTAACAAGTTTTTTCTTAAAACACAATGACTTTATTCTCAAAATTGTATGAGTTTATCGACATTTTATTTAAACTTTTTTCTTGAAATTTAATGTTTTTTCTCGAAATGTAATGTTTTTTTCTCGAAACACGACTTTACACTGAACATTTAATGATTTTATTCTCAACATTTTATTTAGACTTTTTTCTATAAAATTTTAAGTTTTCTCAATACACAACTTTATTCTCAAAATTTAACGATTTTTTCCTCAACACTTTATTGTCAAAATTTTAGTTTATTGACATTTTATTTCAATTTTTTTTCTTGAAATTTAATGTTTTTTCTCAAAACAACTTTATTCTCAACATTTAATGATTTTATTCTCAACATTTTATTTAAATTTTTTTCTCAAAATATGACGTTTTTTTTCAATACACGACTTTATTTTCATGAGTTTATTGGCAAGTTTTATTTCACTTTTTTCTCAAAATTTAACGATTTTTTCTCAACACTATTCTCAAAATTTTATGTTTATTGACATTTTATTTCGACTTTTTTTCTCGAAATGTAATGTTTTTTCTCGAAACACGACTTTTCTCTGAACATTGAATGATTGTATTCTCAACATTTTATTTAGATTTTTTCTCAAAATTTAACAAGTTTTTTCTTAAAACTGACTTTATTCTCAAAATTTTGAGTTTATTGACATTTTATTTCAACTTTTTTTCTTGAAATGTATTGTTTTTTCTCAAAACAACTTTATTCTCAACATTTAATGATTTTATTCTTAACATTTTATTTAGATTTTTTCTCAAAATATTAAGTTTTTTTAAGTTTTTTCAACTTTTTTTCTCTAAATTCTTGAAGGACTTTTAGCAGTTTGTGTTGTTGTTGGTTTATGTTGTGTTTTATTTTTATTGGTTGAGTTTTACCATAGTTGAGTTTTGTACATGTCATGTAATGATATCTATGCATCATTCTTATGCTTACAAGAAATTTGTTTTTTAAAGATGCATCTCAGCTGTTGCTTCACTACTGTAAAAAATCAATCTACAAATAGTTATGAATTTGAAATATGCTATTGGCAAATCTTCATGCTAAAATAAAACCTTCATATTCATTTAAAAATAGATTAGAACTTAAAATGAGCCAATTTGTTTATTTATTCTAGCTTGTCATCGTTTTAACAGTTTGCCACACTTCTGACTTTGCTTGATCAGAAATTTGAATATAAATAGACCAGGTCCAAGATCCCAAGCAAATTGAACACTGATCACCATTATAGTGACTTCAAAACAATTACAGTGGATTATGTTAGTGAATAATGAATTTTTTTAATACATTATCTTTTACAGTATACGTTTAGTATTTTATACTTTTTGATTGATTTTTTGATTATTGGATGTGATATTGATTATGCAAAGCACTTTGAGCTGCATTTTATGTATATAATTATGTATAGTATATACAGTAATTTAATACAGTAATAATACTCTTCAATCCTGTAAATTCCTGCAGATTTTTTACAGTTAAAGCTAATGTTTTATACACATCTCAGTTTAGGTGCCATAGCAACAGCAGACAGCTGCCTCACTGAAGCCCACGACACATTACAGCGTTTGCTCATGTATGTCGAAGCGATACTGTTGAGACTGTAGTAAGTTGCTTCTGTAATTCCCCAGCGTTTCCACAGACGTCTGGTTTAATTAGGTGTCAGTTCACTGACCGCAGCTGGAGTCTCTTGAGTATCACCAGACTCAAGATAAAGAGATAAAGTGCGACTAATGCTTCGACTCTTTAGCTTGCAGAACTACAGGCTTCTCATCAATTGAACTATAGTCAAGCTACCCTTCTGAAAAACATCATGACAAATTACTAACAAAAAGTAGCTTTTTAAGGATTTGAAATCTTTGCAATTTTAACATAAAAATAACATTTTTGACTTGAATCAAAGATGTAATCCTTTTTATTTTGCTATTTTTGCCAGTGTTCATGTACATTTACATGAAATACAATTACATTTATGCATTTAGCAGATGCTTTTATCGGAAGACACTTACAAAAGAGGAACAAAAGCAATTTGTCAAAGAGCCAACAATATTCATATAATATACAATGCCAGGTTTATTAGACAAGATTATATATAGATAGATATATTATATATTATTATTATTATTATTATATTATATATATATATTTATTTATTTATTTAAAATATAAAAAATATATATTAATTTATAAAATATTTAAATAATTTAAAAAATAAATAATTGACCAGACAATGAATGACAGAAATGAATATTTTTATTTTATTTACATTATTAAATTATTATTATTATTAATATTATATTATTATTAACACTATTACAAATATATATTTATATATATATATATATATATATATATATATATATATATATATATATATATATATATAGTGATAAACAGTAGTATTTCATTAAATATTTATTTATAAAATATTTAAATAATTTAAAATTAAAAAAATGACCAGACAATGAATGACAGAAAAGAATATTTTTATTTTATTTACATTATATTTTTTTATATATATATATATATATATAAAAAATATAATGTATATATATATATATATATATATATATATATATATATATATATATATATATATATATACACACAATTTTTTTTTTTTTTTTTTACATCATTTATTCATGTCTAACTTTGATGGTGCTTGTTTGGATCTATAATGTTTTGTCATTTACCTTCATTGTATGGAAAAGATCTGCATCAACACGGTGAAAGAATTTAATTTCTGAGTGAACTATTACTTTAGGAAGATAACATCTGCTGATGAAGCAGTATAATTGCAAATTCACCTCCGCAGCTCTGTCCTTTCAGTAAATTCAGGTCTCATTTCTGCTTAATAAAGTAATAAACCTCAGACATCTAGCCGTTGTGCGGTTGTAATGACTCAGCAGCTGACCCGGGTCGCCTTTTCTCCGCTATACTCCAGTTCCAGTTCCTCAGCCTTTTATCAGGATGTTCATTAGTCTCTCGTCTCACGCTAATTAAATCAACCTCTGCTCACTGACCACAGCCGGACGCCCAGCTGAGCCGATCAATAGGGCGGCATCCGTAAAGCCCTGAACTGAGCCCTGCTGCCCTTTAACACTGAGAGAAATTTAAATGACTCTTATTAAATATTAACAAGATGGATTCCTAAAGACTCAATAATGCCACTTTTCCTCTAAGGCCTCTTTAACTGCTCACAGTGGACCGTTTAGTCAACATGAAATCAAAACAGACCCAGTTTACTCTCTTAATAAACATCTTAGTGTAAGCTTGCATTCGTAATATCCCATCAAAATATAATAACTTTCTACGCCACAAAACACAAGAAAAAAATACAAAATAAAAAATAGCTCAATAATACAAATAATCTAAATAAAAATACTAAATATGAATCAAAATATATTATTATTAACTAATAATATCATGACCAAAACTAAACAAAATCAATAATTTTCTCACTTAGTTTTCTTTTTCACTCATAAGTCGATGTGAAACGCCGTTCGCAATCAATTTTACTTTAGTAATGTGACGTTTCTGAATTGAAAAAAATATTTCATCACATATCCATCATGAATTGATTGGATGTTGAAAATATATGACAGGTGGTTAAAAAAACATTGATGACATCAGCTGAAAATGAAATTTCAGACTTATCACATTATTACATTACAGGACCAACATTTTGTTTTTGTATTTTGCACTGATAAATTATTATCAATGAGACCAGGAATGTGAATTAAGAAAGTAAATAATGACACACTACTGTTCAAAACTCTGGGGTCTGTAAGATTTTCTAATGTCTTTTGCTCAAAAATTATTCTTCTGCATTTATTATAAATGTTGAAAACAGTTGTGCTGCTTTATTTTTTTGTGGAAACCGTGACACTTTTTTCAGGATTCTTTGATTAATAGAAAGTTGAAAAGAGCATAATTTATTTGAAATAGGATCTTTTATAACATTATAAATGTCTTTACTTTTACCTCTGATCATTTAATATATCCTTGCTGAATAAATAGTATTCAATTCTTACAAAAAAAAAAAAATATTGACACAATTTTCACGATTTGATTCGATTCGATATCGATTATTTTGGATGTAGTATTTCAGTTTCAGCACATTGCACATTTTCTATAGGAAAACAATCTCTCAACTAATGCTGTAAACTACACATGAGAGTCAGCTGGTGCTACTATAATAATATTGAAGGTTAAATTATCTTATTTATATACAAACACTTAAATTACACTCAATGATGTTTTTATTATAAATAAAGTTTAGAATTACATAATCATATTTCTACTCATGGCATATTTGTTTTGTTTTTTTAAATAAACATTTAAATCGTGGCTGTCATAACTAATTTATTCAAACATGCATTAAATATTGAAGAACATTAAAAATTATAATGAATATGTAACGGTGCATAGCTATATTTATCATAATGTTGCTTTCTAGAGTTCACTTTTCTAGCTGACTAATGAGTTTATGGTCACTGAATATGTTTTTCTGAGGTAAATGTGATGTTACGTGGCGTTACTGACGTCTTTCCGAGGTTGAAGCACTGATTGAGCGATTACACGAGACATGATTCGGATTTCAGTAAGTTGTACTGTATATTTTAATGTACCTTCAGATGTTCATGTTTATTTCGCTGTAACTGGTATTAAAGCGGAGGAGAGGATGATCACATGCTTCTCTTTAACTGAGGCGATAAAGCGATCCGTCACGCCACATTAAACAGCGCCAAAACGGTTTTGAACCTCATAATAAGATGGACGTCATTTGAAATCTGAGACTTTGATTCATATCAAAAGTAACAAAGATTATTGCGATTTATTGGATGGGAGGCGCTACATATTCTGCTCATTCATCAACTGAAAACAGACTAGACTAATCGATTCTTGGGATTTAAGAATCGATATCGGTTCATAAAAATGAGAATCGATTAAAATCGAGAAATCAATATTTTTTACCCAGCCCTATTCTATAATACTCTATAATTCAGCTTTTAAAGTTTTGTTAGTCACACATCACAAAACCCACTGCTCAGTGGCACTGAGGCACTCAGATTGACGGCTGGTCCACCCAATCAAATGAGACATAAAATTATATTTTGTGGGAAAGGAGAAAAAAATCATGCATACTGTAGATGACAATAATAATTTGTCAAATACAAGAATTTAGCGGATGTCACTCCCAAAACTTTGCAGCATGTACAAAAATGAAAGGATTTGAAGCATGCAGGACTCAGCATTGGACAAAAACTCTGACTCTGATTGGGTATTGCATTCAAGAAATCAACAGATATGTCTGTGATTGCTCAACGCTGCAAAAACATGTTGTAAATAGAAACCTGTGATGCTCTCCAGGACACAAACACAGATATGCACTGGATCGTTTGTCACATCATGTTATAAAACCATATATTGTTATTATTGCAAAGAAAACTGATCCTAGACCAGCAGTTATTTCATTTATTTATTTTGTAGTGTCGTATTATTTGATGTGGATGTGTATATATGTAAATTAATGTGAGACAGTAAACGCTGTGGGATGCAATTTTTGGAAGAAAGTGAAACTGAATTAAATTCAATAAGATGACGGTTTATATTATGTATTTTACCAGTGTTGCTCTATAAAACCATATATTGTCTATATATAATATTATTGCCTCATTGTTATTAGATATGTATTTTAAATCATTTTTAAAGGCTTAGGTCTTTGCCTAGGTGTATTTTTAAAACTACAAAAAATATCCGCTTACTCGATTAATCGTCAAAATAATCAACAGATAATTCGATTACCAAAATAATCTTTCAAATGTATGGCCTTGCCACTGCTATGTTTAATTTAATACCAAACAATGAATCACTAAAGCACTGTGATGATCATTTATACACTTTTATCATGTCTCAATCATGGCGTTGGTGTTTTGTTCTGCACACACACACACACACACACACACACACACACACACACACACACACACACACAATCTGTTATGCAGAAATACCAATTCAAATACTGCAAAATCAGCTCTGCATGATCAAACGTTGGCGTCACGTCCAGTGATTTTGGCTCCGATCACAAAGATCAGCAGAGGTAACTCACCAGTCCTGGACAGCTCCGAAAGACTCCTCATTGGTGATGTCATACATGAGGATGAAGCCCATGGCTCCACGATAATACGCCGTGGTGATGGTGCGATATCTCTCCTGACCGGCAGTATCCTTAAAAATACACACAAAACAACCTTGTTAGATCAGATACTCATTTGAATTTGACTCTTAAACAGTTTTTTAACAGCTTAAACCCAAAATACCAGAGTAATTAGAGATGCACTGAAGTATCGACCAATAATTGGTATAAAAGCTATTATTTTCACTATCGTTTAAAAACAGCCGATGATCAGGGCAGATTATATCCTGTCAATCAAAAGGGTGTGGAAAAACATGTCAAACTTATATTGTGTGTGAAGAAAATCTCTCTTCTCTTGTGATTAAGGGGACGTATAATGCCTATAATTACCTATAAAGTCTCTGTATTTCAAATAATATTCATATAATATTTCAGAAGGCTTGATGAATGAGAGCAGGAAGTCATTTAACATTTTATTCCAGATTGTTCCCAAATTTAGCAGGGAAAAGTGGAGACATGCCAGGGGTTACCATGGCGATCGAGCAGTACAGCAGGAAGTATCAGTAGCGCTGGTTGGGTGGGTGGAAATAATAGAGCAAATTATGGACCTTAAAGTGTCATATTTTACACTTTTGTAGCATGTAATTTCTCCCAGCTGAGCAGTTATAATGTTAGTAAAGGATTCTTGCATCAAAAACATCAACATCACTTTCTCTCTGATGTTTGTTATGATTGTTTTGGTGATTGCAAATCAAGCTGCTGAATACTGAATGGCTGTTGATATGTAAATGTGGGTGGTCATATGTTAATGAGCTCAGTTTCAACCCCGAGTACAACAAGGAAAGGAAGATATTGTTCTGACACAAATTAATGCAGTGATAATATTTTAAAATAATTTTTAAAAGCTTTTTGATAACTGTTTTGCAACAAAACGTCACACAAAAAGCTTAAAAAACATTTACACAAAAATAAAACAACATTAAATATGTTTTGCTGAAATGCCGTTTATATATGAATTAATAATGTACGATACTATTATAGCTTTTATTCATTAACAGTTTAAATTAGTTTTTTATATTTTCCATTTTAATTTGTTAACTAGTATAGTTTTTGTGCCATTTATATCATTTATTTAAATATTATTTAAATAGTTTTTATTAATTTTATTTAAAAAAAAATCTATTTCTATTTTAAAATCTATTTTATTTTAAGTAACAAAATGTTTTTATGTTTTTAGTGTTTGTTAACTATAATAACCCTAATCATTAACCACAAAGGTGCTTTAAAGTCAACTTAAGGTACGTTTGCAAGACAGCGAAGTACTAAAAATGGAAAAACTTTGTCAACAAATTTTATATTTTCCATTTGCATTTTAATTTGTTAAAGTTTTAGTAATTAGTACAGTTTTGTGCCATTTATATTATTTATTTAAATATGTCTTTCTACTTTTTATTATTTTTATTTAAAATAAAAATTTTAGCTATTTTAGTTATTAGTTATTTTAATGCAAAATGTTTTCCTGGCAACTAGCTGGAATATAACAATATTCTATTTTATTTTAAGTAACTAAATGTTTTTTTATGTTTTTAGTTTTAGTTAACTATAATAACCCTGATAATGAACCACAAAGGTGCTTTAAAGTCAACTTAAGGTACATTTACAAGACAGCGAAGTACTAAAAACGGAAAAACGTTGTCAAAGACCGATCTGCAAAAACTACTAAAAATGCTGTATTCTGATGTTTTATGTCTGTGTAAAATGTATTTATCATTGAATCATTCATTCAAGAGATTTGTTCAAAAACACAGATTCATTCAGTAATGAAACAAGTGAAGCATTTGAGTGAGTCATTGAATCATATCAAATACCTCACTCAAATACCTCACTTGTTTCATTACTGAATGAATCTGCATTTTTGAACAAATCTCTTGAATGAATGATTCAATGACTCACTCAAATGCCTCACATGTTTCATTACTGAATGAATCTGCATTTTTGAACAAATTTCTTGAATGAATGATTCAATGACTCACTCAAATGCCTCACTTGTTTAATTACTGAATGAATCAGCATTTTTGAACAAATCTCTTGAATGAATGATTCAATGACTCACTCAAATACCTCACTTGTTTCATTACTGAATGAATCAGTTTTTGAACAAATCTCTTGAATTAATGATTCAATGACTCACTCAAATACCTCACTTGTTTCATTACTGAATGAATCAGTTTTTGAACAAATCTCTTGAATGAATGATTCAATGACTCACTCAAATACCTCACTGAATCATTCATTCAAGAAATTTGTTCAAAAATGCAGATTCATTCAGTAATGAAACAAGTGATGTATTTGAGTGAGTCATTGAATCATTCATTCAAGAGATTTGTTCAAAAACGCTGATTCATTCAGTAATGAAACAAGTGTGCTATTTGAGTGAGTCATTGAATCATTCATTCAAACCATTTTTTGAATATTAATTCTAATTAATTAAATTAAATACACTGCAGCAATTAATATTTTGTACTACTAAGACTGCCCTCTGTTGTGAAGTGGACCGTGACAAACTGGTAAATCTTGCTCCGCCTGCAGAGTGTGTGCTCTTATCTGCCACAGACAGATCCAATGAGCGACCACACACCTTATTCACTCACACACACATACACACAATACAAAAGAGAAGCACACACACATAGTGGGCAAAATATAAAGCATCAGGCTCCATTAGGAGGCTTTACGATGATCTAGAACCGCAAGCAATTATAAAATGGGCTCTGAGCGTCTCTTTATGGCTCTGTGAAAGGCTTCTGTTTGGACACACACAGGCTGAAGTGGAGGCTCTAATTACCACAAACAGAGCCTCTGATAAGAGCAAACAGCATGCTGTCGCTCCCTTAGCAGGTGCTGGTCAATCTTGTCCACGACCCCTCGAGTGAGAGCAAAATGTACCATTTACCAGGTACATATATATATATATATATATATATATATATATATATATATATATATATATATAACTCCAGTCTGCTTGAGGTTACATTAGGCCTGTTGATCAATTAAAAATGTATTAAAATTAATAATGATATACTGATTAATCACAAATAATATTACAATATTGTGGCAGACCAGCAAATCAACAAACATACATTAGAAAAAGTAACTTAATAATAAATAAATAATGATCAAATAATAAACATGCATTAAAAATAAATAATAAAAAAATAATAATTAAAATAATTAACATGTTAAATTGACAGCCCTTCATAATTTTATTAAAAATGTTATTCTCAAAAAAATTAAAAAGTCAAACGTATCATTAGGCGTTAATTAATAAGTAATGATCAACTAATAAAAATATATTTAAAATGAATAATAAAGTACATTAAAGTAAGTTTATAAATAAATTAATATTATAAATTAAATTATAAAATTATAAATTTAAAAATTAATAAATAAGCCAACATGTTAAATTGACAGCCCTATTTTTAATAGTACGTACTTCTCTTTAAAAAAATAAATAATAAATACATTTAAAAATACATAAATTAAATAATTAATTAAATTGACAGTCTTACTTTAAAAAAAAAAAAATCAGGGATGAAAAAATTTAGCTTTAGAATTCAATTAAAAAATAATGATTAAATAAAAAATATATACTTTTTTTATTTAATTAAATAATTAAATAAAATAATTTAAATTGTCAGTCCAACTTAATATACTGTATTCTTTAATAAATAAGGGATGACAAAATGTAGCTTTAGAAGTAAATTATAAAAAAAACTAATGAAAACATTTTAAAATAAATAATAAAATAAAATATTTATTATTAATACTTGAAACAATTAAATCAGCATTGTAAATTAATGACCCTACCTTTAATCGTACTTGAGAGCTATAAGATATAGGAGGCAGATGAATGATCTGTGTGAGTCACTTAAGGGATCTTATGCAAGCAGAAGAGCTTCATATTCGACACATGAAATGCTAGTGAGCGTATGACACTAATTTGAGTCAGCGTGAGCGGCCTATGGTCTGACTGCAGACAGCGTCAACATTACAACACTTCAGCTGCTGTAAGGGAATAAATAAAGATGACTGTGCATGCAACACCACATCAAGACAAAACTAATTCATTAACTAAAATGTAACTATTTTGCTCAAAATGACAATATATGAAGTAGCGAGCAACAAGGAAAATGAGCTTGCTTTAAAATCATTACAGGCTATGCATTATATCCTTCATTTCACTGCCTCTAAAACAGCAACCAGATGCTTCTAATAAATGTTTTTGTGATTGATTCGGTTTACGCAGAACCTTTTCGACCTCAGACTCACTGGGTCACAAACTAAAGGCTGAAATGATGTTCTCTAAAAGACACAGAAGATGATGGAGTCATTACTGTTACAGACTCAGATGTGGGACTGGTGCTGTTGAAAGGTCAAGCTGTCAAAAACACTGTGACTTATATTGGAAATGACACAAAAACATCATACACTGTGACATAGCAAGACAGATGGGGTCAATACGATTTTTTAATGTTTTTGTCTGTTCTACGGGCTGCGTTTATTCAGTCAACTAATGAGCTAATATTGTGAGATGATATTGCAATTTAAAATAAGAGTTTTCTATGTGAATATAGTGTAAAATGTAATTTATTCCAAAGCTGAATTGTCACATGATCCTTCAGAAATCATTCTAATATGATGATTTGCTGTGCTGCTTTATATTTTTGTCAGCAACAGGGGGCGTGTCCACTCATGATGGGAGAAGAGACAGACAATCAGCAGAAGGGGGTGTGTCCACTCATGGTGGGGGAGGAGAGAGTGAGCTAATCAGCAGTAGGGGCGTGTCCTCTCATGATGGGGGAGGAGAGAGTGAGCCAATCAGCAGTAGGGGGCGTGTCATCTCATGATGGGGGAGGAGAGAGTGAGCCAATCAGCAGTAGGGGCGTGTCCTCTCATGATGGGGGAGGAGAGAGTGAGCCAATCAACAGAAGGGGGTGTGTCCACTCATGGTGGGAGAGGAGAGAGTGAGCTAATCAGCAGTAGGGGGCGTATCTACTCATAAAAGGGGAGGAGAAAGAGTGAACCAATCAGCAGTAGGGGCGTGTCCTCTCATGGTGGGGGAGGAGAGAGTGAGCCAATCAGCAGTAGGGGGTGTGTCTACTCATGAAGGGGGAGGACAAAGAGTGAGCCAATCAGCAGTAGGGGAGTGTCCACTCATGAAGGGGGAGGAGAGAATTAGCCAGTCAGCAGTAAAGGATGTGTCCACTCATGATGGGGAGGAGAGAGAAGTGAGCTAATCAGCAGTAGGGGGCGTGTCCACTCATGATGGGGGAGGAGAGAGTAAGCCAATCAGCAGTAGGGGTGTGTCCACTCATGATGGGGGAAGAGAGAGTAAGCCAATCAGCAGTAGGGGGCGTGTCCACTCATGATGGGGGAGGAGAGAGTAAGCCAATCAGCAGTAGGGGGCGTGTCCACTCATGATGGGGGAGGAGAGAGTAAGCCAATCAGCAGTAGGGGGTGTGTCTACTCATGATGGGGGAGAAGAAAGAGTGAGCCAATCAGCAATAGGGGAGTGTCCACTCTTGAAGGGGGAGGAGAGAATGAGCCAGTCAGCAGTAAAGGATGTGTCCACTCATGATGGGGAGGAGAGAGAAGTGAGCTAATCAGCAGTAGGGGGCGTGTCCACTCATGATGCGGGAGAAGAGAGTAAGCCAATCAGCAGTAGGGGCGTGTCCTCTCATGATGGGGGAGGAGAGAATGAGCCAATCAGCAGAAGGGGCTGTGTCCACTCATGGTGGGGGAGGAGAGAGTGAGCTAATCAGCAGTAGGGGGCGTATCTACTCATAATAGGGGAGGATAAAGAGTGAGCCAATCAGCAGTAGGGGCGTGTCCTCTCATGACGGGGGAGGAGAGAGTGAGCCAATCAGCAGTAGGGGTGTGTTCACTCATAATGGGGGAGGAAAGTGAGCCAATCAGCAGTAAGGGGTGTGTTCACTCATGGTGGGGGAGGATAGAGTGAGGCAATCAGCAGTAGGGGGCGTGTCCACTCATGAAAGGGAAGGAGAAAGAGTAAGCCAATCAGCAGTAGGGGGCGTGTCCACTCATGATGGGGAAGGAGAAAGAGTAAGCCAATCAGCAGTAGGGGGCGTGTCCACTCATGATGGGGAAGGAGAAAGAGTAAGCCAATCAGCAGTAGGGGGCGTATCCACTCATGATGGGGAAGGAGAAAGAGTAAGCCAATCAGCAGTAGGGGGCGTGTCCACTCATGATCGGGGAGGAGAGAGAAGTGAGCAAGAGGGAGATTTGAAAAAAGACTAGAAAGAGAGATGGCTGAGAGATTGTCAAAAGAGAAAAGTTCAGAGGAATATCACTGGAAAAAGAAAGGTTATGATCAAGCGAGAGCTTTAGAAATGCTTTCCAGGGCTAGAGACCCAAACAGGAAGCTCTTAAAACAGACGCAGAGGCGGCGTTGTTTCTGCTCCATATGTGAGTGGTTTTCATTTCCTATATGGAACAGTGGCAGTGTCGTCATTAAGGTAATGAAGAACATGTTCGTCAATGCGTCGCCCTCATTCTGATGGGGCCGGTCTGTTCGCATGCCATCTGAGAGATTCATGTGTCTGGAGACGCTCCAAATCCCACAGAGTTTTATTGATCTGTGACTTATGTGGACTAACCCTTTATCCTTTCATTGGGCCAATAAATTAACGTTAGACAATGTGAGCGAGTCATTTAGGAGATGGGCTGTTACCTCCTTCTTCTGGGGCCGGCTGGGAGAAGGGATTTGATTTAGAAGGGTGAATGCTGGGAGTGAGCGAAAATACTTAAGATCAGCAGCTGAGCAAATGAGGACTGGTAAAAAAAAACAGCTGACACTTTCACAGTCTGAAGGAAAGACGCTCAGCGAGCGAAGAGCAGAGAAAATCAATTCACGCTCGCACAAAGAAATTCACAGACAGCATGTCACAAGCGCAAAGAGATGGAGAACCACGGCAGGTGATAAAGATCAATCACACCTACAGTTTCACTACAGTTAATGATGGTTAAAACTCATACAGTTTATACCGCAATACATCTACTGTGAGATTTTTACAAAAAGCATAAACGGCTTCATTGATTATATGTCGCAACATGCTTGTGTCTGGTGAGACTGTCACTTTTGTCCAAACCCAGCGATTATGATGACAGTATATTAAACATGTTCTGATTTTCACATTCAGTGTGAACAGAGAAATTATTTCTCACTGTAAATGTGTTTTGCCTGGTTAGGACAAAGTGTTGAACATGCAAATTTAACTGTAAGAAAAGTTTGGTAGTTTAGTATTTCATTTCCAAATGAAGCAATGTTAGTTTCTTTCAGCTGAAAGGCCTCTTTTTGTTCTTCAGATTTTTTATCATATTTAAAAAGTGAACACATTTTGCATTGCTTTTAGGACTTTTGATTTTTTGAGAACACAAAAAAGCATTGAAATTAAATAGCTGTGAATGAAAGGGGACATATGCCACGGGGAAAAGAAGACACACACACGCACACAAGCGCACACACATGAACTCACTCACCTCCTCATTCTACCTCTACGATCTCTCCCAAGAGGCTTCGTGGTTGAACGAGTGAGTGTAAAAATAGCTCAAGATGAATAGTCATGCCATCAGTGGTGGCGTCTCCTCTGACCACAAAGCACATGGACAACGAACGTACAGATTTGGGTAGATATGAAGCATTTTAAGACTGGTAGAGCTTTAAATTCAATACTAAACTGATAATAATTACACTCTCATTACTCTCAGTCCATGACTGCAAATTAGATTACAGACATTAGAGGTTAATCTAATAAGCAACTAAGTAGGATATAAATAATAAAATACAAGACGGAAAGCAAAAATCTGCTCTATTCTTGATTGCAATCAGTGGTAATATGATATTTGACTATTTTTAGATACCCACAACTTCTTGACTAATTTATAAATTATATTAACTCTATTCATTTATATTGTCTAAAAGAATCTAACAACAGATATATATATATATATAATGTATGTATGTGACATCACAACAATTAAACGGGGGCAATTAATAATGCTATTTCATGCATTCTGACTTATTTACACTGTTGAAGAGTTGCATTCTCATGCTAAACATGGCCAAAGTTTCAAAACACGTGTTGGATGTATGATGGAGTATTTCTGTGCCAAATGACTACTTCCGGTTTCGGAGGGTTTTTTTTTTGAGTGTGTCCTGTATGACGTCAAAAGAGAGTGGAATTCCTTGTACAGACACTTCTCCCTGATAAGCGTGCGCACACACATCACCCAGAGCAAGATCACGCCCATCAACGAGTTTCGTTCGGGATACGGAAGCCGAGAGATTTTTCAACAATGGCTGTGCCCCAATTCAGGGGCAAAAAATAACCGTTTATTACAGTTACTTTTCTTAAAGGTGCCCTAGAACCCTTTTTCACAAGATGTAATATAGGTCTAAGGTGTCCCCTGAATGTGTCTGTGAAGTGTCAGCTCAAAATACCCCATAGATTTTTTATTATTCAATTTTTTAACTGCCTATTTTGGGGCATAATTTAATATGCACCGATTCAGTGTGTGTCCCCTTTAAATCCTCACACTCCCCACCCCCGAGCTCGCAATTCTATAATACATTGCATAAACAAAGTTTACACGGCTAATATAACCCTAAAAATTGATTTTTACAAAATGTTTGTCATGCATATTGCATGCATGCATTAGATCATGTCAGTATAGTATTTATTTGGATGTTTACATTTGATTCTGAATGAGTTTGAGGCTGTGCTCCGTGGCTAACGGCTAATGCTACACTTTTGGAGAGATTTATAATGAATGAAGTTGTGTTTATGAATTATACAGACTGCAAGTGTTTATGAATGAAAATAACACCGGCTCGTCTCCGTGAAAGTAAGAAACGATGGTAACTTTAACTACGTTTAACAGTACATTAGCAACATGCTAACGAAACATTTAGAAAGACAATTCACAAATATCACTAAAAATATCATGATATCATGGATCATGTCAGTTATTATCGCTCCATCTGCCATTTTTCGCTGTTGTCCTTGCTTGCTTACCTAGTCTGATGATTCAGCTGTGCACAGATCCAGACGTTAATACTGGCTTGTCTAATGTCTTGAACATGGGCTGGCATATGCAAATATTGGGGTCGTACATATTAATGATCCCGACTGTTACGTAACAGTCGGTGTTATGTTGAGATTCGCCTGTTCTTCACAGGACTTTTGCACAAATCAAATTTACATAAGAAGGATGAAACAATGGTGTTTGAGACTCATTTCCATGTACAGAACTCTAATTATTTAACTATGCCGAGGTATATTCAATTTTCAATTCTAGGGCAGCTTTAACTATGACATCCTTGATGACGTATTCATCATTCAAATGTGATCTCTGAAGGACACAGCCTCTGAAATGAGACGCAGCTCCTGTCACCGAAGGAGTGTGTTTCTGGTTGTGAGGGAAAGATTAGCTTTTTCAACTTCCCAAAGAACCCAGCATTAAGGGAACAGTGGATGTTGTGCACGTATGTTTGTTTGTTCCTGGGATTTCAGTGATGAATGCTTTGTAAACAAGTCCCAGTTCGGCACTAGATTTGCAGATGTCGGGTGGTGAGTAAGGCTGCATCAGATGTCTGTGTTTTGTTGGCAATCGGCGCGCAAGTGCATATAAACTAAACAACACGAACGCTTTTGTTCCCTTTGTATTTATAATGATGTTGCAGCTAGCAGACATTGCTGAAGCTCTTTAGCTCCGCCCACAGCACTGACGGCAGACACGCCTCCAGGATCTCAGCTTTTTCTGGAAAGACTCGGTTTAGCGTATCTATCTTTTATAAATATGACAAAACTAAAGAATTTTCGGAGATATGAAGGATGCATGTTTAATTCACCTTAACATCTGAAAATGTTTATTATCTGTTGAAAAATCTGTTGGTAGATTTTGGAATTGACACAATTTATATAAAGTTTAAAATTATTATTATTGTTATTATTATTTAATTAGTCAAGCAGACATCAGCTGACAATCTTAAAATAATGTCATATTGATATATATATATATGCAGTATAAACTGCAAATGAAATGAACTCTGTATACTGGAGGTTGTGCAATTAGAGCAGGTTCAGAGGTGTCAAGTGATCACAGAGTGATCTTAATAATAAATGTGAGGTACGTGGGAACACTTCCTATTATGTTTCTTCTCAGAAACTCATCATTAGTTTATTGCAACATCTCCGAAACGAGCATGAGGTGATGAGAGTCTAGTTTCTTGACACACTTCAATAACCTCTACAGTGAGAGCGAAGGAGGCGACGCTAATAAAATCACGCACTTTGGACGTGTTTTAGCTAGAGCCATTCAGTTTTTCAACATTTAGCCCTGACAAGTTGGTTTTCACTTTTTGGCCTCATGCAGTAATTATCAGACATTTTCAGTTTGCACTAAATGCGCATTGTCACTTTAAATGGCACGTCGGGGCAAATTCAAAAGCTTTTCACTGGATTGATTGACTTGCATTCTTTAAACTCAAAATGAAGCCGCTCAGATCTATAATGCTAAATGAGCTATTCTCACGGTGCTGAATGAGACACATGATTCACAGCCGATGCGGCTGCGCTTCCTGTAACAAAAACGTTGAGCCCAGCTGTTCCTGTCCTCGACATCTGTTTAATATAATAGGGGAACGACAGGAGCTATAAAGACTCTTGAGGATGTTTTATCACATTTATTCTGCGATAAACTCATGTCCTACATACTGAAATCTGCTAGGATGTGTTTTGCAAAATAATGTACATACTGTAGTGCGACGACGCTACTGAGTCGAAATGTTCAGTGACGGTAAAACAGTACTACAGTATTACCATGGTTTTGGTGACCACACTTAACCAATATATTTTCTTAAGACATAAGCCAAAATGTTACTTAATGTGGGTTAATATAATTAATTTTGGTTTTATTTTACCATAAACAAAAGCTGCTACAATGTGATAATAGAAATTTCACTTTTGAAGAATGTTATTAGCTACGGTTTAATTTAATAAATAAATAAGGACCTTTTTAAAATAAGCATCATGTTTTCTTTTATGTACTAAATAAAAACAGAACATTTAATAAAACTCACAATAATTTCTACAGTTAGTAAAGCTAGCCAGTATTTGACACCAAAGTCAAACCAAAATTGTTCATTTTAATTTTTTTCTGAGTGTTATTTGCTTTATATTATGCCATTTTAAAGGCTCCTAATTTTGTTTACATGCGCCTAAGGTCAAAAAACACTTTAATTTTCTCATAATATACATTGTAAAATCAGCTCTTTTCTCACAGTGTCTGAAACAGTTTAATAAAGGATTCGGTCTCTCTAAATCCCCCCTTTCCGAGAGCCTACTCTGCTCTGATTGGTCAGATGGCCCAGTCTGTTGTGATTGGTCGACCGTTTACAGCGTGTGTTGGAAACCAAATGCCAATTAGCATATCTGAATTTTAGCTCTTCTTCAGCACTCGATACACAGTGATTCGAACAGTAAAGATGGCGTCTGTTTTACCGTATCAATTTCCGCCCGACTCTCATCCTTTAGAAATGCAACAAAGTGGATTCGCAAAGCTGAAAACAGCGTCTTCTCGACATTTTGACAACACAAACCCCCAAAATGTACTTTAAATAAACAACATGGTCTTTTCTCTTGTCTCTTCACTTATCTTTTTACAGTCTTTTCAGTGTAATGCCATGGATTTCCCAGAAATCATTCTGTCAGAGAGTACAATGTACAATGGTACTTCCAACAATAACGGATTATTAACAAACAATATATTCGAGCATTAAATGAGCAGATAATAAAAGCTGTGCTTGTGTAAAAATGAAGTGACTGATCATATAATCAATGACTGTTGCAAAACTCTCTGAATGTGCGATCAATCAGCGTTTGCTCTCCACACATGACGTAAAGTAATGACGTTAAAGTAATGACATTATCGGCCACCTCTTCAAATCAATGACGTCAATGTGAATTGAACACATGCACACTTTTTGCTTTGGGCTAGTTTCCATACAGCTGGTTTATCATCTAGTTCCGGTATTGAATCGGTTTTCAATCAATCTGTATTGAAGATTTAATAAGGACAAAATAGGGGCGACATACTAAGCACAACTATATCCGGTGTCATAAAAAGGGCTGATTCACTACAGCAAAACTGAATCTCGAACTGCACATGAATGAAATGAGTTCAGTTTAAAAACATAAAAACATTCCTGCATCTGTCTGGTTTCTGAAAGCATGCATACCAGACGTCTAACAGAAGTACAGTGCCACTGAAAACATCATTCCACTAAGCCACTTTTATGTTTGTTCATCACCTGCCTTTGGGCATTTCATCCATTTTGAGTCACACTGACTCGTATGTTTGTGCCGATCAGAATTTGCTAAATAATCTGTCTAGAACTATGATGCAACAAAGTGGCTTTGATTTAGGTTTGGTTCTCTTGGTCCGGATTAAAAGAGAAAATGATTTACAATTGGCATGTTTTGTTTGATTAAAACAAACTCTGGTGTGATTGCTCTGTTAGTGCAGTTCATTTGAGTAAGTGTGAACGCTACCATCTGAACCCTGGTGCACACCAAACAAGTGGGCCGAGACCCACCTTTCCAAATGAACTCTGGCTCGGTTTGACTGAAATATGAACCAAAGACATCTAACATCGTGACTTAACAAGATGTGTTCGGTTCAGGCTTCGGCAATGACGTCTTCCTGCAGGAGATGTGTTTGTTTGCATTGCATTTCTGACTCCTTTACACATTTTATAAGCTCTACTTGAGTTCTCAGCTGGTAAAAATACCATCATATGTACGATGAACGAACGCATTTAGTCCATAACACAGCATTGTTTTGGATGTTCGGTAAGTTCCGTCATAAAATATACGTCATAAAAGCCATTTTTTTGTTTTGCATCTTAGAAATGACAGTGTGAATGCTAAGCAAACCAGGATTTCTATTTTGATGCGCATCAAAAGAAACTAAAAATGTGAACGCACCCTAAGTTCTGGTAAGCATAGTGTTCACACTGTCATTTTTAACACCAAACCTAAAAATACTAAAGAAAAATTATGTATATTTTGTGACTTAACTTACTGAACATCCAAAACAATGCTGTGTGATGGACTAAATGCGCTCGCTGTATGTGCATACAAACTCGTGAAGAGCTTATAAATGTGTAAAGGAGTCAAAAAAGCACTAGAAAACAAATGAAGATCTGCTGCAAAGAAGATGACTGCACTTAGGGGTGGGCGATTTCCCGATAGAGTAATTTTGTGTTATTTTATCTCATTTCTGTTATTAAAAATAAGAAAGAATAAGCAAATTACAAGCAATAAGACAAATACAATACAACAAAAAATGTGAATTTTCAGGTGCTACGTTTATTTAACGTAGTACAGAAATTTAATAATCAAATAAGCAAATGCATTGTGTCTTCACTGTATAAATTAAATATAAATGTATTCTTATTAAAGCTAAAAAACAGTTATTCAGTCATCTTCTCTTTTGTTTGATTCACGTTAATGACACAGAGCAGCAGCAGCAGATTTATTAGGCTGCTGTCACTTTAAGACCAAATGCACGGATCCAATATACTGATACACATCCGGTTTACACCCAACTGTTTACTTTCACTTGAGACTTAATCAGCTGTGTTTGCATGAATCCTCCACACGATGAGCATTTTGACATAACTGCGAGTGTATTTGACCATTCAAGCGCAAAAAGACATGAAAGAGAACTAAATTTGCGATCGCATGCTGAGAGACAGGTCGCATCTTGTGACATCACATCCTGTTTTTGGTACGTTTAGATGTCTTTGGTTCATATTTCAGTTGAACCGCAACAGAGTCTCGGTCTCGGTCCACTTGTTTGCTGCGCACCAGGGTTCGGATGGCATTGTTTATACTTATTTCAGATGAACAGAGCAATCGGAGCAGAGTTCGTTTTATTCAAACCAAACATGCCATGTGTACGTTGGATAGTGAGTATCTTAGTTTATTAATCATATTAAATATTTTCTGGAACAATAAAGCAATGAAATTCAACACCCTACGCCATCTCACAACATGAATGTCCATGCATAATAATTTCAAAACTGACTGATGTAGTATACTTTAATGCAACCAAAAGCTAGTGTATTTACTTTTAAGGAGGAGGGAATATCTGATATCTGTCTAAATTGGTGGATTGCAACCCACCAGTTGGGAAGCACTGACCTGAGACAAGCCAGGCATCAATTTAACCGGCCTCATTTCAAGCTACAAGGCTAGTCTAATGAAACCTGCTGTGTAATGTAGGCCAACTCACCCATATCTGCAGTTTGATTCTCTTGTCGTTCTTGTAGACGGTTTTGACTTTGAAATCGATGCCCACCGTGCTCACAAACGCTGACGTGAAGGAGTCGTCAGCGTACCGGAAGAGAAACGACGTCTTTCCTACACTGCTGTTGCCGATGATCAGCAGTTTGAACATGTAATCGAAGTTCTGGTCAGATCCTTCTTTCTGTGCCGCAGCCATCTGGAACGAGAAAAGACACTTTGAACAAACCGCTGCAGCAACACAAACGTGCACTAACAAATCTACAACATGCGTTTATTATGGGGCTCTATTTTACAGTAGTTAGTGGACACCAATCAAAAAACAAATAAACAAATCAAGATTTTGAAGCGTATAGAACTATGACATTTATTAACAACGAAATTTGGATTAAAATGGAGTCGCTTGATAATACTGTTATTTTATTACTTTTTGTTTTTTACCACAATAATATTCATTAGAAAACAACAATATAAACACGAATAATGATAATATAATGTATGTTTTTTGTACTCTAAAAAAAAATTTCGTAATAAAAATATTACAAAATTCTATGCATTTTTCACTTAAATAATTGGATGTTATGTAATTATGTAAACACCGTAAACACACTGTGTAGAGGTTGACCGATTATCGGTGCCGATATTAAGCATTTTTATGGTTATCGGTACCTGTCATTTTTTTAAAAACTGATTTGCCGATAAAATAATTTAATTTTCAAATGTGCTATTTGGCTCTGATGCCAGTTTTACTAAATTTTTACAGAATGCTGCTGGGTGCTCACTGCACTTTTAATGTTATAATTATAATTATTATTAATATTATTATTAACAGTTCAGAGAATTAAAGATATGTTTAAAAGCCTTTAATGAATGTTTTTGTAAGAGCCCTTGTTATTCTTAATTTTGACATTCATTTTAATTTTTACACCAGACATATATATATATATATATATATATATATATATATATATATATATATATATATATATATATATATATACCGATAATGTCGATATTTATATATATATATATATTGATTTCTGAACTTGGAGTGGTCTCTTAATTTTTTCCATAGCTGTATATATATATATATATATAGATTATCAGCATTTTCAGTATCGTCATCAGCCGATATCAGCATTATCAGGCTGATGCTGATACAGATAATGCTGATATTTTGGAGTGATATATATATATATATATATATATATATATATATATATATATATATATATATATATATATATATATATATATATATATATATATATATTGATAACGCCGATATTTCGGGCTGATAATGCCGATATCGGGCTGATAACGATACCGATAATGCTGATATTTTGGAGTGAGATATATATATATTAATCTATATATTTATATTCTTTCTATATATATATATATATATATATATATATATATATATATATATATATATATATATATATATATATATATATATATATTGATAACACCGATATTTTGGGATGATAATGCCGATATCGGGCTGATAACGATACCGATAATGGCAATATTTTGAAGTCACTTCAAAATATCGGCATTATCGGTATCGGCATCAGCCCTGAAAAACACATATCGGTCGACCCGTAACCCTGTGAGCATTTTAGTGTTTGGAAATATTCTAGATCCGATATTAAAGTTTTAATTTTTTCCCCCTTCTAAACATTTTTTTTTTTTTTTTTTTTTTTTTTGTATATGGTTAAAAGGGGTATTATAAAAGACAGATTTGATGTACGGTTTAAGGAAACTTGTGAAAAGTACAGGCCTAGTGTGATTATTTCTCTAAATTATACATCCAAACCAAACTAAATACAGTAAAACATATAAATATCACATTTTATGTGTTGACATCAATCTAATTTGGAGCTTGTCATTGGCTGAAAGAACCCTAGAAAGCCATCCATCCTCAAACACCATCTCAAAAATACAGTCAAGCTGACAATCATTTAATTAAGATAATGATTAATGTACAGTAAGGAAGCGATTTAAAGATATAAAACGCTTTAGTACAGGAATATTCCCCCCAACCCCCACATTACAGAGGGTTAGGGTGTGTTTCCACCAATAACCATATGCATTTTATTCACCCTTATGTTCATAACGACGTTTTTAATGATGTTATTAATAAGGTTAACAATCAATCGTGACATATTTCGCCTTATCTTCATTTATACAATTCGGAAATGATAGGCGGAACTGTAATTATAATGAAGTAACTTAATATTATAAAGCCACGCATGGCAATAAAAGCTTTAAAAAAGCAAGCACACACCTGCATGGATCCGTCCTGACGCATCCTACCGAAGCCCGAAGATTTTGGCACGATAATTCAGTCGCTTCCCGGTGATGCTCGAATCACTCCGTGTCCTCTGAGCATCAGCATCAGCCGCCAGAGAGAGAGCGCGCACTGACGCTCCGCTGTGCGCGCTCCCGGCCATTCTGACGTCACTCAGTCGCGCTTGCTGCTGGGAGTTGTAGTTTTCCCCAAAGAACAATTCGATTGTTAAAAAATAAAATCCTTAAGAGACATTTTCGATGTAAATGAGTAAAATAATAGCATGTTAACAATTTACACCCTCACAATAAATAAATAAATAAATAAATAAGTTATGTTTGCGGTAGCAGATGTTGTAAAATAGCAAACCTCTCCAATAACCACGCACCTTATGAAAATGAACCATGGTTTTACTACAGATAAAACCAAAATAAAACATGGTTATTGTAGTTAAACCATGGTAACCACAAAATAAACATGGTTTTGCTAAAATAACCATAGTTTAACCATGGTATTTGTAGTAAAACTGTGGTTATACAAATTGATAATTAAAAAAAAAACATATAGTTATTACACTTTTAATATAATAAATCTGTTTAATTTTCATTTGACTCAAGTATCCAACATTTTTAAATCAACAATAATATACAAGCGAAATAATAACGTATTTATAAAGTACTTAAATCATATTTAACTTTAAAGTTTGTCTGATAACTTTCCTAATAATGAAATATTTACCGGAAGTCCAGAGGGCAGATCGATAAGATCGATAATCTCATTGGCTGTAGCTCCTGTCAATCATTTTAATCTCGAACGGCCTGAAACCGCTGTCGGAAGTAGGTAAGGCAGTACACATCTTTAAAACATCTTTTAAGTTAAAACGGCCCATTTTAGTGTTTTAAACATTAATATTTTAATGTAGCTCAATATTGCAGTGGCTTTCAGAGTCTGTCAACCGTATCGATTGAGACTGAGGCGTGTAACGCTGACAGGACGTGTTTCAGTGTGTTCACTGCGGTATTTACAGCATTTACAGTCGTTTAAAAATGCACAGACGGCTCGTTCACCGTGTCGAACACACGTCACGTTTGTTTAGTTACAGTGTATCATTTGACACTTGAGACAGGCGCGCGTGCACGACCCGCATGTTCCATTTTCACCGGATTGTTGCAGAAGCGCGACCTCTATTGGCCGCTCATGTGTAAGTGTTAAATATCATCTCAATAAATCAATCAACCGATATTTTATTCAATTGTTTTTGTTTGTTTGTTTGTTTTAGCTAGAGAAAATCAAATGAAAGTATATTTAACTCATGTACAAAATAATATGTTGTACAAGCTCAAAAATACTAGTTAAAATGAAGTTACAGAAAAAGCAAAAAAAAAAAATGGATGATATAAATATACAGAAAAATTAAGTAATATGTATAAATAGGGTTTAATGTTCGATATAGTTTCAAGAAGTGAGATCTAATTACATGTTGTTTTTGTATTGTTTATAGTATTTATTAACATTTAAAATTAACTTATTTTTATATTTTTATTATTAGTTTTGGGTTTTTTATTGTTTTTGCAGTAGCTTTAGTAATTTTATAGGCTAATTCAACTTAAAATTATATTATTTAATTATATATAATTTTTGTTTTTCATGTAATATTTATATTGAATTTTATTTAAGCTTAATTTCGACATTACAGTTAACAATAACAACACTGCAAAGATATTTGAATATATAATATATATCCAGCAATTTTATATACATCTTAATTGCTGTAATTATATTATATAGATTTTGCATTCTTCTGTTTTTTATTTTTTGCTATTTATAAAATAAAGTTAAATTATCACTATATCTTAATTGCTGAAATTATATTGTATTATATCATACTATATCATATCATAGATTGGTCATTCTTTTATATATATATATATATATATATATATATATATATATATATATATATATATATATATATATAATTTATTTATTTATTTATTTTGCTATTTATAAGATGTACATAAAGTTGCTAAAATTAAATCATCACTATAATATCTTCATTTCTGATATATTATATTATAGATTGGTCATTCTTCTATATATATATATATATATATATATATATATATATATATATATATATATATATATATATATATATATATATATATATATATATATATATATATATATATATAGATATATATATCGAGAGATATATATATATATATTTATATTTATTTTATGCTATTTATAAGATGTACATAAAGTTGCTGAAATTTAAATATTGTATTATATCATATTATATCATATTATATTATATCATCATATTATATTATATTATATTATAGATTGGTCATTCTTCTATATATTTTTTTATTATTTTTTATTTTGCTATTTATAAGATGTACAAAGTTGCTAAAATTAAATATTGTAATATATTATATCATATCATATTATATTATAGATTGGGAAATTATATTTTATATATATCATTCTTCTATATATAATATATATATTTTATTATAATTTTTTTTGCTATTTATAAAATGTACATAAAGTTGCTGAAACTAAATTATCACTATAATATCTTAATTACTGAAATTATATATTATATTATTATTATTATTATATAATCTATAGATTGGCCATTCTTCTAAACCATTTTTTTTATTTATTTTTTTGCTATTTATAAGATGTGCACAAAGTTGTTAAAATTAGTATTTATAGTATCACGGTCCCAATTTTAAATTTTGTTGTTTGACTGTGATTCCAGGATGTATTAGAATAATCCTGTTATCTTAATACTAATTTCCATCCTATGATTAATAATTTGAACAATAAAGTTTAAACGACAACAACAAACATGTTTGCCCTAATATGCTGGACCATGATGATGTTTGGCAGATCAGCGGGTCTGTTATCGTCAGTATGGAGGACTGTATCGAGGTCATCCTGGAGCAGCGCAGCTGGTTCAGTCGTCACTGCAGTCACAACGTCACCCTGCTGATCGGATCGGCCTTCGCTGGAGTCTACGGACTCTGGGCCGCGTTCTGCATGCCTGGACTGAGGGTCCCTTTCAGACTAAAGGTGCTTCGACTGTCCACACATTTCTCTCTCTAATAGAGAGACGCTAAGGAAGCTGAAAAGGTCTGGTCTGATGTTCTCAGGTGCCATTTTTACCTTCAACAAAAGAACTAACTGCAAATGTTATCAAGCTTCTAGATGGACGCAAAGGCCGTCTGGCTGACCTGGGATCAGGCGACGGACGTTTGGTGAGTCTCGCTGACTTTTTAATGAAGATAAAATGTCAGCTCGCACTAGATGAACGTGCAACATCTCATGAATTAAAAATGCAGGTTTTTGCAGCCTCGTCTGTGGGATTTCAGTGCACAGGGTTTGAAATAAACTCCATGTTGTTGGCCTATTCGAGGAGTAAAGCATGGTGGCGTGGCAATGATATTCGTTTTATCAAGAAAGACTTCTGGAAGGTAAAGTTAATGCATAAATATTTCATTAAGTCAAATATATTAAGATACGGTACAGATTTCCTTACTGTAGCTCTTTTATATTCCAGACTGACCTGTCCAAATACAGGAACGTGACCGTGTTTCTGGCTCCTGCAGTGGTATGTTGCTGGATCGCCATGTGGGGGCGCTATAGGATCATGTCATGTATTTTATGTCTATTTGTAGTGGCAAAGTCCCTTTCAAAGAAAGTCTGTTCATATTTGCAACGCCTCCGGGCAGCCAAGACCAAGTCCTATCTATTTAAATGGGAAAATCCTGAAATCTCAAAAACTGCTTGCCGAACTCACAATTAAATGACATATTTCACATCAGTAACAAAATCTGACACGATGAACCAAAGACTATAGAATAAGACATTCTTAAAGGGACTTTGCATCAACTGTCCCATAAATGTTTATTATGCTCAAATGGCGTTAAAAATATTATTTTTTTATGCTAGACGATGCATAAAATATCATAACCAACAAATATAAATTTTATAGCATTTTTAGGTTAATTTTGAATCATTTTTAGTTCAAGAAGCATTAATTATGTTAAGAGAAACTGACATTAACAACCAAAATGATTAAATGCTATTGCATTAGTTGTAAAGTGTTACCAAACCATCTTAGCATGAGGGTTGAAGATGTTTAATGGTGATTTATAATATATTTGTTGATGTGGCAGATGGGGGTTCTGGAAGAGAAGTTGTTAAAGGAGCTTCCTGAGGATGCCAGAGTCATTGTGTGTCGTTTCCCTTTTCCTCGCTGGCCTCACAGCTGCACTGCTGGATCTGGACTGAACCAGGTCTGGGCTTATGATGTTCACACTGCTAGAGAATCATCCAGAACTTCTCCTCACCAGCGACAGGCCTGAACAGCTACTGCTCTCGCTTCTCAAATGTGACAAATAAGCCACATGCAATCAGAATATTCACCCTCTTATGGTCAGTGGTCCTGTGTGACTGCAGAACAATTCATTTCTGAAGCTTTTTACAGAGTATTGGATGTGTGATGTTTAATAAATTGTTGCAATGTTTTCAGTCATTTCTTGCCTTTTATTGGACATAAATTGGACATATTCTAAAAGACCACTAGTGAAAATACTTCTTACATTACAATTTTTATATATGTGTGTGTGTGTGTGTGTGTATTTTTACAACAAAAAATCTATTTATGCCATATTAAAGACTAATTACTTTTACCCCAAATGCTAAATACTTGTAATTTTACAATTTTAAACAAAATGGGTTTTGCCCATTCGTAAGCAAGAATGTTTTACTAATTTAAAATGCAATAAAATTAAGTATGCTCACTTATTCTTTTATATATTTTAATATGTACAGGTCAGAATAAATATGTTGTTTCCATTCTTACATAAATATGTGTTAGACTGAATGACAATGAAACATTATTTCACCCACATTTTGACATTTTATTCTCCCAAAACTTATTTGAAACCTTAAAAGTAAACGATTTACTTGCATGTAATGTGCTTTCTGCGTATATAAAATCATTTTTGTACATTTTTATTATTGCGGACATCTAAATGTCTTTGACCCATATATATATCAGAAGTTTATATATATATAAATAAAATATTTTATATATATATATATATATATATATATATATATATATATATATATATATATAATATATAATAATTATATAATATTATATTATATAACTTCTGAATTTATTTCAGACAGTTGCCAAGTCAAACTTCCTCACTTTAATTTAGTTAAACTTGAAAATAACTAAATTAAAACTGAAATAAAATTATATGCACATAAAACAAATCCTAATAAAAAGGACATTTTATTTCAGCTATTTCAAAATGTATAATTTATTTTAACCCAAAAATAGCTAAAATAAAATTTTTATTTCAATTTTAGTTGAGCTATTTTCAAGTTAAAAATAAGTAAATGATACATTTTAAAAAAAAAAAAAAAATCTTAATAAAATTATTTTATTTAGATATTTCAAATTTTCTCATTTTTATTTAAACTTGAAAATAACTAACACTAAAATAAGAATTAATAAAAAAAATTATACAGACAAAAAAAAAAAAAAAACTAAAACTTTAGCTAAAAATGGAAAGTATAAAAATAACCCCCCCCCCCCCCCCCCCCAAAAAAAAAAAAATTTATTAAAAAGCTTTTTCAGGTTGTAACAAAAAAAGCGATCGCAGATTTCTCTCTGACGCAGACTTTTGCACCCCACTTTATGTCTGTCACATTAATATTCAGGAAAGCAGCATGTTATGCAAATGTTATCTTACATTAACGATGCTTATTGGGATGGTTATTGGTTTATTCATTAAATTATATATACATAAACATCTTATCTTCATGTGTTTCATAATCTCCCTCACATTCACCCTGCATGATGAGCAATAAGGTCTGTCATATTTACATACATGTTATCACCATATTACCCTCAATTGAGCAAAATTATAGCTGTTGGTTGTAAAAGCTTATTTGTTTTTATGCAATTTCCCTGAGATCACGAGCTCCTCACTCTTCCACACAGTCTTTACACTCTGCTGCAGTCTCTGATGAATAATTCATGAGACATGTGGTCACTTAAAAAAGGAAGGGTCTATATATTTTTTTACATTTGACAACTGGAATATGGTTTCAATTTGATACTGTTTTGTGTTTCATTAAGCAGCCTGCGCTGTGAATCTGCGTTGTTTGCATGCAATGAATATAAATGTTTACCTGTTGAATTTAACTATAAATAACTGAGTTCAGCATGTAAACAATTTATACTTCAGGACTCGAAAACCAGCCTTCTCAGAACAGCATCAACACACTCCCACTCTTTCTAAAGACCTTTTCAAATGTGTTGTATGAAATGTGTCACCTTAATTTGACTGAGAACTGATGGCTGTTTAATTGAATAAAGAAAGTTGAGAGTATAAATAGAGAATAAAGAGAGTTGTTATAAAGATGAATGCATGCTGTTTGCATTACACATACAGTTTGCATTAGCCATGCCACTATTTAGATAAGCAAAACAACCCATACTTTATTGGTATGATTTAGAGTTTAAATATCATATTACAGCTATGTAGGTTAAATGCTTGAACCCATACTTTTATGATAAACCTGTTGACTGTATGTCAGTATCAGGAGGGTGTCAGTATGAGTCATGCATGCACCACACATCTAAATCCGTAGTAAAACTAGTATAAAGCCACCACATGGTGGCGCTAGAGATCTTTACTGTGACATACAGTCTCTAAATCATGTCCATGCAAGTCCTGCTTTTGATACAAAACATATTGAATATTTGGACAGATTGAATGTCATAATAATATATGCGTTAAAAATCAGAAAACACAGAAAAATAAAAAAAAGTGTTTTTGTTACAAACTTTCAATTTTGAACACAAAATAATAATAAATTAAAATCTATATTTAGTTACATTTTACATTTTTATTCCAATTTAAAGTTATACATTTCGTTTAAATGTAATAAAATATTTCAATATGTCAAAGCGCAAATCATAACATTTTGATTTGAGACGCGCGTGTCCATTCCAGCGCTCTCAGTGAACGCGCGTGACGCGCCCGTGGAAATAAACTAAGGGGGCGGAGCGACCGCGCGCGTGTATAAGAGTGAAGCTCTGTGATGACTCTTCCCAGTCGGGACTCGAGCATGGACATACTCAGGACTATAACTCACCACCACCACCATCACCATCACCATCATCAGCCTGTGAATAACGGCAAGATGTGTGAACACACACACCACAGAGCCACTGAGAGCAGACGAGGGAAAGTAGAGGATAATAATGCTCATGCCACGCAAGAAATGTCACGCATCATCACGGATTCATCCACTGGGAAATGTTACTGTAGAGGAAAAGTTTTGGGCAAGGTAAATGTTTTGCATTTGACTTATTAAAAAAGTGCTATGGTAATCATACAGTACCATGATATACAAAAGTACTTTGAAAGTGCATCATGTTTGATTATTTGCTTAATTCTATAAACTGATAAGATTAGTTATGCATTATGCATGCAAGTATAAACTGATAAAATTAGTTATGCATTATGCATGCAAGTATTTGTACCAATTGAATACATTGATATGTAATGCTCTAGTTTGTCATTGTCTTATAATGCATCCTTTCTCTCTCTCTCTCTCTCTCTCTCTGTTGCAGGGCGGTTTTGCCAAATGCTATGAATTTACAGATCTAAGCACAGGCAAAATGTATGCAGCCAAAATCATTCCACACACGCGCGTTTCCAAACCTCACCAAAGGGAAAAGGTAACTTGCTGTCCTGTTGTCACGTATTTGCTGCTGGCTGCAAATGGCTTATTAAGTTTGCAACCGTTTGATTGACAGATCGACAGAGAAATCGAATTGCACAGAGCCCTGCATCACAAACACATCGTTCACTTCTACCACCATTTCGAGGACAAAGATAATATCTACATCCTGCTCGAATACTGCAGCAGACGGGTGAGTACTATTGACATCCTTCTTCAAGGTCTTGTTGGAAATATTGTTGGACTGGTGTATTTATTTTTGTTGTTCTTCAGTCACTAGCACATATTCTCAAGGCTCGAAAGGTGCTGACAGAACCAGAGGTTCGGTACTACCTCAGACAGATCGTCTCGGGGTTAAAGTATCTCCACGAGCAAGAAATTCTGCACAGAGACCTTAAACTAGGTGAGTGCCTAGAGCATGCATTCAATCTCAAATAATACATAAACCCCCTTGAACCTTCGTAATCCGATTCTGTTGCTTTTCCCAGGTAACTTTTTCATCAATGAGTCAATGGAGCTCAAGGTTGGAGACTTCGGTCTGGCTGCAAAGCTGGAGCCGGTCGAGAACCGTAGAAGAACAATATGCGGGACACCTAACTACCTGTCGCCTGAAGTCCTCAACAAGCAAGGGCACGGCTGTGAATCTGACGTCTGGGCCCTCGGATGTGTGATGTAAGTAAACCACTTGAAAATTAACTGGGGCTCGGAGCAAAATTAATAAAAATGCCCCCAAAATACATGATATTGGGGAAAAAAATGTCCCTGTATGAGTTAGTTCATTCCAGAATTAAAATTTCCTGATAATTTACTTACCCCCATCCTTGTCATCCAAGATGTTTATGTCTTTCTTTCTTCATGTTACCTCCTCCTGTTCGAACCACCCGCTCTAAGCAGGACTCGAACCCGGGTCGCTCTAACAAAGAGACTAAAGACTGTAGTCTCTAACGTCAGTTGCTAGAGTCCGATGTGATTATGTAATGTGTGGCGCATCGCAGAGCTAGTGTAAGATGAGCATTTGTGGTCAAAAACTAGTGCATTTCAAATTTAAATTATTTTATCGGCAAATTGGTTTTGAAAATGACTACCGATAACCATAATTTTTTTTTAATATCAGCGCCAATAATTTAAAAAAAGTGTATTTCAGGGCCGATGCTGATTATTACAGATCAACTAGACAGATAACCGATATTTTGAACCGATATACATACATATATATTTATATTTGGTGTAAAAATTACAATTTATGTACAAAAAATTAAGAATAACAAGGGTTCTGACAAAAACTTGCTTTAAATGCTGATTCGACAGGTATCTGCATCAGAGTCAAATAGCGCATTTCAAAATTCAATTATTTATTCGGAAAATCGGTTTTGAAAATGACCGATAACCATAAAAAAAAATTATATTTGCACCGATAATTTTTTTTAAAAATAGTGTTTTTCAGGGCTGATGCCGATTATTACAGATCAACTAGACAGATAACCGATTTTTTGAACCGATATATATATATATTTATATATTTGGTGTAAAAATGAGAATTTATGTACATAAAATTAAGAATGTATTAAATGCTTTAATTGCTTTAAATGCTGATTCGACAGGTGTCTGCATCAGAGTCAAATAGCGCATTTCAAAATTCAATTATTTATTCGGAAAATCGGTTTTGAAAATGACTGATACCGATAACCATAAAAAAATTTATATCGGTGCCGATAATTTAAAAAAAAAAGTGTTTTTCAGGGCTGATGCCGATTATTACAGATCAACTAGACAGATAACCAATATTTTGAACCGATATATATATTTATATATTTGGTGTAAAAATGAGAATTTATATATAAAAAAATTTAAGAATAACAAGGGCTCTGACAAAAACTTGCTTAAATGCTGTTCCGACAGAGGTGGAAATCAGTTTTGAAAATGACCAATACCGAGAACCATAAAAATGCTTAATATCGGGGCCGATAATCAGTCAAACACCTAAATCCTAATAAATAATTCAATGACTCACTAATAAAAACACTCACTTTGTCCATGAATGAATCAACCGTTTTGAATGAACCGTTTGACTGGATGACTCACTCATTAAGACAATTGGCTGCCACCTACTAAGTAATTTCAGTCACATTGCATACAATGTCTTTTTTTCTTAAATTGCAAAGGTCAAGGATGTTTCTCTTGGATTTCATGTAAATCTCATGGATAATTTGTGTCCCAACAGGTATACCATGCTTTTAGGAAGACCTCCGTTTGAGACCACAAACCTTAAAGAAACGTACCGGTGCATTCGGGAAGCGCGATACTCCATGCCGTCGTCTTTGTCGCCCCAGGCCAAGCATCTCATCAGCAGTATGCTCGCCAAAAACCCTGTGGATAGGCCACAACTCGATGATATTCTACGCCACGACTTTTTCTGCCAGGTGTGTGTCTCTTTGTGCGAACGAAACATCTTCAATCAGATGCAATTCAGTGTATTCAAGTATTCAGTGGCTTTGAGCTTGTGTTTTCCCCCTCTCATATCAGGGTTTCACTCCAGACAGACTGTCTGCTAACTGCTGCCACGCAGCCCCAGACCTTCACCACACCAGCCCTGCCAAGAGCTTCTTCAAGAAAGCTGCAGCCGCCCTGTTTGGTGGAAAGAAGGACAAAGCAAAGTACTTGGAGACTCAAAGTAAGCGCTTTCAACCCTAGTTTACAGCAAACCATTTGTGGATTACCCAAATTACATAATTAGACTGATAAACTCGCGTGCTTCTTGTAGATAAACCAACCAAGGAAGAGGAAGATATAAACAAACTATGCCTTGACCTTCGGAAAACGTCAGTCAGCCCCCAACCCTGCAGACAAACCCTTGAGGTGAGCTCCTTCGTCCTCATCCTTCTCATCGATGTGCAGAAAGTTTAAGATTGTAACCTAACCCCACATTCCTTCCTACATTTCCCACAGGACACTAAGCCCTCCATCACAACTGCTGGAAAAGCAGCTGTCCCGGCGGCAAAGGACTCCAGCAGCAAGCAGCACATTAGAGACAGCATTCGAATGATAGTGCGGGGAACTCTAGGGAGCTGCAGTAGCAGCAGCGAATGTAAGAGACTGCACTTTCAGATCAGTGAGGATGTTAATGGATGTTTCAGAGCCGTATCTAATGGGTTTTGGTGCTTTTTGTGTCCGCAGGTCTTGAGGACAGCACAATGGGAAGCGTTGCGGACACCGTCGCCCGAGTGCTGAGAGGCTGTCTGGAGAACATGCCGGAAGGTGCGTATCAGAGGATCTAACATGATCTGATTCACAAATGCAAAGTCACTTTTAATAACCCGTTCTTAATAATAAATGTGTTTAAGAATAATACATATTGTAAGATAAAAAAATAGTGTCAAAAGGGTTCTCACTTTTAATAACCTATTTTTAATCTCTCATTTACAGCTAATAATATTCCAAAGGAGAGCATGAACAGCAGCTTCCAGTGGGTGACTAAGTGGGTGGACTATTCCAACAAATACGGCTTTGGCTACCAGTTGTCAGATCACACAGTTGGCGTTCTCTTCAACAATGGCACTCACATGAGCCTGCTGTCAGACAAAAAGTACGTTGACGATCTCAAATGTCTTTGTAGCTCGTTTGTTGATCAAAATCATGAAGACTAACAGGTCTTTCTGTCCTCCAGGACGGTGCATTACTATGCAGAGCTGGGACAATGTTCGGTCTTCCCCACTACCGAAGCCCCAGAGCAGTTTGTCGGTCAGGTCACCATCTTAAAATACTTCGCCCACTACATGGAGGAGAATCTGATGGATGTAAGTGTCCTCTCTTGGTGGAAATGGGTTGCATTGGAAGTCTATCGATAATAAGCATCAGGTTTTCTGATTATTGTTTGCTGTTCTTCAACAGGGAGGTGATTTACCCAACTTAACTGATGCAGGCAAACCCAGATTGTACCTTCTTCAGTGGCTCAAATCTGACCGAGCACTCATGATGCTCTTCAACGATGGCACTTTCCAGGTAAAACGTCACATTTGCTCTGCTAGAATGCAAAAACATCTACATAACATTGACTTGGATTCTAAACACTCACTTTGTCCATGAATGAATCAACCGTTTTGAATGAATCGTTTGACTGGATGACTCACTCATTAAGACAATTTGCTGCCACCTACTAAGTAACACGTTCTAACACGTTCTATTCCCACAGGTCAACTTCTACCACGATCACACCAAGATCATCCTGTGCAATCAGAGCGAAGAATATCTATTGACGTACATCAACGAGGACCGCGTGTCCACCACGCTGCGGCTCAGCACCCTGCTCGTGTCTGGATGCTCGGCGGACCTTCGCAGCCGCATGGACTATGCATTGAACATGCTGTTGCAGAGATGCAACTGAACGATACGAGCGCACGAAGACTGGGATACTTTGAAAAGACCAGAATGTGGAGTACTTATGGTTGGACGGGAGAGTGTTGAAGATGGGAGGAGATGCATTGGATTATGAGTTTTACAAATGGACTGAACTGAGCTGGGCTGGAACCAGAGACGATCATGAAATCAAGACAATTATATCTCAATTAGGTGTTTATCTTTTTTTAAATGCAGAAATCTTGCTTTGTTGAAGCCAAACGGAGATGTTAACTCTTTCCCTGCCAGTGTTTACTACAAAAGTTGCCAACCAGCGCCTCTGCTGTTGAATGATTGATGATCACGTTGCACTCTAAAAAATGCGAGGTTGTTTCAACTTATGTTTGGGCCAAATATGGACAAGCCCAACCGTTGGGTTAAATTTAAAGTGCACCTATAATGCCCCTCTTACAAGATGTAATATAAGTCTCTGGTGTCTCCAGAATGTGTCTGTGAAGTTTCAGCTCAAAATCTTTCATTATCGCTTGTCAAATTTGCCCCTATTTGGGTGTGAGCAAAAACACGCCGTTTTTGTGTGTGTCCCTTTAAATGCAAATGAGCTGTCTTCTGGAAAGGGGGCGGAGCTTTAACAGCTCAACAACAACAAAGCTGGAGAATCTCACGCAGCCAAAATGTAAAAAGCGATTTCTGTAAAAGAAAATATCTCCCTTTGCATTGAACTTTAAGCATTGTAACTTTGCAGATGCACAAACAGCAACATTACACACTAACTAAAGTTTAAAAAATGAAATCATAATCAAGGACCCCTTTAAACCAATGGTTGGGTTTGTTCATATCTGACCCAAACATGTGTTAAAATAACCCCACATTTTTTAGAGTGTACTTCTCCTTCTGTTTTATGCCGATCATCTTCTTCGATTGTTTTTGGATTTGGAGATGCTGTACTATTTCAGAAGGCGTGTAACAGCGCCCCCTACAGTATAACAGTAAAACCTAGTTTGCCGGAAAAACTCGTCAATGGCGGGGAAAGAGTTAACTTTGAGGAAAGGAGGCTTTAGCAAGGCAGGGTGTTTGGATGTAGCTCTCTTGAGAGCAGATTTCGTTTAACTGTGAAAACATTCCTGCGTAAGGACACGGGCTCCAGAGTGAAATGATCCGATGCTGTAGTTCTGTGTGGCCGGTTCCTCCTATCTGTGCGTCGCTGTTCCGGAAGGCAGGAAGAACCGGCTGCATTTCACTGTGCGCACGCTCTGCAATGCCATGGACATAACTTATTACCAGACAGACCCACTATTTATTTATTTAATAAAGATGACCTTAGAATTATGTCAGTGTTCATGAGTGATGTTTCAAGAACACACGTTATTTAATTGTTCGCTTTGTCCTTTTGCGTTAATCTCCCATGGCATCATGGGAGTTGAGATGAACTCATTATGCAAGGCCAGTGGCAAAACCACAATCGGCGTTTGTCTTGTCTTGATGTTTGTATAAAGATTAAAGATGAATAATATTGTGGAGGTGTTGTATTTTGTTTCTTTTTTGAAGCACAATTACCCCAATTGTCCCTGCGTCTGAGTGCCAAAGCAGTCTATTATGTAAACCTCCAGGGTGAAGCCACTTCAAAAACACACATTATGCTTACAAAAGGGAAGAAAAACATGAAAAGAGTGTTGTTTTCACCGCCTACTTGTCATTGACTTGATTTTGTTCTCTATAATGCATTGCTTAAAAATACTTGATCTGATTGATGAATTGCTTTACTATATTATTTGCATTTCATTATTTGCAGTCGGAACAGACCTGTGGCACATTTTTAGGTCACAACCCAAAGAAATAATGAAGCTTTACACCTTTACTATGACAAACACCAATTTTGTAAGTCTTTTGATCATGCACTAATTAACTCGGTTGTTATAATTAGTCATAATTTAAGGATAAATAGGGTACACTAAAGATGAATGAATGGCTCATAGAAGGTTTCCAGAATTAATTGAACACCTGCAGGATAGACACAGCTGGCTCACAATATCTTTTTATATACTTTCGTTCTTTAAGTATGATGGAAAACCAAAGATACCCGGATCTGAGAAGAATCTTAAAGGGTTAGTTCACCCAAAAATAAAAAAAATGACATTTATTACTCACCTTCATGCCGTTCCACACCCGCATAGGGAGCAATGACATTTCCTCTCTCAAGATCCAGTAATGTACTAAAAACATATTTAAATCAGTTCATGTGAGTACAGTGCTTCAATATTAATATTATAAAGTGCCGAGAATAAAACAAAAATAACAAAATAACGACTTATAAAGTGATGGCCGATTTCAAAACACTGAGTCTCATGATAGTAACAACATCAATCAATTTAAATACCATGGTATATGACCATGGTTAATATAGTAGGCTATACCATCACCAAACTAGCTGTTTCAAAGTTAAAGAAACTTTTATTCATCTTGGAATAACAGAGGCCCCATGGCAACCATCTATGGTGCAAATGCATTTTTATTTACAGAAGGAAGTATAGGAAGAAATGAAAAAGAAGAAGAGAAAGGGAGGACATTTGGGCCTTTATGTCACACAGTCAAGATTCAGCTTTCGTTTTTTTCATCTTTGTATCGAGCCAGCTGGTTTGTTGTCTCTCTTGGCCTTGACGAGGAAAGATTCGAGGAACAGAGACGCGTTTGTTGTCCAAGATCAGTATAGCCTCACAGTTGGCTGCCTGGAGTTTCTTTCTAGCATCATCTGTCACTTTGAAATGTAGGCCATTTTGTCTTCTCTGAGTCAATGCCAGATTACTTAATAGGCTGAATTCACAAACTAACACTTTTACAGTTACATAACACGTACATAGCCACTGATAATGACCATAACAATTATCTTTTTAGCTTTTATACAGGCCTTCAGCACACATGACTGGATCTCTGAGTAATAAAGTAATAAAATAAAAGTAATGTAATAAAATTCATATTTTAAAATGTGATTAATAATAATAATAATAATAATACATTAAAATAATAATGTTTATAAATGATTTGAATAATAATAATATATATTAGTGTTTTTATTTATTATTATCATAAGTAATATAATATAATATAATAAATATAATAAATATAATATAATATAATATAATATAATATAATATAATATAATATAATATAATATAATATAATATAATATAAGATTAGTAAATGATGCTTCAACATTGTAAGAAAAGGGACAAAATGTACTTGTTTTGGCATTTTTAAGACAAAAATTAAATAATTAATATAATATAATATAATATAATTAATATAATATTATATAATATAATATAATATAATTAATATAATATAATATAATATAATATAATATAATATAATATAATATAATATAATATAATATAATATACTATAATATAATATAATATAATATAATATAATATAATATAATATAATATAATAATATATGATGCTTCAGCATTGTAAAGAAAAGGACAAAACTTTTTGGCATTTTTAAGACAAAAATAATATAATATAATATAATATAATATAATATAATATAATATAATATAATATAATATAATAAATATAATATAATATAATATAATAAATATAATATAATATAATATAATATAATATAATATAATATAATATAATATAATTAATATAATATAATATAATATAATATAATATAATATAATATAATATAATATAATATAATATAATATAATAGTCACGTTCACGCAAGAGAAGATGAAGATATTTAGAAACTATTAGAAACTAAAAAATATATATAAATCCTTTCTTCAGGCTTACTAAACGTACAAAAAAAAAAAGACAAAAATGCTTAGAAAAACTGGCTAAATGTCTTGGCATCAAAACTGTGAGTATAGTGGGCAAATCCGTAAAGTATCAGACAGCATTCCTATAATGAAAATGTTCTGTGCTAATTATCTTAATGAAGTTCCTCTTAAGTGCCGCTGATACAATTAGATATAATCTCTGGAATTGTTTGCACAATTACATCCTTAGGTGTGGACAATGGATGCACAAATGGTAGATTACAATAAGTGGTTATGAGCTTTTGCTTATGGCATGTTTTCCACAATGTCATCACAAACCTCAAATATTACAAACACAATGTTACTACATTGTGTTTGTGTGGTTCATGACTTTCATTCCAGCATGAAGTCAACATATATTTCAGTCTGAGGGATCTAAGCCACTTTACACCATAAACATGAAGTACAATAATATCTGTGTATGCATAAATTTAATAATAATCCATTCAGTTCATTATGCATGTCACAGGAAACTGCTTTTCCATGTTATTTCTCAAGACATGGCAAACAACATATGAAGATAATGAATCACGCCCGATTATTTAACATCCATCTGCTGGCAACTCCAACATCCTTCATATCCGTGTGTCCAACTGCCCTACATTACACGGACACATCACACATTTGCCCCAGTTTCCATGTACTGTGATCGTCCATGTCTGAATCTGTTGAGAACATGTCAGCTCGCAACGGATTCTGATTTATCTGTCTTGAATGGAACCACATGCAGAGCTGAGTTGCTTTTAGGGATAATGCATGGCGTGTCTAACCAACAGGCTTCAATTCAGAGAAATTTGATTCAGTATAAATTCAGCTATAATGACAGGAGTCAGAGGGTTTCATTAAGAGATCTCATATCACATTACCTCAAAATCACATGAGCAATCACACAGTCTCACAGTTTTTTATTTGAATGCAGCTTCTTAAGGCTGATGCAGTTTCTAAGTCAAATTTCACCACAAAATATCTAAAGAAAAAAATCAAGAATTTATATTTTGCATAAAAAACAAAGCCTCTTTTACAATGCGTTTTTCTATTCCAATGTGCTGCTTTTCCTTTGTTCCATCATGCTAGATGGACGTGTATGACCGTAACGCTGCCATGTGTCCACCAAAGCGTTTTTTCTAGTGGTTAGCATACTTTTCCAGTTGTTTTCAATGGGAACATCATGTTTTTTAAACATATGGAGCATCTTTTTCACGCTCAAGCGCTCTGTTGTTTACCGGTCGACTCAAGTTGAAGAATCTTTGAGTAAAACGCTGCGCTCATCACTGTCACTTTGTGCCATTCAATCACAGTGGAGGAGGGGCAGGACAAATACAACACCGACCAAATGCCACATTCTGCCTGTACAACAAGCATATACTTTACACTGTATCTACATTTTTATATAGAAACAGTACAGAAACAAACTATCTGTGAAATGGGATAATAGTATCACATCCGCAGGTTGTTCCGTCTGACCCAGGATAAACTACCCAAACACTGGGTTATTACGTCTGACCCAGGATAAACTACCCAAACACTGGGTTATTACGTCTGACCCAGGATAAACTACCCAAACACTGGGTTATTACGTCTGACCCAGGATAAACTACCAAAACACTGGGTTATTACGTCTGACCCAGGATAAACTACCCAAACACTGGGTTATTACGTCTGACCCAGGATAAACTACCAAAACACTGGGTGATTATGTCTGACCTAGGATAAACTACCCAAACACTGGGTTGTTACATATGACCCAAGGTCTCAGTAACACAAAATCTACCCAAACACTGGGTTATTACGTCTGACCCAGGATAAACTACCCAAACACTGGGTTGTTACATCTGACCCAAGGTCTCAGTAACACAAAATCTACCCAAACACTGGGTTATTACGCCTGACCCAGGATAAACTACCCAAACACTGGGTTATTACGTCTGACCCAGGATAAACTACCCAAACACTGGGTTATTACGTCTGACCCAGGATAAACTACCAAAACACTGGGTTATTACGTCTGATCCAGGATAAACTACCAAAACACTGGGTGATTATGTCTGACCCAGGATAAACTACCCAAACACTGGGTTGTTACATCTGACCCAAGGTCTCAGTAACACAAAATCTACCCAAACACTGGGTTATTACGTCTGACCCAGGATAAACTACCCAAACACTGGGTTGTTACATATGACCCAAGGTCTCAGTAACACAAAATCTACCCAAACACTGGGTTATTACGTCTGACCCAGGATAAACTACCCAAACACTGGGTTATTACGTCTGACCCAGGATAAACTACCCAAACACTGGGTTGTTACATCTGACCCAAGGTCTCAGTAACACAAAATCTACCCAAACACTGGGTTATTACGTCTGACCCAGGATAAACTACCCAAACACTGGGTTATTACGTCTGACCCAGGATAAACTACCCAAACACTGGGTTATTACGTCTGACCCAGGATAAACTACCAAAACACTGGGTTATTACGTCTGATCCAGGATAAACTACCAAAACACTGGGTGATTATGTCTGACCCAGGATAAACTACCCAAACACTGGGTTGTTACATCTGACCCAAGGTCTCAGTAACACAAAATCTACCCAAACACTGGGTTATTACGTCTGACCCAGGATAAATTACCCAAACACTGGGTTATTACGTCTGACCCAGGAGCTGGGTAACAAAAAAACTACCCAAACACTGGGTTGTTACATCTGACCCAGGATAAACTACCCAAACACTGGGTTATTATGTCTGACCCAGGATAAACTACCCAAACACTGGGTTATTATGTCTGACCAGGGTCTCAGTAACACAAAATCTACCCAAACACTGGGTTGTTACGTCTGACCCAGGATAAACTACCCAAACACTGAGTTATTACGTCTGACCCAGGATAAACTGTCCAAACACTGGGTTATTACGTCTGACCCAGGAGCTGGGTAACAAAAAAACTACCCAAACACTGGGTTGTTACATCTGACCCAGGATAAACTACCCAAACACTGGGTTGTTACATCTGACCCAGGATAAACTACCCAAACACTGGGTTATTACGTTTGACCTAGGATAAACTACCCAAACACTGGGTTATGACATGTGACCCAGGATAAACTACCCAAACGCTGGGTTGTTACGTCTGACCCAGGATAAACTGTCCAAACACTGGGTTATTACGTCTGACCCAGGAGCTGGGTAACAAAAAAACTACCCAAACACTGGGTTGTTACGTCTGACCCAGGATAAACTACCCAAACACTGGGTTATTATGTCTGACCCAGGATAAACTACCCAAACGCTGGGTTGTTATGTCTGACACAGGATAAACTGTCCAAACACTGGGTTGTTACATCTGACCCAGGATAAACTACCCAAACACTGAGTTATTACGTCTGACCCAGGATAAACTGTCCAAACACTAGGTTATTACGTCTGACCCAGGAGCTGGGTAACAAAAAAACTACCCAAACACTGGGTTGTTACATCTGACCCAGGATAAACTACCCAAACACTGGGTTGTTACATCTGACCCAGGATAAACTACCCAAACACTGGGTTATTACGTTTGACCTAGGATAAACTACCCAAACACTGGGTTATTACATCTGACCCAGGATAAACTACCCAAACGCTGGGTTGTTACGTCTGACCCAGGATAAACTGTCCAAACACTGGGTTATTACGTCTGACCCAGGAGCTAGGTAACAAAAAAACTACCCAAACACTGGGTTATTATGTCTGACCCAGGATAAACTACCCAAACGCTGGGTTGTTATGTCTGACACAGGATAAACTGTCCAAACACTGGGTTGTTACATCTGACCCAGGATAAACTACCCAAACACTGAGTTATTACATCTGACCCAGGATAAACTACCCAAACACTGGGTTATTATGTCTGACTCAGGATAAACTACCCAAACACTGGGTTGTTACATCTGACCCAGGATAAACTACCCAAACACTGGGTTGTTACGTCTGACCAAGGATAAACTACCCAAACACTGGGTTATTACGTCTGACCCAGGATAAACTACCCAAACACTGGGTTATTACATCTGACCCAGGATAAACTACCAAAACACTGGGTTATTACGTTTGACCCAGGATAAACTACCCAAACAATGGGTTATTACGTTTGACCCAGGATAAACTACCCAAACACTGGGTTATTACATCTGACCCAGGATAAACTACCCAAACGCTGGGTTGTTATGTCTGACACAGGATAAACTGTCCAAACACTGGGTTGTTACATCTGACCTAGGATAAACTACCCAAACACTGGGTTATTACGTCTGACCCAGGATAAACTACCCAAACACTGGGTTATTACGTCTGACCCAGGATAAACTACCAAAACACTGGGTTATTACGTCTGATCCAGGATAAACTACCAAAACACTGGGTGATTATGTCTGACCCAGGATAAACTACCCAAACACTGGGTTGTTACATCTGACCCAAGGTCTCAGTAACACAAAATCTACCCAAACACTGGGTTATTACGTCTGACCCAGGATAAACTACCCAAACACTGGGTTGTTACATATGACCCAAGGTCTCAGTAACACAAAATCTACCCAAACACTGGGTTATTACGTCTGACCCAGGATAAACTACCCAAACACTGGGTTATTACGTCTGACCCAGGATAAACTACCCAAACACTGGGTTGTTACATCTGACCCAAGGTCTCAGTAACACAAAATCTACCCAAACACTGGGTTATTACGTCTGACCCAGGATAAACTACCCAAACACTGGGTTATTACGTCTGACCCAGGATAAACTACCCAAACACTGGGTTATTACGTCTGACCCAGGATAAACTACCAAAACACTGGGTTATTACGTCTGATCCAGGATAAACTACCAAAACACTGGGTGATTATGTCTGACCCAGGATAAACTACCCAAACACTGGGTTGTTACATCTGACCCAAGGTCTCAGTAACACAAAATCTACCCAAACACTGGGTTATTACGTCTGACCCAGGATAAATTACCCAAACACTGGGTTATTACGTCTGACCCAGGAGCTGGGTAACAAAAAAACTACCCAAACACTGGGTTGTTACATCTGACCCAGGATAAACTACCCAAACACTGGGTTATTATGTCTGACCCAGGATAAACTACCCAAACACTGGGTTATTATGTCTGACCAGGGTCTCAGTAACACAAAATCTACCCAAACACTGGGTTGTTACGTCTGACCCAGGATAAACTACCCAAACACTGAGTTATTACGTCTGACCCAGGATAAACTGTCCAAACACTGGGTTATTACGTCTGACCCAGGAGCTGGGTAACAAAAAAACTACCCAAACACTGGGTTGTTACATCTGACCCAGGATAAACTACCCAAACACTGGGTTGTTACATCTGACCCAGGATAAACTACCCAAACACTGGGTTATTACGTTTGACCTAGGATAAACTACCCAAACACTGGGTTATGACATGTGACCCAGGATAAACTACCCAAACGCTGGGTTGTTACGTCTGACCCAGGATAAACTGTCCAAACACTGGGTTATTACGTCTGACCCAGGAGCTGGGTAACAAAAAAACTACCCAAACACTGGGTTGTTACGTCTGACCCAGGATAAACTACCCAAACACTGGGTTATTATGTCTGACCCAGGATAAACTACCCAAACGCTGGGTTGTTATGTCTGACACAGGATAAACTGTCCAAACACTGGGTTGTTACATCTGACCCAGGATAAACTACCCAAACACTGAGTTATTACGTCTGACCCAGGATAAACTGTCCAAACACTAGGTTATTACGTCTGACCCAGGAGCTGGGTAACAAAAAAACTACCCAAACACTGGGTTGTTACATCTGACCCAGGATAAACTACCCAAACACTGGGTTGTTACATCTGACCCAGGATAAACTACCCAAACACTGGGTTATTACGTTTGACCTAGGATAAACTACCCAAACACTGGGTTATTACATCTGACCCAGGATAAACTACCCAAACGCTGGGTTGTTACGTCTGACCCAGGATAAACTGTCCAAACACTGGGTTATTACGTCTGACCCAGGAGCTAGGTAACAAAAAAACTACCCAAACACTGGGTTATTATGTCTGACCCAGGATAAACTACCCAAACGCTGGGTTGTTATGTCTGACACAGGATAAACTGTCCAAACACTGGGTTGTTACATCTGACCCAGGATAAACTACCCAAACACTGAGTTATTACATCTGACCCAGGATAAACTACCCAAACACTGGGTTATTATGTCTGACTCAGGATAAACTACCCAAACACTGGGTTGTTACATCTGACCCAGGATAAACTACCCAAACACTGGGTTGTTACGTCTGACCAAGGATAAACTACCCAAACACTGGGTTATTACGTCTGACCCAGGATAAACTACCCAAACACTGGGTTATTACATCTGACCCAGGATAAACTACCAAAACACTGGGTTATTACGTTTGACCCAGGATAAACTACCCAAACAATGGGTTATTACGTTTGACCCAGGATAAACTACCCAAACACTGGGTTATTACATCTGACCCAGGATAAACTACCCAAACGCTGGGTTGTTATGTCTGACACAGGATAAACTGTCCAAACACTGGGTTGTTACATCTGACCCAGGATAAACTACCCAAACACTGGGTTATTATGTCTGACCCAGGATAAACTACCCAAACACTGAGTTATTACATCTGACCCAGGATAAACTACCCAAACACTGGGTTATTATGTCTGACCCAGGATAAACTACCCAAACACTGGGTTGTTACATCTGACCCAGGATAAACTACCCAAACACTGGGTTGTTACGTCTGACCAAGGATAAACTACCCAAACACTGGGTTATTACATCTGACCCAGGATAAACTACCAAAACACTGGGTTATTACGTTTGACCCAGGATAAACTACCCAAACACTGGGTTATTACGTTTGACCCAGGATAAACTACCCAAACACTGGGTTATTACATCTGACCCAGGATAAACTACCCAAACACTGGGTTATTACGTCTGACCCAGGATAAACTACCCAAACACTGGGTTATTATGTCTGACCCAGGATAAACTACCCAAACACTGGGTTGTTACATCTGACCCAAGGTCTCAGTAACACAAAATCTACCCAAACACTGGGTTATTACGTCTGACCCAGGATAAACTACCCAAACACTGGGTTATTACATCTGACCCAGGATAAACTACCCGAACACTGGGTTATTACGTCTGACCCAGGATAAACTACCCAAACACTGGGTTATTACGTCTGACTCAGGATAAACTACCCAAACACTGGGTTATTACGTCTGACTCAGGATAAACTACCCAAACACTGGGTTATTACGTCTGACCCAGGATAAACTACCCAAACACTGGGTTATTACGTCTGACCCAGGATAAACTACCCAAACACTGGGTTATTACGTCTGACTCAGGATAAACTACCCAAACACTGGGTTATTACGTCTGACTCAGGATAAACTACCCAAACACTGGGTTATTACGTCTGACTCAGGATAAACTACCCAAACAATGGGTTATTACATCTGACCCAGGATAAACTACCAAAACACTGGGTTATTACGTCTGACTCAGGATAAACTACCCAAACACTGGGTTATTACGTCTGACTCAGGATAAACTACCCAAACACTGGGTTATTACGTCTGACTCAGGATAAACTACCCAAACAATGGGTTATTACGTCTGACTCAGGATAAACTACCCAAACACTGGGTTATTATGTCTGACCCAGGATAAACTACCCAAACACTGGGTTATTATGTCTGACCCAGGATTTGGGTAACACAAAAACTACCCAAACAAACACCACATTTTCACCTCATTTCTCATTACTGTAAAAGACTGTTCAGACATAATGTTCTTTTAATGAGCATGAATTAAATTTAGTATGATAAATAGGATGCATACTTAGTTTTGGCTTTATAAATGTACATTTTTTGCACACAATAATAAGAATGTAATCAGTGATGACTGAGTTTTTAATCATAAATAATGTCATAAATAGTTGGCCTTTTTGATATGCTTTTTCTTTCTGAGGTGGAAATAGGGCAGATTCGCCCATGTTCATGTTTTATTTTTTGTTACATTTTAAGTTATTAATCAGAATGTTTTATCTTTTGCCTGTAAGGGAGTGAATGAGCAGAGGAAACCTCATATTTACTGCATATTTGTGGCTTTGCAACGAGTTCATTCATGCCGTTTGGCACAGTGGGAAATGAACACATATCTTTGAGTTTCCTCAACAGGACCACGCCTGACATTCTTCAACACACCTGACGGCTTTTTCTCACACATTCCCTTTTTAAGATTGTAAAATATCCCACCTTTTACCCACATACAGCACAACAACATTCAGTGCATCTAACCGCTCTCCAAGAGGAAATAAAAATCACAAATAATCTATTAAAATCTCAATTGTTTCAGTATAAGATCAAACTGAAAAAGAGATAGAGTTTCAGAAGAGATCTTATTTCATGAAAGACTATGAAGACAATGCTTTTCTTTAGAATAACATGCACTGATAAATCGCTCACAATAAGACCAGGAAACTAAAAAGGGTAAGTAAAAACTTGCACGTTTCTGTGAATCAGACGAGGTAAATTGCGATGTCTGCATGCCTTTTTTTCTGAGGAAATCGCTGCTAATGCGTCTCAGTGTGTACAGTATTCTCAGTGTTGCCTACACTGCTCTCTCAGAGAAGCAAACACAATGCAGACGATTGTTGCAACACAGCCGGTACAGTATGCAATGTACATTGCCACACAATGGGGCTTGTGAAGCTGCTGGCGACCGCAGAATAGAGGGCTCGAGGTTGTGGAGGAGTGAAGATTTCACTAACACAAAAGAGCTTTCAGAGAAGCATTTGAACATGTTCTTACTCTTTGCAAACTGTTATGAAAATATAAATCTTTGCAGTTGACCTAATGTTGCATCAAGGAGCTAAACAAGAAGGAATCAATACATTGGCAGAATGAGATCGCCATTCATTCAAAGAAATACTCAGAATAATGACTGTCCAAAAAATAAGATAATGACAATGAGAAATGCATAAAGAGAGAACTGATACTGAAAAACAGCAAAAACAAATTATCTTAATGGATGTTCCTCAGAAAATGAGTGTTGTTGCTGGTTTCTCATACAAGAAAAATATCTATAATAAAATGATAGATAGATAGATAGATAGATAGATAGATAGATAGATAGATAGATAGATAGATAGATAGATAGATAGATAGATAGATAAAACGATAGAACAATCAATAGATAGATAGATAGATAAAACAACAGAACGATAGATAGATAGATAGATAGATAGATAGATAGATAGATAGATAGATAGATAGATAGATAGATAGATAGATAGATAGATAGATAGATAGATAGATAGATAGATAGATAGATAGATAGATAGATAGATAAAACAATAGAACAATCAATAGATAGATAGATAGATAAAACAACAGAACGATAGATAGATAGATAGATAGATAGATAGATAGATAGATAGATAGATAGATAGATAGATAGATAGATAGATAGATAAAACGACAGAACAATAGATAGACAGAATGACAGAACGATAGATAGATAGATAGATAGATAGATAGATAGATAGATAGATAGATAGATAGATAGATAGATAGATAGATAAAATGATAGAACGATAGAACGATAGAACGATAGATAGATAGATAGATAGATAGATAGATAGATAGATAGATAGATAGATAGATAGATAGATAGATAGATAGATAGATAGATAGATAGATAAAACGACAGAACAATAGATAGACAGAATGACAGAACGATAGATAGATAGATAGATAGATAGATAGATAGATAGATAGATAGATAGATAGATAGATAGATAGATAGATGGATAGATAGATAGATAGATAGATAGATAGATAGATAGATAGATAGATAGATAGATAGATAGATAGATAGATAGATAGATAGATAGATAGATAGATAGATAGATAGATAGATAGATAGATAGATAGATAGATAGATAGATAGATAGATAGATAGGACAACAGAACGATAGAACAATCAATAGATAGATAGATAGATAGATAGATAGATAGATAGATAGACAGAACGATAGATAGATAGATAGATAGATAGATAGATAGATAGATAGATAGATAGATAGATAGATAGATAGATAGATAGATAGATACTCTTTCAGTCATTCCACTTCATTGTTTAATTATATGTTTGATTTTCCATTTCTTTGTAATTATTTGTGAAATTTACTAGCAAAGTAAAGCTTTTTTTTTCTTCAGTGATGAAAATGAAACGTTGAGACTCTGAGCAAAGAAATGTCCCTGTGGGTTATTTCACACTTTGTTGGGTTCAGGTTCAGCTCGGCACACAGTGTTCTGGTTAAATTCTAAAGCTCTCAGCCGCCCTGTGAAACTTCTCAACATACCTGTTATTCTCAGAATCACGGCCCTCGCGGGGACTCTCATTTATGGCATCTGATGTCGGCTGCAGGTTTGACACCCTAACTGAACAGATGGATTTTTACTGGCGGCGGGTCAGACGGGGAGAGATGTTTGTGCAGCTGGAGTGGGTTTAAAGAGACGGGCAGAAGAGTGATGTGAAATTTTATACTATACAAAAACACGCCTTTGCCTTCCATGTTACCTTATAGGATCTGTTTGATGCTGGGATTGAATGTCACGAGTCGTCCTGAGAAAAGATGCACTTTAATGAGAGCTCATGAATGCAAACATACAATCAAGTTGGCTTGTCTAGAATTCAAGCTCAATTCACCCAAAGGCATCTTTTCTGTGCTGCAGAATTGAGCTGTTCATAATCGAATCTGTGGAGAGTGTATTAAAACATTGATTTCCAGAGATGTATTTACTCCTGGATAGGGTTTCCAAACACACCCATGGGACACAAACAGTTCAATAAATAAGCTCTGGGAAGGAGGGAGTAAAAGTCAATATTAGAAATAATGATTTATTTATCTACCTATTTATTGTCTAATTCTTGTAAGGCTCTACATCGCTCCCATCTCACATTACAGTTTTCTCTAGTGTTATCCATACCGGAGCATGTAAAAAATGGAGTGAGGAAAAACAGATCCTATACCAGGAATAAGTGTTGAATAATGAAAGAAACTGAGATTTAATGCTACAAGCAAATCATTCAATATCAAAAAAAGCTTTGTTTTATATATATATATATATATATATATATATATATATATATATATATATGTATATGACATAAAATATAAAAAACATTAATAATAAATAAACAAATAATAAAATATGTATAAAACGCATTTTTAATTTATATATATATATATATATATATATATATATATATATATATATATATATATATATATATATATATATATTAAATATGTTATAAACAATATAAAATAATAATAAAACAATTTATACATATATGAGTATGTTATAAAAATATAAAAATAATAACGAAACAATTAAATTCATGAATAAATAATTTAATATTTTATTATGAAGGTATTTATATTTTGTATATATATATATATATATATATATATATATATATATATATATATATATATATATATATATATATATATATATATATATATATATATATATATATTTAACAAAGGTTTTTTGATATTAAAAGATTTGCTTGTAGCATTAAATCTCAGTTTAAAATGTAAAGTTGAAAATGTATTATTTTATAAAATATATTTTAATATTTATTTATTATTGATTATTTATATTTTATTATGAATTAAAAATAGCAATTAGAAAACTCAAATGTTTTATTTTATTTATATTTTATTATACATATATTATACATATATAGATTTATAATACATATTTTTATATTTATTTACTATTTAAATTTTGTTATAAATGCATATATATATATATATATATATATATATATATATATATATGCATAAAAAATACCTTTATAATAAAATATTAAATTATTTATTCATGAATTTAATTGTTTCATTATTATTTTTATATTTTTATAACATACTCATATATGTTTATATATATATAATTAAAAATGTATTTTATACATATTTTATTATTTATTTATTGATTATTAATTATTTAATTATTTATATTTTATTATGAATTAAAAATAACAAATAGAAAAATCACATTTTTTAATTTATACTTTTAATTTATATTTTATATATTTTTTATATTAAATATGTTATAAACAATATAAAATAATAATAAAACAATTTTTATATATATATATATATATATATATATATATATATATATATATATATATATATATATATATATATATATATATATTTACATATACTGATTAAAATATTTACTATTTTCTACACTGAATAAATGATTTGAATATACTTTTGTACTTAATTCATGCTTGTAGAAATTAAAGCTCAAAGTAAGTAAATGTCTCAGGATTGTTTGCAACATTTACAATGTACCTTCAAGTATTGATCTCAAAGTAGAAAGTTCAAGCTTTAATTGGGCGATTCAGATGCCAAACCACATCCACATATTTTCATTTCTCTCTCTGCCACATACAGTTTGTGTGACACCAGCAGCTCTGAACATTTGCACAGGGATTGTCTGTATCTCCTGTAAACACCATTAATCTCACTTACTCTGAAGTCATTCTTGAACCTGTCGACGACATTAATTATTTCAACATGCATTTTGATCTAAAATTCATAATTTTACCTAAAGCTGAGCCTGTGAATGCAAAATGCCTTTAAACCGTCAAATTAAAATGAATGCACTACATTTCAATAAAGCTCATGGATGCGGGTCAGTTTTTGCACATTACTCATTAAACACGCCTGTGTGGTTTTGAATGAGTGAATCATCAGTCAAATGCTCACTGATTTCAGCTCTGTGCTTCACTGACATCTGCATGACACTCTCTGGACGAATGTGAACGGGATCCTGGTTTGTTTGCCTCACACATTAAGTTCAGAGATGCCACAGGAAATGAGCGAGGTGACAGAGAGAGAGCGTGGCATTCAGACAGAGCTGACTCTAACACTCACGTCCTCTCAGCCTCGCAACAGGAGCGTGAGAGAGTGTCGCATGTGTTCAGAGTGAAAATGAGACACCGACTGCCCAAGGAAAACGCACAAGGACAAAGAGACTGGTGAGGACTGACGCAGTCTGAGGCTGAACGGTGGTTTTGTGCTCTATCACTATTTCAAACGCCCTCAAAAATTGGGTTGAAAGTGTTTTTGCATCATGGAAAACAAGATTTTTCTTGCTCTTCTCAAGTAAAAGAGTCTGTGCAGACAAACTCTAACATGAACATCTCTCCCTCCACAGGCCTTCCTCAACAGACACTGAAAATAAACTGAAAGAAACAACTCCTTTAGTAATTGGTGAATCTCACAAACTTCAACAACACGCTCTGATCGCGTTTCATCCAAAAATATAATGAAAAAGAAAATTATAGAAGATTTGTATCACTGAATTATAATTTTCAAACAATTAATAACATAAAATTCTCATAAAAATCTAAACCCCCCCCAAAAATCTATATATCCTTTTATCCTCCATTTAATCATCCTTCCATTTATTCATCCATTTATCCATCCATCCATTTATCAGTCCGTCCATCCATCCATCCATCCATCCATCCATCTCATCCATTGATCCATCTGTCCATCCATCCATCTCATCCATTTATCCATTGATCCATCCATCCATCCATCCATCCATCCATCCATCCATCCATCCATCCATCCATCCATCCATCCATCCATTTAATCCATTTATCCATCTATCATCCATTAATTTATCCATCCATTTATCCATCGATCCATCCATCCATTTATCCATCCATTTATCCATCGGCCCATCCATCATCCATCCATCCATCCATCCATCCATCCATTTCATCCATTTATCCATCCATTAATTTATCCATTTATCCATCCATTTATCAATCCATTTATTTATCCATTTATCCATCCATTTATCCATCCATTTATCTATCCATTTATCCTTCCATTTATTCATCCATTTATCCATCCATCCATCATCCATCAATTTATCCATCTATTTATCCAAACATTTGTCATCCATCCATCCATTCACTCATTCATTTATTCATCCATTTATCCATTGATCCATCCGTCCATCCATCCATCCATCCATCCATTTCATCCATTTCATCCATCTATCATCCATCCATCCATTCATTTATCCATCCATTTATCCATCCATCCATCCATCCATCCACCCATTTATCTATCCATCCATTTATCTATCCATTTATCCATCCATTTATCAATCCATTTATTTATCCATTTATCCATCCATTTATCAATCCATTTATCCATCCATTTATCTATCCATTTATCCATCCATTAATTTATCCATTTATTTATCCATCCATCCATTGTATTTTTATTGTAACATATTCATAAATTGTTGTAGTATTTGTTGAACTGCCTTTACATTTAAAAAATCATTGTATTATATAAAGTATTTTGTACAATAATAGAACTATAAAATGATGCAATATACTGTATACAGTTGTAGTTATTTAAGGTGGGAAATCTGACCGTGACGTTCTTGTGATATTTCCCCTCAGTATGGGTGGGGTTGTTTTAGTACTATTTTCCCAAGAAAAGAGGTTAGCCAATCACATTAGAGAAAATTAACAAAGAATATGAGGGGACGATAGCAAAAACAGGCTGTTTAGTTCAACAAAATTACAAAATTTGGAGCAAAAACAAAAGATAAAGTGTTACTACAACTATAAAACGAGGCTCCTCTACATGAAACACAGAGGATCTCTCATCTCCCCTGCACACCCTCAGTTTAATATGGAGGATGTTTAAATAAATGTCAAACAGGAGCTACTGACAAGCGCCAGGTGCAAAGCTTCATAAGCAAACACTATCTAGGGTGCCAGCTGACACTGGCCATCTCAACAAAGACAAATCCCACTTATTATAACGCCAAACAGCTCAGAAGGACATGAAATGGTTGTCATTACTTCTATCTGCTTGTATGCTGTACATTGATGCTTTTCAGAAATGTTTTGTGTTCATTTAAAGAACTGCTGCAGTCTAAACACTTCAAACAAACACTTACAGTCATGAAATTAGACTCGCTTTACGCTTAAATGGCCTTTTGTTTCTTTAATATTATATTACCTGCAAATACAGTTTTTAATAAAAATATACTTTTAAGATTTGAAGAACACTACAAGTGCAATACATTTAAGTGAACTTAAGTGAAGTCTGAATGTCACTGCATTAGAAAAAAATGCAATGTATTTTAAAGGGAGACTGCACAAACATGCTTTTTAAGGTTTGGAATGATAGTGTTAAAAGACAATCTGTGATTGTAATGTTAAGTGTTCATATACTTTTAGGGGGTCACTGTGTCTTGCTAGACAATTCCATGTAGGTTAGTTAATGATTAATTAACTCCTGTTATTCTGTGGTTTAAGTGGATACTGTTGGCCTTGAGTTATACTTACAGTTACATCACTTAAAACATTCCACAGGTAATAGTTTAATCAGTTTGAATGTAATTACAGTAGACAACATATACTTCAAGCATTCCTGCCGTCTGGGAGGCCAGCCGTTCCAGATCCCTGGAAATTCCCTGTGGTTTATGGTCAATAGTGGATTAAGCCTGTAAAAATTCAGTGACACAATAAATGCTGGGAGTGGTTAGAAAAGATCAGGTGAAATGAATCTAATTTTACAATTATTATTTCAATCAGCCATTTTTTTTCTGACACAAACAAAATGAGAATTTTTGAATGAGTGAACAATGTCTATTAAACAGCATAACAGATAAAACATTTGAGTTATTCCTGTGATCAAAGCTGAATTTTCAGTCTTCAGTGTCACATGAACCTTCAGAAATCATTCTAATATGATGATTCGCTGCTCAAGAAACATTTCTGATTATTATCAATGTTGTCAACAGTTATGCTGCTTCATATTTTGGAAGAAACCGTGAGACATATTTTTCAGGATTCTTTGATGAATAGAACATTCAAAAGAGCAGCATTTGTTTGAAATAGAATCTTTTGTAACATTATAAATGTCTTTACTGTCACTTTTGATCAATTTAATGCATCATTGCTGAGTAAAAGTATATATATATATAAATATATATATATATATATATATATATATATATATATATATATATATATATATATATATATATATATATATATATATATATATATATTAGTACAGTCCAAAAGTTTGGAACCACTAAGATTTTTAATGTTTTCAAAAGAAGTTTCGTCTGCTCACCAAGGCTACATTTATTTAATTAAAAATACAGTAAAAACAGTAATATTGTGAAATATTATTACAATTTAAAATAACTGTGTACTATTTAAATATATTTGACAAAGTAATTTATTCCTGTGATCAAAGCTGAATTTTCAGCATCGTTACTCCAGTCTTCAGTGTCACATGATCTTTCAGAAATCATTCTAATATGCTGATTTGCTGCTCAAGAAACATTTATGATTATTATCAATGTTGAAAACAGTTGTGTACTTTTTTTTTTTCAGGATTCCTTGATGAATAGAAAGTTCAAAAGAACAGCATTTATCTGAAATACAAAGCTTCTGTAGCATTATACACTACCGTTCAAAAGTTTGGGGTCAGTAAGAATTTGTATTTTTATTTTTTTTGAAAAGAAATTAAAGAAATGAATACTTTTATTCAGCAAGGATGCATTAAATCAATCAAAAGTGGCAGTAAAGACATTTATAATGTTACAAAAGATTAGATTTCAGATAAACACTGTTCTTTTGAACTTTCTATTCATCAAATAATCCTGAAAAAAAAATTGTACACAAATATTTTGTACAATTGTACACATTAAATGTTTCTTGAGCAGCAGATCAGCATATTAGAATGATTTCTGAAGGATCATGTGACACTGAAGACTGGAGTAATGATGCTGAAAATTCAGCTTTGATCACAGGAATAAATTACTTTGTGAAATATATTTAAATAGTACACAGTTATTTTAAATTGTAATAATATTTCACAATATTACTTTTTTTTACTGTATTTTTAATTAAATAAATGTAGCCTTGGTGAGCAGACGAAACTTCTTTTAAAAACATTAAAAATCTTAGTGGTTCCAAACTTTTGGACTGTACAGTAATGTATATATAAATGTACACCTTTGTTTTGGGATTTTAATTAAATTAATACTTTTATTCAGCAAGGATACTGTAACGAAGTTCATAAATATGGGAAGAAGGAGGCGGGAACCGGCAAACATTCAACAAAACTTTAATTCCAAAATAAACAAAGAACAAAACGAAAGTAATGCCGGCAGACCCTCGCGGACGTCTGCCGGCCACACAAACATAACAAAACATAAAATAAAGTCCAGGCCTGGTCCTCTCTCGTCCTTCACGGTAGTCGCTCCTCCTATGCTCCCGGAGCTCCTCCGTGAGAGACTCAAGGCCGGTCCGCCTCCCAGGTGAAGCTCATTAACACTCGCGCCACCGGCCTCGCGCCGTTCCCTCACGGCTCTCGCCCGCCCTGGTCGCCACAGATACAATATGACAAACTTGGTTAAAGCAACACTTTTTTTTAAAGGCCACCTATTATGCCCCTTTCACAAGATGTAATATAAGTCTCTGGTGTCTCCAGAATGTGTGTGTGAAGTTTCAGCTCAAAATCCCCCACAGATCATTTATTATAGCTTGTCAAATTATCCCCTATTTGGGTGTGAGCAAAAACACACCGTTTTTGTGTGTGTCCCTTTAAATGCAAATGAGCTGCTGCTGCTTTCCAGAAGAGGGCGGAGCTTTAACAGCTCAACAACAACAAAGCTGGAGAATCTCACGCAGACAAAATGAGGATTGTCAGTAACGGTGTTCAGCCTTACATTGTTCAAACCGCTAAACGAGAAAAAAAAGCTAACGAGACGCTAAATAGTGTTCAGTGCTCGTCTGTGCAGCCAATGAGAGAACAGTTAACATGCTTTGCTCCAACTTTTGCCATGGCGTTAGAACCGGTACACCGTTTTCGCTTGCAAAAACAAAAAGGCGGCGCCGTGGGTGGAAACGTGCAGATTAAGGGACGGTAACATTATAATAAGATCCCCTTCCTACGTCACTAGGGGAGCGAAATCCGAGCGGCTCATTTTTTCACGTGCTTGCATAGAAAGGCTTACCAAAACAAAGTTACTGGGTTGTCCATTTTCTGTATCTACTGTTTCACTACTGAAAAACGTAGTTTGTATATTGTTGCTTAGTGATCTACTCAAGAGTGATATAAGTTTCCATGTTCTGTTTCTGCATCCGCCATCTTTCTCTCTTTCTTTTCAGAGTGTTTTTAGAGCTCTCCGCTCATCCGCGTCCACAGATAATGCCAGTCTGTCTGCCAGCCGGCTCGTCTGCCCAACGGGAATGTCACAAATGACGTACCATAATTAACAATGTCCATCAGCCTGAGCCCAGCCGGCAAAAAAGCCTGTGTGTTGGCGAGATATTGATGGGTGTTTCTGATGCTGTTCTGTGTTGTGGAAGCGTTTGGCAGGACACACTCCACCGGGATCGCTGACTAGCGGCTCACTCACCACAAACGAGCTTTAGTGGAGCAGAGATGGATAGATGGGTGTCATAATAACATGATAAATCTATCCCAGAGGTTTCTCTTTCAGATATTTCATGCAGTTTTATCTCAAAATTTGAATTAAAATTCCTATGATATAAACAAAAACAAACAAGTCTTGTTTATATCTGAATTTAAAAAATCATTTCTGATTTTCCTTTTGTGTAGAAGAGCAGGAAACCACGGGCTTCCTCATTCACAGGAAGTAATGCAGCAGCGCTCACTGTATATGCTTATGTTCTGTATTCCTGCATTCCTGGGATCCGGAAAACAGCATGCCAAAGTTGCAGTCATGCATGCTTATATGGGCAACATATGCAACACCTTGAACTGCAGAAGAGGAGGAGTTTGTGTGCTAGTGTACACTGGATTATTTCCTTCATTCATCTGAGACACTTTAGATGTGCATAGAAGTGCAAAATGTGCAGCGTGAGTCTGTAAACCCTAATGCTCACAACACTTAATTGATTTGAGTAGGACAAACTTAAACAAATTAGTTCAGTTAAATTAACTTTCTTTTTCTTTTGAGTTCACAGCACTGACATATTTCAAGTAAACTGAACCGTTTCATTGTTTTGAGTTGTATGAACTAATTTCTTTTAATTTAGACAAACTTGAGTTTAACTGAAACTGGGCTGGGATTTTTTATTTCCTAAGTATGCTTTGCCCATGGCACTCGAAAGGGAAAGTAAATGCTAAAATTAAGTGTTGTATAATGTTTTTTGTACAAGATTAATGGCAAGTAGTGTTATGCTAATTTAGAAGAGTTTCTGTTAATGTGGGTTTTTGGAGAGTTACCATCATGGTGACAAGTTGGTTTGAAAGCAGGTAAGTTACATGTTTTAAGTTGCTGTACTCATTCAGTAAGTGCTATACAATGCTATTGTTAACATGTTAGCAAATTAGAAGTTGGCATTTTCTGAATGAGTTTATTATAGCTAGCAAAATATTTATGTTGAGATAACCATACACTGTAAAAAATGACCATGATTTTAACAGTAAAAGACTGTAAAAATGCTATGGTGAAAAACTGTCAATTGGTTTACAGAAAGTTTCCGTACTATATACGGTGAATAACTGTAATAGATCTAACGGTACATTTAATGTAATTTTACGGTAAAATACCGTTAAATTCACAGTTTTTTGAAGTGAAAAATAACAATTCATTGTAAAATTTACAGTGAAAAAACGTAAATTGACATTCCCACAATTCCCTGCGTGACACTTCACATTTTATATATTTTCGTTGAAATAACTCTGTTTCTTCTTAGTTTTTCTCATTTTTTCTAATCAGTTATGTACATTAGGGTTTTATGTTACATCTAATGTTGGTAAATTAATGTTTACTGCATTTTTAAAATTTCATGCATGTTACCATGATGGTGTTTAGTGTGTGTGTGAATGACACTGTGTGCTCCTTTTATATAATAATATTGTCCTTCTCAGCTTGTGGAAAAGCTGCTTGTGATGAACTTTGATTCATTATGTGAATCTCATCACCACTGTGTTCGGTGACTGTCAGTGTATTATAAAGGTACAAAACAGATATTAGTACTTCATTAGGTTGGTAAATTAACATTATATCAGTTAATGAAATACGTTATTTTACCGTAAATTTAACAGATTTTTTTACGTTGCTACTGTATTTTTTTACGGTGAAGTTCTGGCAACCACAGCTGCCGTTTTTTTACCGTAAATTTTACTGGGATTTTTTTTTTTGAGGTGTATCATTTTAAGTTACATGTATAGTGTAATCAAATACCTCAAGTTAAGAACAAGAAAAATGTATGAGTACAGATTAAAAATATTACTTAAACTCAGAGTTTCTTAACTTTAAAAATATCATTCAACTTGAGTTCTGACAACTTATTAGGGTTTAGAGTGAAGTTAAATAACTCATTTGATTAACTAAATCTTTTATGTTAATTACAATCAAAATGTATGAGTTAGCTAACTCAGTACTTCAAGTTAGGAGCAATTAACATGTATGAGTACTACAAACTCAAAACATGACAGTTCTGCTTACTTAAAATTGGGAACATCATAACTTTAATAATTTGATGTAACTGATTACCTCACATTTTTTGAGTTAGCCCAACTTATTTGGGTTTACAATATAGGTTACATAAAATTATATTGAGAACATTATAATTGTATGTTTGGGACATGGCTTTTAATGGTGAGACTTTTGTTTTTGTAATCAGGCTCTCAAATAGTTTATAAAAATTGGATTTAGATTTATCGACCAATATATCGGTCGTTGGCTTTGAAATATAAAGAATTATCGGTATCGGTCAAAATTTTCATATCGGTGCATCCCTAGCAATTATGTGTCCGAAAACATCACACTCACACTTCCCTTTTAAAGTATATAATTTCTGTAATAAGTACTCTTTTTAAAAGTATGCTAAAGTGTATTTCTTTTTCACAAGTATACAAATCCTTTCAGAAGCATCAGTCTTACTGCAGTAAATTAAACAAAAAGATAATTAGGCTTTTGTTGCACTTCAGGGCAGCTGCACTTGGCAGAAACGTCTGACGTCAGCTCAGCTTGAACAAAACAAAACCAAACATAATAAAAAGTTGACTGATTCTGTTGATTGCATATACAATGCAAGGCCTCATTTGACTGCACATGCCACAGTGAGTTGATGTTTTTGTTAGGTGCACAATTACTCAAGATTGTTCAGGGTTGTTGGGTTCCTTCTGTGGAAAAATCACAGTACAAAATTCCTGGAAGTGAATGTAATTGGTGAGGAAACAAGTTTGACTGTTTGATTTCACTTCAGCTCAGAGACCGTGATGTAACCCAGATCAACTCCGACCCGAGAAAACCTCACAGAGGCCAAAAATGAAGTCAATTTGACACTGCTTACTTATTTTGTCGACTTTGGAAGACATGGATATATGGTTGAATATAAATCAGACAAAATAAAATAAAGTGAAATCAAATCAAATGCAATATATATATATATTTAAAAGTACACTCAAGCATACTTTTAAGAAAGATTACTTTGGAAATTATATACTTTAAAAAGAAAGTGTGAATGGAATGTTTTTGGACACATAATTGCTAGGGATGCACTGATATGAAAATTTTGACAGATACCGATAACCGATAATTCTTTATATTTCAAAGCCAATAACCAATATATATATATATATATATATATATATATATATATATATATATATATATATATATATATATATATATATATATATATATATATATATAAATTATAACCGATAACCATATACTTTACACTTTAAAAAGGATATACTTTAAAAAGTGTGAAGTGTAAAAGGAATGTTTTTGGACAAACGATTGCTAGGAATGCACTGATTAAAATTTTTTGACATATACCGATATATATATAAATTAAATGTCGACTTTAATGCACATTTTTTGTATTTAAATTATTTCAGGGTTAACATTATAACCGATAACTGATATATTGGCCAATATATATATATATATATATATATATATATATATATCAGGGGCGTTTCCTCCGAGTAGGCAAGGGAGGCAGTGCCTCCTCAAAAAAATAGAAAATAATTCATATTACATATAAAACAACACAAATATTACAAATTATGACATTAAAAAGAGCGCAAGTCACGCGTATTTCTTAAGGAACACTGCCCAACAGCGACAACCGCAGGTAAAGTTACACAGAGGAGTCATGCCTCCCTTTCCTCTCATAGGAATCTATAGAAAATCATCAGAACCCCGGCGTGCGGTGGGTTTTGTGGGGGGTAATTGAGAATGAATGGGGGAAAGTCACGTGAGAGGAGGCAATGTCTCCATCGCGCTATGATTGGATGTAATTGGTTATGATTGGATATGATTGGTTTGTGCGATAAATCCCGCCTCTCGTTGACGTGCGCGTTCCGCGCGTAGGTTTGACTGAACAAATGATGGCGTCAATCGGAAGACTAATCGAAAAGTAAGTAAACAGATCACACAGTTAGATATATCACTGCTTTATGTTACGTCAAAATCAAACTTGAAATGGACTGAAAGCATGATGACTGCGGGGTTTTTTAGTGCAATCAGCTTGGTGAAATTAAAAATGCAATTCGTGTCTGTGACAGACGGTGTTAATAGAGCATGACTGATCCTAAATATTCTAGGTTGACAATTAAAAAGAAAAAACGCAATAAACAAATAAAATATATTGTTTAAATTATTATTGCCATTAGTTATTATTTTGGAATGAATGTAGAAATGCTTAAAACACTTGATGCTTGATGAGATTGACTTGGTTTTGATAAATAGAACATTACATTGTTAATGTAAAATTACAAAATAGAATTGTATTTGGTTTCTTTTCTTTTTTTTCTTTTTTTTTTGATGTACTGTAAAGTAATGTTCATTTAACAAGGAAGATTTGTCAACTTTAAGAGTAATGCACATGAATTTACAATGATTCATAAAAAAAAAAAAAAATGTGCCTCCTCATTTCAGAGCGCCACTGCACGCCACTGATTATTATTAAATTATATACTTTAAAAAGAAAGTGTGAATGGAATGTTTTTGGACACATAATTGCTAGGGATGCACTGATATGAAAATTTTATAATTATATATATATATATATATATATATATATATATATATATATATATATATATATATATATATCGGTTATTGGCATTGAAATTTAAAGAATTTGACTTTTGACTTTTGTCAAATTACTGAACCTAAACATACAAGCTTGATAAAAAGTTTTTAAAATCTCAATTATACTAAAATAAAACTTAATAAAATAAAAGGCTTAATTGTCATGATGTCACAATGAAATTTTTGTTATGCAGTATATATTTTCATATTTCTTTCTTTTGCTTGTGAAATGTGACTCAGCTGTCTGAATTAAGTCTACACACACACACACACACACACACACACACACACACACACACACACACACACACACACACACACACACACACACACACACACACACAGACAATTCACTGTGCACAATAAATACAATTTATTTCTTGTTTCTCCCCGCCTGACAAAAACATTATAGACTGTTTACCAGACAACCAGAAGGAAGTGCTTTAGTTACATCTCTGCTGTAGATATGGCTCAGATTTATAGTTAATAAATTCCATTTATTCTCTTGTCAACACATCCTGCATCTCTGCGCTCAGGCAAGACTCCTGCACGGTTTACTGGTAATAAATCAGAGCCTTACTGACATCAACGTCATCTTTATCAGGCCTGCAGGTATTACAGGATGCCTGTGAGGTGGGTGGTTAATTCCTATGAAGCCTTCATCACCACAGGTGTATGGTTTCATTAGACAGTTGATGCAAAAGACATGAAAGCAGAAGAAAATACCGTCACATTGCTCAATGGCACAAAGTCATGGAAATTAAATCTCCAAACTAGAAGGGTTTGCTAGAAGTTCAGATCCTTGTCATTCAAGCTGAACATGGAGGATTTCACATCATGTGTGACAAAAATAAAGGCCTGTTTCTGGTCAGTGAGCATCACCATGAGCAGGATTTAAATACACAGGCACAATTAATCAATAATGATGGATAAACTGTCCATCACAGGACACGACGGTTTATGAGTTATGTAATTATGATTTACTAATAACTCTAAAGCACCTGCTGTAATCAAGGTTATTCATACAGTTTTCAGTAAGTAAGGAATTTTTTCAGATCATGGCATGAAATTAATTCGCTGTTCGGAATTAAAACAGCTAAAAGTTCCTGTAATTATAAAAATAGTCATAGAAAATATTTCACAAATATAAAAATATTATTTTAAATAATTTCTATTAATATGAAGAATTAAAAATATATTTTAAAATGTGGTTTAACTCTATAAATTTGATGTAAATCTTACCTGATCAGGGTGGATGGATGGATGGATGGATGGATGGATGATGGAACAACAGACAGAGGAATGGGTAATGGATGATGGATGATAGAACAACAGACGGATGGATGGGTGATGGATAGATGATACAAAAGACCAATGGATGGATGGATGGATGGATGGATGGATGGATAGATAGATAGAACGATGGGTGGATGGATGGATGGAACAACAGACAGATGGATGGATGGATGGATGGATAGAACAATGGGTGGATGGATGGATGGATGGATGGAACAACAGACAGATGGATGGATGGATGGATGGATGGATGGATGGAACAACAGACAGATGGATGGATGGATGGATGGATGATAGAACAACAGACAGATGGATGATGGATGGATGGATGGATGATAGAACAACAGACAGATGGATGGATGGATGATAGAACAACAGACAGATGGATGATGGATGGATGGATGGATGATAGAACAACAGACAGACAGATGGATGGATGGATGGATATAACGATGGGTGGATGGATGGATGCAACAACAGACAGATAGAATGGATGGATGGATGGATGGATGGATGGATAGAACAACAGACCGATGGATGGATGGATGGATGGATGGAACAACAGACCGATTGATTGATGGATGGATGGATGGATGGATAGAACAACAGACCGATTGATGGATGGATGGATGGATGGATAGAACAACAGACCGATGGATGGATGGATGGATGGATGGATGATGGATGGATGGATGGATGGAACAACAGACAGATAGAATGGATGGATGGATGGATGGATGGATGATAGAAACAACAGACAGATGGATGGATGGATGGATGGATGGATGATAGAACAACAGACAGATGGATGGATGTATAGAACGATAGGTGGATAATGGATGGATGGATGGAACAACAGACAGATGGATGGATGGATGGATGGATAGAACAATGGGTGGATGGATGGATGGATGGATGGATGGAACAACAGACAGATGGATGGATGGATGGATGGATGGATGGATGGATGGATGGAACAACAGACAGATGGATGGATGGATGGATGGATGGATGGATGATAGAACAACAGACAGATGGATGATGGATGGATGGATGATAGAACAACAGACAGATGGATGATGGATGGATGGATGGATGATAGAACAACAGACAGACAGATGGATGGATGGATGGATGGATAGAACGATGGGTGGATGGATGGATGCAACAACAGACAGATAGAATGGATGGATGGATGGATGGATGGATGGATAGAACAACAGACCGATGGATGGATGGATGGATGGATGGAACAACAGACCGATTGATTGATGGATGGATGGATGGATAGAACAACAGACCGATTGATGGATGGATGGATGGATGGATAGAACAACAGACCGATGGATGGATGGATGGATGGATGGATGGATGGATGGATGATGGATGGATGGATGGATGGAACAACAGACAGATAGAATGGATGGATGGATGGATGGATGATAGAAACAACAGACAGATGGATGGATGGATGGATGGATGGATGGATGATAGAACAACAGACAGATGGATGGATGTATAGAACGATAGGTGGATAATGGATGGATGGATGGATGATGGATGGATGGATGATGGATGGATGATGGATGGATGGATGATAGAACAACAGACAGATAAAATTGATGGATGGATGAATGGATGGATGATAGAACAACAGACAGATGGATGGATGGATGGATGGATAGAACGATAGGTGGATGATGGATTGATGGATGGAACAACAGACCGATTGATGGATGGATGGATGGATGGATGGATGGATGGATGGATGGATGGATGGATGGATGGATGGATGATGGATGGATGGATGGATGGATGGATGGATGGATGGATGGAACAACAGACCGATTGATGGATGGATAGAAAAACAGACCGATGGATGGATGGATGGATGATGGATGGATGGATGATAGAACAACAGACAGATGGATGGATGTATAGAACGATAGGTGGATAATGGATGGATGGATGGATGGAACAACAGACCGATTGATGGATGGATGGATGATGGATGGATGGATGATGGATGGATGATGGATGGATGGATGATAGAACAACAGACAGATAAAATTGATGGATGGATGAATGGATGGATGATAGAACAACAGACAGATGGATGGATGTATAGAACGATAGGTGGATGATGGATGGATGGATGGAACAACAGACCGATGGATGGATGGATGGATGGATGGATGGATGGATGGATGGATGATGGATGGATGGATGGATGATGGATGGATGATGGATGGATGATAGAACAACAGACAGATAGAATGGATGGATGGATGGATGGATGGATGGAACAAAAGACTGATGGATGGTTAGAATGACAGTTAGACACAGAATAGATGGATCTAGACAGATAGATAGATAGATAGATAGATAGCAGTGAACGTGTGTAAAGCACAAGAAGACTGTGTCCATCTAAACATCAGAGCAGGATCAGAGTCAGTCGTTGAGTTTGTGCCAACTGGATAAAGGTCACGTCTCGACACGCCTTCTGGAATCACATTCCAAACACCTGAGCGTCTCCACCGAAACTGAAGCACGCGGTGGGAAACCTCCGGCACTGAAACACACAGGTCGCAACAATAACCGCCCGCGATAAATCAAAGGACACCGGGCCAAGGGCTGAGTCAGAGCACTAAAGGAAAACACCTTCACTAACATGCCCAGACAGGAGCCGCCATAAACCAACAACAACAACACAAATCTCACGGCTGGAACAATCACACTGCACAAAGAGATATGAAAGAGATATGAAAGAGCTGATTCACATGCAAAGTGATGCTTTTCACATAATCATTCAATGTTGCACTATCCAGGTCTTTGGTTTAATATTTGTTTATGATTTCTCTCTCATAAATATTTCCCAGTGCTCCTGTGAGGTGTTATTTTACCAGAACAGAAGATTTCAGCACAGTTTATCCTTAGGAAGGCTATAAAAAATCCACATAAACTTTAACGGTACAATTAAAGTGTCAACAGACACATTGAGACAAGTCAGCAGAGTATATAGCTGACATTTTATTATACACAAAACATTGTAATAACTAGATTTTAACACTGGTTGTGGAGGTGTGTTTAGGTAGGATCATCATTTATTCACCCTGATGTTATTCCAAACCCATTTGATTTTCTTCTGATACTTTCATGTTGTGCTTTTTGAAGCTTGAAAGCTTTTGATTCCCATCATTATTGCATTGAAAAGAGCAACTAGCAGAACTTCTGCTTTCCACGGATGAAAAATGAGTGATGACAGAAATTTGCTTCTTTAACCTAGTATGATGAATACCTGCATGCAACACTAACAAAATAATAATAATAAAAGAGTATAAATAAACTAAAAAAAAAAAAAAGTTGGCTTGAAAAAGCCTAGCCAGGAAGTTTGAAGTAGTTTTAAAAGCTTGAAGTTTGAAGGTTTTCAGTTTGAAATAGTTTAAGTTTTAGTTTAAAAAGCTAGCTATAAAGCCAGATAGATAGATAGATAACTTGGGCTGGTTTCTAGGTTGTTGATATGTGGTTACTAGGGTACTCTGAGTGGTTGCTGAGGTGTTGCTATGTGGTTGCTAAGGTACTTGGGGTGGTTGCTAGGGTGGTTGCTATTCGGTTGCTAAGGTACTCAAGGTGGTTGCTAGGGTGTTGCTATTCGGTTGCTAGGGTATTCTTCTTGGTTGCTAGGGTGTTGCTATGCAGTTACTAAGGTGTTACTGTGCGGATACTAGGGTAGTCAGGTACTCAGGGTAGTTGCTATGCAGTTGCTAGGGGGTTAATAGATAGATAGGGTTTTGCTATGTGGTTGCTAAGGTATTCTGGGTGGTTGCTAGGATGTTGCTATGCGGTTGCTAAGGTATTCTGTGCTGTTACTAAGGTATTGCTATGCGGGTACTAAGGTACTCGGGGTGGTTGCTAGGGTGTTCTGGGTGGTTGGTAGGGTTTTGCTATGTGTTTGCTAATATATTCTTTGTGGTTGCTAGGATGTTACTATGCGGTTGCTAGGGTGTTGCTATGTGATTGCTAAGATACTCGGTGTGGTTGCTAGGGTGTTGCTATGCGGCTGCTAGGGTATTCGGGTTGGTTGGTAGGATGTTGTTATAAGGTTGCTAGGGTTGTCAGGGTGAATGCTATGTTGTTGCTATGTGGATGCTGGGGTATTCTGTGTAGTTGCTATGCAGTTGCTAAGGTATTCTGTGCGGTTACTAGGGTGTTGCTATGCAGTTGCTAGAGTACTTGGAGTGGTTGCTAGAGTGTTGCTATGCGGGTACTAAGGTACTCAGGGTGGTTGCTGGGGTGTTTCTATGTGGTTGCTAGGGTATTCTGGGTGGTTGGCAGGGTTTTGCTATGTGTTTGCTAAGATATTCTTTGTGGTTGCTAGGATGTTACTATGCGGTTGCTAGGGTGTTGCTTGGCGGTTGCTAGGGTGTTGCTATGTGATTGCTAAGGTACTCAGGGTGGTTGCTAGGGTGTTGCTATTGGCTGCTAGGGTACTCGGGTTTATTGGTAGGATGTTGTTATAAGGTTGCTAGGGTACTCAGGGTGAATGCTATGTTTTTGCTATGTGGATGCTGGGGTATTCTGTGTAGTTGCTATGCTGTTGCTAGGGTACTCAGGGTGGTTGCTAGATAGATAGATAGATTTTCCTGAGTTTCAATTGTAATTTTTAGGAAAACCGTAATTCGGATCAGTTTGAAAAGATACAACACACTAAATCAGAACAGTCTGAAGGTCTGACCCGAGTTTGATGTTTGGTGCATCCAAAGCCAACTTAATTATACTCTTCAGCAGCAGGAAACTAGAAGAACACTGAGACACTTTACTTTGCATTAAATATTTGTCATATTTTTGCCTCTGTCACATAGTTTATGATATATTACAGCTGAATTTCATCTTATTTTAACAGAGCTCGGAGGCAGACCTCACACTGCAGACCTGGCAAGACAATTGACACTTAATTTTCAGACTGGAGAATAGTTTCATTATTGGGACGCTCTACAAATAGAGTTCTGCTCCGGCACACGGGGACGGTGATAAAATGTCTTTGGGCTGGAATCAAAAATCAACCTGACAGCCCACCGAAAAGACAAATGACTCTATTATGAATGTTTCATTGAATCCAGTAATGAAACTCAGAACAAAAGCTTATCTTAGATACTGCCGAGATATCACTGTGTTCTGCTGCATTAGAACATGTGTCTCATTAGTTAGAGTCCATTAATGAGGACATGATTTTGACAATCAAAGAGATCTTCACTGAGTCCAGATCAGCTCAGGAACACTTGAGGTTGGATGTATCAGAAGATGAGCCACTAAAAACACAACTTATTGAAAATTATCAGTGTGTTTTCCTGTCATCTCACAGCTCAGAATAAATCTGAACTCAATGACCCGTCTATTGGAGAGGAGCAAAATGCAATACAGACTTTACAGAAGAAGGAAATTTCAGCCGTTAAAAGCTGGAGAATTCATGCCATTCCACTGGTTAAACTGGAAGTGTACCTTTAAGAAACTAGATCTGCCTTTCCAGAAGGAAATACCACTGCTAAACAGCAAAACAATAGGCCTGTTTCACACCGCACGCAAAAGCAGCGTATTTATTTTGGTGCCATTTTAATAGATTACAGTATTCACACATAAGATGCAGTGTGTTGAATGCAAAACATTGAAAATATTAAATCTACTGTAAATCATAAACACTATCTTGCAATATTATGAAACAACATAATTAACAAAATCCCCCACAGATCATTTATTATAGCTTGTGAAATGTGCCCCATTTGGGTGTGAGCAAAAAGTTTTTGTGTGTGTCCCTTTAAATGCAAATGAGCTGCTGCTCCCGCCCCCTTTCCAGAAGAGGGTGGAGCTTTAACAGCTCAACAACAACAAAGCTGGAGAATCTCACGCAGCCAAAAATGAAGCCTCATCCTTTTTGGTGCATGTTTCCGGGGGTGGGGTTTATGTAAATTTTAGGGTTTGTGATGTCACTAACCCAGGACGAGGCTCGTTGTAGTCCCTACCAGCCGTTTTTTGTAGTCCTTAAACAGTGATTTCTGTAAAAGTTCAAAAGTTCAATTTGCATTGAACTTTGAGCGTCGTAACTTTGCAGATGTTGTTTATGATCAAACAGCAACATTACACACTAACTAAAGTTAAAAAAGTGAAATCATAATCAATCACCCCTTTAATTCGCATTTGCCGCTTGGCGAGTATTGATTTTAGGCCTTGACTATACATATATAATAAATGATATATTATATTCCCATCACATGGATCTGAGAATCCACACAATGGTTACATCACCTGTGTGAAACATCAAACAAACACATATTTAGAGGCTTTCAGGTGATTTCTGAAGGTGACAAACTAAAGCCTGTTACATCACGAGAACATCCGTCTGACCTATCCTGTTCCAGAACATTTTATAAGTCGTTTCACTGATGACAGCGAGCTATTAGCGGTTCATGCCCTTAATCAAAATATGAAATTGCATATTGTGCATCTCATTCAAGGCATCAGTTAGGCATAAATCAACAGGGAAACGTAATTACTAAAGTACTTAAAATATTGACCCTCTGTTGCACAGTTGACTTCATTTTTCCTTAAGCGTTGCTGTTGTCCCTTCCTACCTTTTCAAACACATTTGGATTCTGTGAGCTGCTACAAATATGCCACTACACAAAAACGTCACCTACACATCCGGCCTGTTATCGATTTATGTTATGGAGTTTAAAGGCCAGACAAAAATCAATAACTGCTCACTGACTGGAAGCTGGCTGCTCCACTGGAACTGAAAAATTGATTTGTACCAGATTTGTTTGAAATATGACGAGCATTTAAATCACTGCACTGGTTATGACGCTGTTATTTTGTAAGTTCTCTTCATGAAACTGTTTGACTTGACAAAAATGTAGGACAAGACTTGATTTGATCCATGAGGAATTGATTGGAAAGTTTTTCTATATGACAAGCAGATGGACTGATGACATCAGCTGAAAAGAGGCGGAGCATGTTATTACATATTGATGAAAGATTACAAAAGACAAGCATGCTCTGATAACACCAGAAACGTGCATCATGAAAGTCACATTTGATCTTAAGATTACTTGTGTGTAAGTGTCAATAGTGAAAGGGTTGTTAGTGTGCATGTGCACAAAACCCAAGGAATCTTCCAAACAGGAAGCAGGCAGGATGCTTCGAGCTGACACAAACTCTATTGTGTGCGCTTCCTGTGACCCGCTGCAGGTGCATCTCTGACACGTTCACGCTGCATGACGCTCCTTTTACATGCGGCGTCCTGTGAGAAACTGCCTTGTGAGAGAAAAAGAGGGAATTAGAACCTTTGCTGGGATGTAAATGCAATTAAACCCTGTTCATTTGAATTGCAGATGAGAGTGGAAACTGTTTGAAAAACAAAAAGATAGTTTTATATTCATACTTTTTTACCATCAACTTGCAATTACTAAAAACAACATGAAGCAGAATTCATAATGCATTTCACTGCCATAACATAATGTGAAACAGACTATTTGGCAGGAAATAATGCAGGGCAGAATTATTATTATGCTAACATAATATAATATGCAGTGACATGCTTGCATGCATACTAATATCCAAATATTATTGAATTCTAGGTCATATTAAAGCGCCCCTATTATGCGGTTTTAAAGGCTCCTACAATAGATTTACATGCACTCAAGGTCAAAAAACACTTCATTTTTCTCATAATATACGCTGCAGCATTAGCTCTTTTCTTACAGTGTCTGAAATGGTTCAATAAAAGATTCAGTCTCTCTAAATCCCTCCTTTCTGAGAGCCTACTCTGCTCTGATTGGTCAGATGGCCCAGTCTGTTGTGATTGGTCGACCACTTACAGCTCGTGTCAGAAACCAAACGTCCATTAGCATAAGTGAATTTCAGCTCCGGATCTGTCTTCTTGACATCTTTACAACACAATCCAAACTCTCAGCTACAACTGCAGTGTTTGAGGGCGGGGTAAAGTAGACGTTGTTCGCGGGCAGCCAATGAAAACCATAGATTGTGCAAATTTGTTACAAACCTACATAGATATGTAATCGAACCGAGACTGGAATAGCTGACGACTCGTTTCTGCACTTTAGAATCGATTATTTCTTTTAGGAGACCTTTTATATTCACAAACAGCTATATTACACAATGCATGTAAGGTAATATTTAAAAGAAAAAGCATAAAAGGGGCGCTTAACTTATTCATATTCATTTATATCTCCAAACTTTTTATATCTCTAATTCTGGGCACTATACAAGATACAAGCAATTAATTTCAACGAATTAATCACCATGCAGATGGGTATCATGATATGACCTACATTTAGCATCACATGTGCTAGTGAACATGCATAAGAATTAATGAGTTGATTAAATGACCTTGCTGATGAATTACTGAAATAAAAATGCAGCGTAATGAGAAGTATGTGCATGCAAATGTGATCATGCACACAGAAAGCATGATAATAACCCCAAAATGACCTTGATTTTTTTTTTCTCTACGCTTCTGTTCATGATGAAGTACACAAGCACATTTCTATTATTATCTTATCTTAAATTAAGCTCAGTAAAGAGTTTGATTAAAGCATCAGAGGACTGTGAGCTTATCAAGTCTCAAACTCTCTTGATTTCCAAACGCTGAGCGCAGCAGAATCTAATCGCTAGGCCATTTCCATCGGTTGGGAGGAACATCAAGAGAGGCCTTGAACATTTTCAGCAAATTGCTTACCAGCAACAACCAGCAGATAAGAGCACAGAATGAGAGCAGCAGATAGAGAACAGAAACTTCAGTCTCAATAGTAATTTGCAGCACCAGCACCATAGTTCACCAGAGACATGAACGATTTTCCCTTGTAATTTCTTGAAAAAGTTCTTGATGTTCTTTAAATCAATGTAGTGGTTTCTAGTTCTTTATGCCATTTTTTAAAGTTTTGATGTCGTTTTTGGGCTCTACTACTAGGTTTTCATGCTTGATTGTTCATTATTGTCCATTGTTGCAGCTGTTTAACATTTGGCTACTTTAACACTGTTGTCACGGGTTGTTTTTTATGTCCGTGGGTTGAAACAACCCCAAATAACATGATATTTAGCCCCTGAAATGCAAATTTGAACAAGGGGAACCCTGCCAAAAACGTGGATTTTACCCCCGGAGCACAATTTTTACCAGGGGACCCCCTGAAATGATATTGGGCTAGTTTTGGACTAGTTTTGAGTAGCAATTGGGCAGGTTTTGTTGTGGAAACCTGGCAACCCTGCTTACCCCCTTAAACCTCACTCTCATCCGGGTCACGGCACCAAATATAACTGGTTCTACTGACCCACTCTGAGTGGATTTGAACCATGGTCTATGGTGTTGGAGGCGGGTGCACTAACAAGGAGGCTAAAGACCATCAGTTGCTAGAGCGCCTCTTGAGATCAGGGGAGTAAAGTTTACACTCAAAGTTCTTACTGGCCTATGACAGTTACACTTACCCCCAGCGTTGCCAAGTCCGCGGTTTTACCACGGAAATGAACTACTTTAACACTGTTGCCAAGGGTTGTTTTTTTTATGTCTGCGGGTTGAAACAGCCCCTGAAATGTTAATTTGAACAAGGAGAACCCTGCCAAAAACGTGGATTTTACCTCCCAAAATGCAATTGGCCTTACTAAGATCTTACTGGCCTACGACAGTTACACTTACCCCCAGTGTTACCAAGTTTACTTTAACACTGTTGCCGGGTTGTTTTGTATGCCTCTGGGCTAGTCTTGAGTAGCAATTGGGTGGGTTTTGTTGTGAAAACCTGGCAACCCTGCGTACCCCCTTAAACCTCACTCTCATCCGGATCACGCCACCAAATGTAACCGATTCTACTGATCCCCTCTGAGCAGGATTCGAACCTAAAGCGCTTCTAGAGATCAGGGGAGCGAGGTTTACATGCACAGCTCGCCTTTTACTGGCTTACAACAGTTACATGAAAAGCACTATGTGCTCTGATTGGTCGGCTGGAGTAGTGTGTTGTGATTGGTCAAGCTCTTCGAGTATGTTTGGGAAATGTCCCGCCCTTACCATAATTGCCAGTTTCATCACATTACGAACTCAATAAGCCCCTGCCACTTTATTCTGCATATTAATTATTTAAATAAGGAATATTGTGACGTGTTCGTTCCCGGAAGAAATCTCAAGACTACAATAGAGGGAGTTTAGAAACAGTGACTCCTGCTTTGGAACTTTGCAGACCTTTTTCATGCTCAAAAAGCTAAAGAAAGTTCAAAATGTAACAAAATATAATAGAACTCCTTTAATGTATCCCTTTATAGTTAAATGGAACTTTTGAACATTAGGCCTGAAGAACCTCATGTTGATCCCTTCAACCCTTCACAGATAACATCATGTTTGGACCTAATGATCTGTGAGATGAGGGGCTTAGAACAGTTGATCCAATTATCCAGGGAAGCAAAATAGGGATGTTTATTTCATAACCTCAAAGGATGGCATCCACTGTGAAATAACATCTAAACCTGCATGAAAACAATGATTGTTCCTATTCTTGCATAAGTCAAGAAGAAACTTTTCCAGATGCTGAGTGAGAAATGTTGCTAAAACTTTAAACGATGACACCTCCACTAGATCAAGAAAAATAACAGAAGGTCATGCAAATATCAGAGCATCTTTATTTAAAGACGCTAAAGAGGTTGTCGCCTACTGATCTCATTTACTGAATTAAAGTTTAGTACAGTAATTCATCATGCAACTAAATGCAATTTTAGGATGATTATTAAGACCACTTATATTCAAAAGTTTGCATGCAGCATCTTAAACTTCACATTTACTTTCGGTGATAATAAAAATGCAGACATTTGCATTATGTAACAATATAAATAGTGCTACATTTTTTAATATAGTATTTCAGTAAACAGATGTTTCAGGTAATTGTGTTATGTTATGCAGTGAGGAGCAAAAAACGCAGATGTGCAGGTTCTCACAGGCTTTTTGTTGTATAATCATAAGGCTTTCTTAGTGGAGTTCAATCTAGTCTCAGTCTCAGACAGACCGTTCACAGTCGAGTTATTGTTAACTGAAAATAACACTGTTAAAAATTATTTAAAAAGTATTTTATTTTATGCACATTATCTAATTTTATTCTTTTAATTATTTTATCTTTAATTTTATTTTATTGTTTTTACAGTGGATTTGTGAATATTAATCTAATTGAAATAGAGCTGAAATAATATATAAATATTAGATAAAAAGCTTAAGTTCAAACAATCATTACACAATTAATTTAATTTAATTTAATTTAATTTAATTTAATTTAATTTAATTTAATTTAATTTAATTTAATTTAATTTAATTTAATTTAATTTAATTTAATTTAATTTAATTTAATTTTTACAGTGGATTTGTGAATATTAAACTAATTAAGAGAGCCGAAGTAAAATAAGATATAAATATATGATGAAATATTAGTTGAGTATTTACACTATCTATCTATCGTATTTTATTTTATTTTATTTTATTTTTTTTATTTTACAGTCTATTTGTGAATATTAATCTAATTGAAAAAGAGCTGAAATAAGATATAAACACTAGATAAAAAGCTTAAGCTTAAACAATCATTACACAATTTAATTTAATTTAATTATGAATAATATAATATATTTAATTTAATTATTAATTATAAATACTAGATGAAAAGCTTAAACATAAAGAAACGAATGAAAATTTGAAATGCTGCCTTGAATTTAACTGAATTTAACTTAAATTAAATATAAACGTATAAGGTGAAATACTAAAATTACTAAAACGGATATAATGCTACATTGTCACATGACCTCATCATCACATTGCATCATTATTCTGTCATTGGCATCCAGTTAGAATATAAAAAAATTAGTATATATATGGTATATTGTGTATTGTATGCAAAATGACATGTAACTAATGAATCAAGAAAGAGTTAATAAAAAGTAACATTTGATATTTCACTTCCAATTCATTCATCACATTGGAAATGCAAGGTTGAGTTAAGAGCATTGCATCATGGGATGCTGTTTTCCAATTTATTGTTTGCAAACAGTCATATAGCACATATTCTATGTGTGTAAAGACAGTGCACATATTATGGACTGTATAAATACTGTATGAAAGAGTCTGAGGCAGGTACGTGTCGCCACATTTCAAGCATTTTCATTTAAATTCACCGCTGAAAACAACACCATGTCACCCTCAAGGCTGTTCACACAATCTCGCTGTGATATCTGCAAACATCTGCCGCTACAGCTCTGCTCTCAGCGCACAACAAAGAGAGGTCGTATCTCGCTCTCGGTCACTGCAGATAAGATGGCACAAAAACACCAGCGACACATCACCGGGTCGGGCCAATAACTGAGCCTGAAACCCAGACAGGACAGCTGAGCCTCTCCTGTTTCTCTCTGTTTTTACAAGGAATGCATTCTACATATGCAGGATCAAATGCTCAGATCTGCCTGACAGTGTGGGAAAAGCCCTGGGGTTGATTTCAGATAAGGTCAGGTTCAACTGAAACCACCGCTTGTGCTCACTGGAGGAGCAACTCAGGTCAGCAGGGCCTGCTAAAACATCATTACACACTATAGATACCTTGGCAGTGAAATGGGTTTTATTTTTTAATTTTATTATTTATTTATATATTTATTTTTAATTTTTGTTTTATTATAATTTATTTATTTATTTTATTTTTATAGTGGATTTGTGAATATTAAACCTTTTATAAAATAACAGGACATCATCCAAATTTCAATACAGCATATATACAATAATTATCTATAAATTGACAGTGGAATGAATTTTATTTTATTAATTTTTGTATTTTATTTTATTTTATTTTATTTTTGAGAATATTAAACTGTTCATTTTTACTAAAGGTTCATTATTTTTAAAGGTTTAATATTCGCAGATCCACTGTAAAAAATAAATTAATGAAATAAAATAAACAATAAATCAAATAAAATAATAAAATAAAAAATAAAACAAATAAAATAAAATAATAAAATAAAATTTATTTTATTTCAATTTATTTATTGAATACATGCATTAATTTACTTTATTTTATTGAATACAAATTGACAGTGGATTTTATTTTTTTGTTTTTTTTATTTTTATATTTACAGTGGATTTGTGAGCATTAAATCCAAATTTAAATATAGCGTGTGTGACAGTATTTTTTTTTTATTATTATTTCATTTTATTTTATTATTACAGTGGATCTGTGAATTTATTTAAAAAAAAAGTATATTATGTAAATAAATAAAAATAAAGCATGTAAATAAATAAATAGGTAACATTTTACAATAAGTTTCACTTGTTAGCATTAGTTAACTAAATTAGTAAACATGAACTAAAAGTTAACAATACATCATTTATTAATCTAATTTATGTTAACCTCAGCATTTCTTTACTAATACATTTTAACGATCAAAACTTGTCTGTTAACATTAGTTAATGCTTAATAAAATAGTTTTTATTAACAAAAGGTTAATAAATGCTGCAAAAATATATTGCTCATTGTTAGTTTATGTTAGTTAATGCACTAATGTTAACAAATGAGACCTTATTGTAAAGTGTTACCAACTGTCTGTAAGAGAAGCAACAATAAACATGAGGGTCTACATGATGAAATAATCACATCTATCATGACGTGTGATTCGCATTAACGATGATTTACCTCACAAGCTTTGTCGACATGCTAAGGACATTAGCAGAAACTCAATCCTTTTTCATTTCAGATATTATTTTAGCATCACCCTCATAAAGCAATAACAAAACAAAGGACTCTCTATCCCTTCCCACACATTTTAGAGCATCACTTTTTATCATAACGCATCTTCTACAGAAACAAACGCACATTAAACCACTGTGGCATGAACTCATGAAATGACGCAGAGCCATTTCATACGCTTTTACGCATCATTACATTCGACAGATAAGGAAAGCTGTTTAAGAATGGGCTAATGATGGGATGAAAAATGAAAAAAGTATGAGGAATGATCTGTCAGTGTCACTCAATAGCTCTGAATGCATTTGAATACTAAATGTTAGTCAGAGATAAACAATTCAGTGTCAAGAGCGCAGAATAAATGCGATGATGTTAAAATGGCTTGTTTATAGCCGATGTCTTGATACATACAGGCATTTATGCAAGTGCTAAATGGGTTAAGACATGCTTTTTGGGGGGCGTTAAATAATGGTAGTAAATTGACTACCGCAAACCTTAGTAAACCATGTTGCATTATTTATTTAAATACTCTCCTCCCATAGATTTTGTGTCTGACATGACAACAATACTAACAACTTAGCGTTTTTGCGGTCAGATGACAATGTTATCAAAACGATCCCATTCACACGGATCTGCGAAAACGACTGAAATGGATGTATTATGCTGTCAGGCCAGTAGATGGCAATGTCACTCTGAAAAGAAACACTTGCTCACACCAAGACTGTATCTTTTTAAAAATTTGCACTTTGAAACCCGTTTTCAAAAGTTTACGTTTTCGAAACGCCATTGTCGTGTAAATGAACGGCCAAAATGCATAAAAAGATTTCTGTGTTTGGTTAAAAACGATGCGTAAACAGGCCTAAAGTTTAAGTACGCTACTTGGAGTTATACTTGACAGGATAACTTACGGTGTTCTGTGTAAACGAATTATGAATGAATGACCATCGTTTGTCGCATCGTTCATCATTTTCAGTAAAGTGAAAGTAAAGTGAGTACATATCAAGCCATCACACTTCTGCTGTGTTTGCGTCTGTCTCGTATTTACGCGGATCGGTGGGCGGGGCTAAAGCGGCAATGATGTAGAAGTGGGCGTCGATCTTCTTCTGCAGAGGCGGTCTTTCATCACACTTTGATGTCATACTGAGACAAAATCTGAAACGAGTCCTTTTCGGAGCTTAGTTTCAATAAAAGCTGTTTTTGGACTAACAAACTTACAGGATATTATATGAAAAATTAGATTTCTCAATTCATGACCACTTTAACGCCAAGAGAGGGTTTGCTCTGAGCTTTTATTAAATCTGGCCCATAGAGTAACCAATTGCATTTTAAGTAAGTAGTCTGCTACCATAATATTGATTTACATTACAAGCATCAGAATTTCATCTTACTTGACCATATAAATATCATAAACTGCACCAAATTGTACATTTTTGCTCAGTTTGGGTCTCGGGGGTGTTTTTTCTTCTCCCATGTGTGCCCTACTTTATATTAAAGCCTGATGTATACAGTGTTTTTAAAGGAACACTCCACTTTTTTTGAAAATAAGCTCATTTTCCAACTCCCCTAGAGTTAAACAGTTGAGTTTTACCGTTTTCGGATCCATTCAGCCGATCTCTGGTTCTGGCGGTACCACTTTTAGCATAGCTTAGCATAGTTCATTGAATCTGATTAGACTGTTAGCATCGCGCTTAAAAATGACCAAAGAGTTTTGATATTTTTCCTATTTAAAACTTGACTCTTCTGTAGTTAAATCGTGAACTAAGACCGACGGAAAATGAAAAGTTGTGATTTTCTAGGCATATATGGCTAGGAACTATACTCTCATTCAGGTGTAATAATCAAGGAACTTTGCTGCTGTTCCATGGCTGCAGCAGTGCAATGATATTACGCAGCGCCCGTGAGCCCCTGCTTGCACAGGGAACGTGCCTTGCAACCATGGAGACGTTTGTGAGAGACGCTGCGTAATATCATAATATCACCCATGATACGGCAGCAAAGTTCCTTGATTATTACGCCAGAATGAGAGTATAGTTCCTAGAAATCTCAGCCTAGAAAATCAGAATTTTTAATTTTCCGTCGGTCTTAGTACACGATTTAACTACAGAAGAGTCAAGTTTTAAATAGGAAAAATATCAAAACTCTTTGGTCATTTTTAAGCGCGATGCTAACGGTCTAATCAGATTCAATGAACTATGCTAAGCTATGCTAAAAGTGGTACCGCCAGACCCGGAGATCAGGATTCGAAAACGGTAAAACTCAACTGTTTAACTCTAGGGGAGTTGGAAAATGAGCCTATTTTCAAAAGAAGTGGAGTGTTCCTTTAATAATTTGTCTAAAGGGTCATCAAACTGTTCCATTTAAAAAATGTATATGTGAATTTATACAGCCATCTGCTGAATACTAAAATAATGTGGCAACCGTAAACAGCATACAGATGAGATGCTTTGACCTCCAAATAAAAAGTATTACAGATAATGAGGCAGTAAGAAAGCAATACATGTACACAGTAGACACTGAAAACAAATGAAAAAGGAAATGTTAATAAAACAGAAAAGGTCCATTTCAAATTGTGCAAATTTAAGGCACAATATGTAAGAATTTTGAATTTATCCAAAAACCACTAGAACCAGATATATGTTGTTGGCTTGTGTACTTACATTATCCCAAATGTTTCCAACAATGTTCAAAACCCAAAGAAATCGCAGTTTTAACCAGTGTAACAGCCCGTGTCATCGCATTGCATATTTTTAATATGATTGTTTTGACCAAGTAAAACAGCGCTGCGTTACCCCAACAATTTTAATTTGTGAAATAAACTGACCTGTATGAGTAGTGATTCAACACTTGCATTAATAAATAATGTGAATTTAAGTGGTCAAACGTAACTGTAACCAAGTTTAAGTTCAGGGAAGAAGGAGGCGAACGTTAAACCTAACTTTATTTGTAAAATAAACATAAACAACAAAATGGAAACGACCGAATGCGGTATATATGCATAATAAAAACAGCAACGAACGTACAATGTCCTGGGCTCTCAGTCCCGCCCCGCTTCATACCACAGTAACGTTAATAAAACTTTAATACATTAGCTCGATTCCTGTCGGATTGCTTTTCTTCTGCAGTGGAGTTGAAGACGACAGCTCCCATGATTCCACGCTCATTCACGGCGTCATCAAGCCACACCTTTGTTATTGTTTTGAATAAGCGACCTCTAGTGGTGAAACTTACATACTGTGCCTTAAAGGATTAGTTCACCCAAAAATGAAAATTCTGTCATTAATTACTCATGTCTTTTCAAACCTTTAAGACTTTCGTTCATCTTCGGAACACAAATGAAGATATTTTTGATGAAATCTGAGAGTTTTCCCTCCATTGACAGGCTATGCAACTACCACTTTCAAGCCTCAGAAAGGTAGTAAAGACATCATTAAAGTAATCCATGTGACTCCAGTGTTAACCTCAATTTTATGAAGCGATGCGAGTGCTTTGTTTGTGCAAAAAAACATAATTTACCACTTTATTTACAAAATATTAATCTCCAATGCTCGTTCACACAACAACGTCTGCTCTCGCGTCAACACAACATGCATGCATCGCGATGCTTCCATAAACATGCGTTGGAGATTCATATTTTTGTAATTAAAGTGGTAAATTGTGTTTTTTGAGCAAACAAATCACTCACGTCGCTTTGCAAAATTGATGTTAAACCACTGGAGTCACATGGATGATGTCTTTAATACATTTCTAGGTCATGAAAGTGGTAGTTGCGCAGCCTGTCAATGGAGGGACAGAAAACTCTCAGATTTCATTAAAAAGATCTTAAATTGTGTTCCAAAGATGAAACGACATAAGGGTGAGTAATTAATGAGAGAATTTTCATTTTTGGGTGAACTAACCCTTTCAATTCAAAAGACGGAACAAATATGAGCATCATGTTACAATGCTTGAAATAAAATATACAATTCAAGTGGTAAATTATGCTTTTTTTTTTTTTTGCACAAACAAAGCACTTGCATCTCTTCATAAATTTCACTTGGATTACTTTAATGATGTCTTTACTACCTTTCTGGGGATTAATAGTGGTAGTTGCATAGCCTGTCAATGAAGGGACAGAAAGCTTTCAGATTTCATTAAAAAGATCTTCATTTGTGTTCAGAAGATGAACAAAAGTATTACAGGTTTGAAATGACATGAGGGTGAGTAATTCATGCCAGAATTTTCATTTTTGGGTGAACTATCCAAGAAGTAGGCTAATAATTCAAAAGTCAGAACAAACTGTTCACACTGAGCATCACATTACAATGCTTTAAATAAAATGTACAAGTAAACAAATATGCAATGAAATTTGGCACTGGCAACAATCTCACAACCCCTCTGTAGTTCTAACATGAACACAAGTCTAATGCAATCTAACCCTGGATTCACCTAGAAAGACTTCAGCTCCAGTATGAAGGCAGACAGATGAGCAGTCAGTCACAGATCTTCAGTTCTCTCTCAGCTGCTGTCACAGATCTCCTGTTACCCTCCTCGTCTCTGACATCAATATTTCTGTCACATCAGGGTGCTTTAGTCATTTTGGTGTTATTGCCAGCTTTAAGGATATCTGTGGCCGTTCAGCCACGTTAAAAGTCTCGGATTTCAAAGGCCTTTACGTTCGAGAAATTCCTGAGACTTCACGCGCACTAACTTATGACATTAGTGTGACCTCGAGAGATTTCTCTTAGGCCACAACATTTACTTTCTGAATTTTTAAAGTTTACACACAATAGTTCTATTTTCAAGAGGTTCAGGGTGACTGTTTCATAATCATCTGCTGACTTGAGATGCTCGTTGACTTATAACTGTGTTTATTATCAACCAATTGGCATGAACAGAAAAGCAATTCACAAGGAACAATGTACCATTGAGATAATGTAGGAATGCCAGCGTCTTTGTCGGTTTGTGAATTAATGATTATGAAATTCATCTTAAAAGTCACGTACTGTGTGCATGAATTGTAATCTTTAATATCTCAATTTCTTTTCAAACTGTCCTCAGATATGCCAAGAAGGCTGGAAACAAAAGTCAGAAATCTCCAGTCTTCAGTGTCACATGATCCTTCAGAAATCATTCTAATACAAGATTGGTATTCAGTATTCAAGTTACTCTAAAATAGTAATTAATTACTAGCTGAAAGATTAAAATAACTTTTAGCACCTTGAAGTTTAAAGGTTTTACTCAGAGAAAGTAAATCTTACTATAATGTTTTAGCATATTGCATGCATGATTTAACACGTTAACGTGTTTTAGCATGTTTGCTAACATGAATTAGTAGGTTTGTTAGCATGATTAGCATGTTACAAACATGAATTAGCATGTTAACATGTTTTAACATTTCGCTAGCATGTTTTAACATGTTCCTAACATGAATGAAGATGTTGCTAACAGGATTTAATTGGTTGATAGCATGAGTATACACATTGCTAGCATGTTTTAACACATTTGCTAGCTTGAATTAACATGTTGCTAATATGATTTAGCACGTTGCTAACATGTTTTAACAAGTTTTAACACGTTGCTAACATAAACAAGCATGTTGTTAACCAGTTTTAACACATTGCTTTCATGATTTAACACTTTGCTAGCATGTTTTAACATTTCTAACATGAATCAACATGTTGTTAACATGTTTTAACACATTGCTGGCATTATTTAGCACTTTGCTAGCATGAATTAGCATGTTGGTAGCATTTTTATCATATTGTTAGCATGAATTAACATGTTTCAACACTTTGCTAGTGGTAGCATGTTTTAACACTCTGCTAGCTTGAATTAGCATGTTGCTAGCATGTTTTAGCACACTACTAACATGATTTAGCTTTTTGCTAACAAGATTTAGCACATTGCTAGCATGTTTTAGCACAGTGATAACATTAATTAGCATGTTGTTTGCAAGTTTTAACATATTGCTAGCATGAATTAGCATGTGTTAACACATTGTTAGTGATAATCAGTTGCTAGCATGTTTTAGCATGCTGTTAACATGATTTAGCACATTACTAGCTTAAATTAATGTGTTCTAGCACATAGCTATCATTATTTAACACTATTTGCTAACATGATGTAGCATTTTGTTATCATGTTTACGAACACTGCTAACATGATTTAGCCTTTTAACATTGTTAGCATGAATTAGCATGTTTTAACACTTTGCTAGTAGCAATCAGCATGTTTTAACACTTTGGTAACATGAATTAACATGTTTCTAGCATGTTTTAGCACATTGCTAGCATGAATTAGCATGTTGATAGCATGTTTTAGCATTTTGTCCTAGGATAGTCTTTAAGCTTTGCTAGTGATAGACAGCTTAAATACTCTTTAAGTCTTATTCTACAAAAGTCTTGATCCCCTTAAAGAAAGTTTATGGAACTTTTTGTAGATTTCATTGTCCGTTTAACGAAAATTTCAGTCAGATCAGTTTGAAAAGATGCAGCACACCGAGTCAGAACAGTCTAAAGGTCTGAACCGAGTTTGTTGGTTGTAGCTTGAAAGCTCTAGGAGGAGATACGGTTTAAATTTTGGCGTATTTATGTATCTGTTATTCAAAAAAAAAAAAAAAAAAAACTTTTTCAAGGGAAAAGTAATTAAATTACAGTAATGAATTGAACCCAACACTCCTGACATTTACATGAAACATCTGAGAAAGTCAACATCAAAAGATATTTCCAACTAAGACAATATTCAAAGAGAATTATATTTAGTTTGAATGGCAAAAAGTGTCTCTATATGACAGGTGGTTAAAAATAATAGGTACTGATGATGTCATCTGAAAATGAAACTTGTTTTGATACAATTTGATAATATTATGGAGATTTTTTTTTGCAATTATATTTCTTTTCAATTACATGCACAATTATACCAGATCCATCAGTGTGATCAATATTCAGAAAATGCACATCACAAGGTTAACATCCATTTGATTTAATTCAAATGGAAATAGTGACCAAGAATGTTGCCGTGGTAACCATTGTGGCGTCATGCGGCAGCTGCTGTACACTTCACACTTCAATGCCCGTATCCCTCTCTCTTGGTCTCTTCCTCCATTGCCATGGCAACAAACTCCGTCTCAGAAAGATGAGAGGCTGCTCACCACTTCAAAGATTCTCACCCGAAGAAACGGAAGCTGAGCTCATGTCAATTAACTGGGCATAGTTCAAAAAAGGGTTTCTTTTCTTTTTCAATGCATGGGCACTGATGGCCTGTTTTAAATGAGATCTCCTAAAGATAATATAGTGATGCCTTCCATTGTAATAATCAACACACTTCCTATTGCCACATTCAGGATTGACTTTATGTGTGTGTAGAGTTAATCTACTCTACTTCTACTTATAACAATTAAGCAAAAAGAAAATGTCTTAGATTAGTAGGTTATTCACACATTAGCTCAACTCCGGTTCTGGAGGGCCACTGCCCAGCAGAGTTTAGCTCCAACCCTAATCAAACACACCTGAACCAGCTTATCAAGGTCTTTAGGATTAGTAGAAAGTTATAGGCAAGTGAGTTTTTATCAGGGATGGAGATAAACTCTGCAGGACACTGGCCCTCCAGGACCGGAGTTGCCCATCCCTGCATTAACTCAACCTGTAGCTGCTTAGAGATTTTTATTCTTACTGTCCCTTAATGTGCATTTTCTTGCATTTTATCGTTTTTATGCACTTTTTTTCTTGAGAAGAATGGACAAAATAAGAATTTCACTGTACTAAAGTACAGATGACAATAAAGATCTTTCACAACGTAACCCAATACAGAAACATCCTGCAAATATTCACAATGCAACTAAATACAGAAATGTGCAGTAAATACTCACAATACAACCACTGTTATGGTTATGTTATGTTTGGTGTTAGTTTCATTCCTGTGTGTTTCCAGTTATGTGTAGTCTTAATTGCATTCTAGTTATTCTCCTTGGTTACTGATTACGTTCAGGTGTCTGTCATTATGTTCCCTGTGTATTTATACTCCCTGTATCTTTCAGTTGATTGTCGGTTCTCGTCTACGTATGGTGTGTTTGTTGCTACCCGTTTGCTGTGCTATGTTAATAAACCCTCGTATTGGAATAAGCTTCTTCTTTGTCTGCTTTCCTGCAACACACACGTAACAGAAGAACCGACCCAACAGAATGAATTATGAGGACAACACTTTACAGATCGGCCGGTCTCTGGAGGAATATGTGGAGGGGTATTTGCAGCTCTATCACGAGGTGTGCTGGGATGATGAGTCGTTGAAACAGCTTTTCTGGAGCGGGATGGACGATATTATGGCCCAGATGCTGCTGTTGAACAAGGATCACCTTCCTTTCATCGAGTTCGTCGACTATGCTTTGTGGGTTTGTGGTTCCTCTCTCACCGTGGGAGTCGTTGAGAACAACGACACCACTATCTTCGACTCCCCAGGACAGTCAACACCTCCAGCAGTCATCTCTCTGCCTGCTCCAGAGAAAACACTTCATCCCAGCCCGGAGTGTCCGGTTATGACAGAGAGACCTCCCGCAGCGATTCCAGTGATGACGCCCATGCCCGCCACGGAGTTTGAACCCAAGCCAGCGCCCGCCATGGACCACGAGCTTGAGCCCTCTCCATTCCCGGAGTTAATGCCAGCCACAGAGTCCATCCCGGAGCCAGAGCAGGTCACCACACCCGTCCCGAGGCTGGGAAAATTCATCGAGGAGTCAGTTCCAGTGAAGCAGTTCTCAGATGAGCCAGGTGAGGAGGGCTGGCTCATAAATTTCTCCACAAAGCTCTTTCCTCTGCATTCTAAAACACTCTCTATATTGGATGAAGCGATCCCACCCAATTTTCTGCCCACCCCATTGTCTCCATCTCCGTTGACTCCAACATATTCTCTGGATTTCTCTGCCCCACTGGTGTCTCCTAGCTCTTCGACTCCGCCCTTGCCGCTGATCCCAACCAGCTCGTCGGCTTCTTCTCAGGCTCTTTCTACACCAGCGTGGCTCTGGGATGCTGATCACCTGGCCACACCTCAGGCCTCCGTGCCCAGTTCTCCACCTCAACCTGTCGGCCCTGCGGATCCGTCTTGGCTTTACGCTCCCTCAGCTCTGCCGTTGTCTGCCATCACTAAGGCTCCACTGGGCTCTCTCGTTCCTCTAGTGTCACCTTGGTCTCTCGTCACCCTGGTTTCGCTGTGGACATCCGGACCTCCGGCTGCGCCTCGATCCTCCTCCCCTCCAGCTTCACCGGGATCCTCCTTCGTCCCTTCGGTTCCACCGAGGTCCTCGCTCCCTCCGGTGTCGTCCCGTTCAGTCAGACCACCGTCTCCACCTCGATCTCTCAAGCCGACGACGTCACCTCAGTCCTTCAGGCCTGCAGTGTCTTCCTGTGCGGTCGTCCTTGCGGCTTCATCTGGGTCTCCACATCATTCCGCTCCACTGCTGTCAGTCGCTGCCCAGGCTCCGCCCAGGAGTGTGTTTAGGACTCTGCCTTGGCTCCTCCCTCCGTCAGTTCTGCCTTGGTGTTCCTCTCTGCCATATCCTCCAGTCTCCTACCCATTTTCAGCCTCTCCTCGCCCACCTCCAAAACCCCCTCCCTCCCTCCACTGCTGGGCTTTTCCTTTCGGCGTGAGGTCATGCCTATTGGGAGGGGGGAGTACTGTTATGGTTATGTTATGTTTGGTGTTAGTTTCATTCCTGTGTGTTTCCAGTTATGTGTAGTCTTAATTGCATTCTAGTTAGTCTCCTTGGTTACTGATTACGTTCAGGTGTCTGTCATTATGTTCCCTGTGTATTTATCAAGCGGCAACCTCCCCCTTTCTCTCGTGAAGCCAATACGGAAGTAACTTAAACTGCGATTCATCGACTGGCCGCTAGGGACAGGCTCCAAAAGAGAGCAGAATCTCATAGAGTCCCATGTTAAATTGGCCAAGTTTATAGCAGAAAAAAACATGTTTACGAGTTGGTTCAAATTGTGGTTTTGGTCTATACTGCTATTTTTGCCCTTCATGACAACTCTGAGGGGGGTGAATTTTTTTATAACTTATCCGTTTAAATTATATTAAGCCTTAAAGTTCTGCATAATTAAGGGCGTGGTCACTTGAGTGACAGGTAGAGTGTGCTGCTGTCTGTGAGCCGTCACTTTACCTCAGCTGCCGCTGAATTTGGCATCTCAGCCGTTTTTGTGCTTTTTTTTCTCGATTATTTTATACAATTATAAAATATGGCTTGCTGCATAATATTCGAGACTGATGTGTGTCTGTGTGCCTGCATGGGGAAGAGACACAGAACACACGTTGTTGGATCGTGGCATTGGCTGAAAGTTTTGATTGCGAGATTTAAGTTACTACAATGACAATATCAGAAGGATATACAACTCTGATACAACACTGCTTGGATATTATAACTAAAACTGCTGCACTATTTTGAAAAAAATATACTTTGGACACAGGCTCATATGTTTGGTAGATACGATCGCTGCTCAGATTGCATCCTTTCTTGAAGAACGATGACAGAGAGCAGATCATTCAGAAGAAATGTGAAATTTTTTTTCTGTTTTGCAAGTGCCGCAGATTGGATTCATCTCGCGATCTCTATTATAAAGGTATGAAGTCCCATTTGATGTTCCATGTTGTTATTTGCACACCCAACACAAATTACTGGTGTTGGAGCATCTATATCTTAAAAAAACACCGTAAATTGACAGTAAACCTTTAGAACTTTCTGATGTTAAAACTTATCTTTATTAATAATTTAGATAGTATCTAGATAGATAGCTCCTTTGCTTGCTAACGTGGTCACGTGGAGCTAGGCGGGCGTGGTTTCAGCAACCAATCACATCAGCTCAAACCACCTCCCCGCCTCTTTGCCCATTTTCAGTTATCCGGGAGTTACGTGCGGTGACGCGCAGCTAAGATGGCCGCGTCCTCATTTTCGCTTCAAAACTGCTGTTCAGAACTCTATGGGTGACGTCACGGACGCTACGTCCATATTTTTTTACAGTCTATGGTATTTATACTCCCTGTATCTTTCAGTTGATTGTTGGTTCTCGTCTATGTATGGTGTGTTTGTTGCTACCCGTTTGCTGTGCTATGTTAATAAACCCTCGTATTGGAATAATCTTCTTCTTTGTCTGCTTTCCTGCAACACACATGTAACAACCACATACAGAAAAGTTCTGCAAAGACTCACAATGCAACAAAATCCAGAAACGTTCTGCAAATACTCACAATGCAACCACATACAGAAACATGCTATGAATACTTACAATGCAACCATATACAGAAATGTGCGACAAATACTCACAACGCAACTAAATACACAAACATGCAGTAAATACTCACAACGCTACTAAATACAGAAATGTTTAGTAAATACTCACAATGCAACTAAATACAGAAAAATGCTGCAAATACTCACAAGGCAACCAAATACTGAAACGTTCTGCAAATACTCACAATGCAAATGCTGCAAATACTCACAAAGCAAACAAATACAGAAACGTGCAATAAATACTCACAAGGCAACCAAATACAGAAACATGCTGCAAATACACATAACACAACAAAATACAGAAATGCGCTGCAAATACTCACAACGCAACCAAATACTGAAACACGCTGCAAATACTCACAACGCAACCAAATATAGAAATGTTTTGAAAATACTCACAATGCAACCAAATACAGAAACACGCTGCAAATACACATAACACAACCAAATACAGAAACACGCTGCAAATACACATAACACAACAAAATACAGAAATGCGCTGCAAATACTCACAACGCAACCAAATACAGAAACGAGCGCTTCAAGCGTGTTTGGGAAATATCCCCTTACCATACCTGTGAGTTTCAACACACTACAAACTCAATCAGGCCCCGTCCCTTTTTTTTGAGAAAGCCTTGGGAATTATTTAAATGGGGAATATTGTGACATGTTTGTCCCAAAACAAAACTCAAGACTACAATGGAGGCGTTTCAGGGAGTTCAGAAACAGTGACACTGATATAGAGAATAACTCCTGCTGGAGGGACTGTCATGCTCAAAAAGCGACATTACACACTAATGAAAGATGAACATGGAAAAAAGCATTCACACATATCTGTCCATCGGTGCTTATTGGGTGGATGGAACCAATCCTTAAATCAGCATTAAACATGACTGATAAAGCACCCCCACACACAGAGTAATGTATCAGCAGCTGGTCAGGGTGAATCTAGCAATCTAAGCCTGACTGATAGAAGCGCTGTTAGATGTACCACACTGAGATCTGCACTGATAAAGCACACACTGACCTTTACACACACACACACACACACTGATACACTGACACAGATACCTTTGGCAGATATTAGTACCTACAGCTTATGACCTGATGAGTCAATAGATTATTCAGTCATATGCATTTGAAATAAAGTCAAATAAATAAAGCAACATCAAGTCTTTTGCACATTAGTTTAAATAACATGGTATATATTTGTGTATCATTTTACATTTATTTAAATGAATGACAGACGCTGTCCTATTGATGTATAACACACTGTCATTACTTGTACTTGTGTTCTTGCATCATTTCCTGCAAAAATAACCCAAGTACCCAACCAGCTCAGGGAACATAATCTTATTCAAACTTTTCTTTGCAAGACAACTATTTCAGAGGAAAACTATACTTAATGGTCTCTGATGAATGGATAAATCCTGAACTTCATGTTCTTTCTCCTGCATCCAGACACAAAACAGATCAACATTTCTGTTCCAGTGGCAATTATGCTGAAACTCTGAATTTGTGAAGAGGTTCACAGCAGGAACTGGAGCAGCGGCGGTAATGACAGGTGCTGCACATGCAGAACAAAGATATTTTACTGTTCAAACGTTTGGGGTCAGTAAGAATGTTTTATTTAAAAAAAAAAAAAATTAAATCAATACTTTTGTTTAGCAATGGTGCATTAATTTGAACAAAAGTTGAACAAAAATCTAATCATCCATTCAATGCTTACTACTATTTCTAAAACATTTGAAGAGTAATTCACAAAGAATGCTGCACATGCTGACAGTGTCATTTATTTATTTCCATGCACACGATTCACAAAAAGAAATGATGCATATCAGGTAATTGCACAGAGTACTAATGCAACCTTAATTGTGTCAGACAAATATTGGATCCAGCACATTTTACAATGAACGTCATTTACATGTTTCATTCTGGCTTGTTTTTCCTGATAATGACATTGGTTTAATTTGAATATGCATGATGTGGCGCTATTCCAGAGCATGCAGCCACAGTGTTCATACGTTCAGCTTGTATCATCTACACTCTAGAAAATGCTGGGTTAAAAACAACCCAAGTTGGGTTGAAAATGGACAAACCCAGCAATTGGGTTGTTTTAACCCAGCGGTAGGGTTAAATGTTTGCCCAACCTGCTGGGTAGTTTTATTTAACTCAACTATTGTTTAAAAATTACTGTATTGCTTAATTAAAATTAACCCTAAGTATGTTGGAAATGAACATTTATTAATGTTCAATGAATAATTATTAAACAATAAACATTTATTAAATTGCTTATTAATAAATTTATATTATATTAAATTTATATTAATAAAATATTAAAGCTTATTAATAAACATTCACCTTTTGTCTATTATTGTTGTCTCTAATTGCATCTGGTTTTTAATTTCCCAACTATTTCGGGTTCATTTTAAGCTAGCCATATAGCAATTTTTAAATAATAGTTGGTTTAAACAAAACTACCCAGCAGGTTGGGCAAACATTTAACCCAACCGCTGGGTTAAAACAACCCAATCGCTGGGTTTGTCCATTTTCAACCCAACTTGGGTTGTTTTTAACCCAGCATTTTTTAGAGTGTATCCTTAATGCCTATTAATATGCAAAGAAGAAAGTTTTTTAGCATTAGAAAATAGCTAAAATGCCTGATGAAGAGAAGCATCACATCTGTTTATTATTGTGCAGCTGATTTTTATAATTTTTTGGATGTGAAAATGCCATCAAAATGTGAAGTTTTGTACTGAAATCAGCCCAACTGACGTGTTCACATATGAACAATCTTCCCATGTAATGCATAAAACTTATGATTTTCTCCAGCAGTTTCAAAAGAAGCTGTAGAAGGAGAGAGACAGAGAAAGAGTATTTCCTGAAGAGGTAACGAGGTGTTTCCTGGGGCATTTTGTCATATCGCTGACTGGGAGTTGTCCACGGTTCACACTATTGTTTTCTTTTTTCCCAGCCAAACCTGACAAGGAGGGTCATAAAGTGAATTCCTGGCCTAATATTTTGTAACACTGAAACATTTCTTGGTAATCGCAACAAAGAGACGAGCACTCGATGCAAAAGTCTACAGAGACAGCACTCTAAATTTCAAATATATGCAGTGAAATTTACATAGTGCCGAGAAGAAACTCCCCATGCAGGACAGAGAGCTATACAAATTTGACTATTAATTTGACCTTGAAGGTCTCAGGAGGCGTCTGAGGTGACAGGAGAGAGAGCAGTGTCCTTATTTGCCATCTGGAGAGAAAAAGCCTCCTAGACATGCAGCCATGCTTCTAACTTTCCCATAGGTTAAAACAACAGCCCTCGAATGTCTATTTTGATTAGTGACTTTTGCCGGAAACCATTAGATGCTCTCTGCATTAATTGCACCTACAGCAATTATCACCTTATCTCCTTCCATCAAGCGCCGCAATGTAATTAGCAAAGGTTAGTTTGATAAAATCCACAGAAAAGTTAAACCCACAGACCACATAACATTACTGAATCAACCCATTCCCGCACTGGCTTTTAGAGTTAATAAGGCTGTTTTAGAGAAGCGAAACAATAGTGTTTACAGATTTACTGCCGGATAAAGTGCATCTCAGAAGAGAATGTGAATCGTGTAGCGATGGCTAAACACGCTACTTGAAATGAATAAACATTAGCATTATAGATTTGTCATGGCAGGCATATTATTACGTTCAAAATGCGATCGTCATTATGCTATCACGGGAAACTCGTTACTTGTGAAACAAGCTTTCAGCATTAGCAAACAACATAAATTGTTGTAAACAAAATAAACAGATGCCTACATGTTCAAGTACAAATGTGAAGTTCATTACGTAACCAAAAGACTGACACAAAAATCCCCCAAAGTATCCTATGCAATGCGCTTGGCTTGATTTACCACATGCAGAACGTTAAACATTTATTTGATCAAGCTGCTAAACATTAAGAAACGCACTCAAAAATTAACTAAGCATGCAAAATTACTTAATTTGCAAGATGATAATTGGATGCCATTCTGAATTAAACATGCAATGTTAAAGTACACTATGTTTGAACACAGTTACCTTAACATATAGGTTTAATTAAACCTAAATAAAAAAAAAAAAGAAAAAGAAACCTCACAATATGCCAAGTTAAATCTGTTAAAAAGTATTATGTAGTAAGTAGTGGACTTTGCAAAAAAAACAAAAAAAAACAGTTTGTATATTAATGGAATGGATCTTTTTAAGTTTAAGTAAATGAAATTACATTAGAAACTTTGTTCAGTTTGTTTTGCAAATGATTTCTCAAAGTTACATTTTTGGAATAAGGAAAATACTGTCAGTGTATGAACTGAATTAATGTTAATAGTTTTGAAGCAGTTTGAGACTTATGATCATTTATAGCATTTTCAGGAAAAAATACTAAACAACTAATGAAAAAAATAGTACTTTTAAGCAATATTATGTTTGAAATTGAGGTTTTTACTTGCAGGCAATTTTTAAAACATGATTTAGAAAAAATGAAAACATTCAGTAAAATTAAGTTAGACTAATGTGAATAATAGGATTGAACAAATACAAATAATATAAGTTTAATTGACCTAGTGAAATTAAGTTGATAAAAAAGTAAATTGAGAAAACTTAATTTTTTTAGGTGTTACCAATTTAAGTTGATCCAACTGTTAGTTTTCTACATTCTATTTATATAATCAAGATTACATTCATCTTGCAGAATGAAATGTTAATCATTTAAACAATTATAGGCTAATTCATTAATATTAATAATTATATATATATTGTACACACACACACACACATGAGTGGAAGGAGTGGAAGTAAGATATACCTGTGCTTCTGTATCATCAAATTCAACCATTTTTTTCTGGTAAATTAAGCTCATTCTTCCAGGAGAAATGTTCTTATTACATTTGAAAATGAACAAAATGGGCGTCATGCCCTAATTCACAAAGTCTTTTCTACTCTAATAAGCTAGCCAATCAGAGAAACAGACTGCAATTTTCCCAAAAGGGATAAAATTGTACCAATAAATTGGTGCATGAGCTCATAACAATGTTTCTCCTCTGAGGAGAACATTCAATTAATTTCACCTTCAGCTGTGTCTGAGGATTTAAGGATGCAGTGATTGTGGTTTTGCTCCATTCGTTTCGACCTGTGAGTCAGCATGTTCGGCTGAATGAACAGCGCCACCTACTGAAACTCACCTCAATGGCTTGCAGAAACACTGTCTGTGCCAAAAGGTAAAACAAGGACCTAAATGAGCAACGCCTGTTTCAGTTTCAACCTGCAAAAGTCTTTTCCAAAAAATTCCTGCCTGAATTCCTCTAATTCACAAGGGGGACATTTTCCCTATATGGGCGTTTCCATACAGCTTCCGTTCTTCTCAAAATGATTAGTTGACCAAATGCCAAGTTTTGAAATTGGTCATGCATTTTTTGTCATGCAGATTCCTCAAATCATGTGTGTTGTTGAGGAGAGTTTTGCTGTTACTTTACTGTGATCAGACGCACCATTTTCACCTGCTGGACCATAAAACAGGTGAAGAAATCCCACAGACACACATTGAACGAGGGACTGAGCTGTTTCCCAAAGACTTAATGGTTCACCTGAGACATTAAGAAACCACCAGAACACCCTAGAGACCTATGGAAGCTTGTTTCCACCACTGAATAAAAACTAAAAAAAGGTCATTTTTGAGGTGACTTTTTATCTCACAATTCAGACTTTTTTCTCAGAGTTGTATGACATAAAGTCACAATTGTGTGATATATACTATCTTTTTCCCCCCTAGAATTGGACTTTATAACTCACAATTGCAAGTTTATATCTCACAATTCTGAGAAAACAAGTCAGAACTGCAAGATATTGCAAGAAAAAGTCAGTATTGTGATAAAAAAAGTCAGATTTGTGAAATATAAACTCGTAATTGCAAGAAAAAGTCAGAATTGCAAGAAAAAGTCAGATTTGCGAGATGTAAACTCATAATTGCGAGAAAAAGTCAGAATTGTGAGATATAAACTCGGAATTGCGATAATAAAGTCAGAATTGCGAGATGTAAACTAATTGCGAGAAAAAGTCAGAATTGTGAGATATAAACTCGGAATTGCGATAATAAAGTCAGAATTGCGAGATGTAAACTAATTGCGAGAAAAAGTTTTTGAGGTCACTTTTTATCTCACAATTCAGACTTTTTTTTCTCAGAGTTGCATAATATAAAGTCACAATTGTGAGATATAAACTTGCAATATTTTTTTAACTTTATAACTCACAATTGCAAGTTTATATATCACAGTTATGAGAAAACAAGTTAGAATTGTGAGATATAAACTCGAAATTGCAAGAAAAAGTCAAAATTGTGAGAAAAAGTCAGAATTGCGAGAAAAGTCAGAATTGTGAGATATAAACTCGGAATTGCGATAATAAAGTCAGAATTATGAGAGAAAGTCAGAATTGCGAGAAAAAGTCAAAATTGCGAGAAAAGTCAGAATTGTGAGATATGAACTCGTAATTGCGATAATAAACTCATAATTGCGAGATGTAAACTCATAATTGCGAAAAAAGTCAGAATTGCGAGATGTAAACTCATAATTGCGAGAAAAGGTCAGAATTGTGAGATATAAACTCGGAATTGCGATAATAAAGTCAGAATTGCGAGATGTAAACTCATAATTGCGAAAAAAAAGTCAGAATTGCGAGATGTAAACTCATAATTGTGAGAAAAAGTCGGAATTTTTTAGGTGACTTTTTATCTCACAATTCAGACTTTTTTCTCAGAGTTGCATGACATAAAGTCACAATTGTGAGATATATACTATCTTTTTTCCCCCTAGGATTGGACTTTATAACTCACAATTGCAAGTTTATATCTCGCAATTCTGAGAAAACAAGTTAGAATTATGAGATATAAACTCACAATTGTGAGAAAAAAGTCATAATTGCAATAAAAAAGTCAGAACTGCAAGATGTAAACTCGTAATTGTGATAAAAAAGTCAGAATTGTGATAAAAAAGTCAGATTTGTGAAATATAAACTCGCAATTGCGAGAAAAAGTCAGATTTGCGAGAAAAAGTCAAGATTTGCGAGAAAAGTCAGAATTGTGAGATATAAACTCGCAAATGCGATAAAGTCAGAATTGCAATAAAAAAGTCAGAAATGCGAGATGTAAACTTGTAATTGCTATAATAAACTCATAATTGCGAGAAAAAGTCAGAATTGTGAGATATAAACTCGTAATTACGATAATAAAGTCACAATTGCGAGATATAAACTTGTAATTGCAAGAAAAAAGTCAGAATTGTGAGATAAAAAGTCACAATTATCTTTTAAATTGTGGTATTCTGTGGCGGAAACAAGCTTCAATAGTGACTACTTAGCAGCCAGTGGCGGGTTGCATGAACTGCTAAGACTAGTCTTACAACTTAGTCATCAATGTTTTTTTCTTTAAGACTGTTCATAACTTTTTTAAGTCAGTTACATAAAAACGTATATTGGTCTAATTTGATACCGAAAAGTAAGACTGATTACCCCTAACTAACTGCTAGTTAGTCATACTAATTCTTAAGACACAGTCTTAACATAAAGTCTATGTTTATGCGACTGGCCCCAGAACTCCCTGTAGCAGCCAGCTACCTCTCCACTTGTGATGAACTCAGGAGATGTTGGGTGTTAATTGATGAAGTGTTGATTTTGGTGGGGTCTCTGTACTACAGGAACACATGACTGTCATAAATCCTGTAAGGAGTGTGATTGCACTCACATCCAGTTTCCTTAAGTACAGAAGTTCCTGACACTTCTGTTGGGTGTAGCCCACGGCCTTGATCCTGCGTTGCCCAGTGAGCCCTTCAGAAAGCTGTGGAACGAGGCTTTATGGTGCAGCTGTAGAGGATACGGATATATGGAGCATCCTTCCTTCAAACGTCTGATGATAAACGCAAGGAAACAGGATGTGGGAGTGACAGGGAAACTCGCCATCTGCGTTAGTCCGCTGCCTTCCAGGAACTCCTGGAGTGGAAATGACACTAACACGTGTATGAACATTTGCCACATGAATAATGTTCAAAATGTGTTTGTATTTAAGGTATTGAGGTGCAAATGGTGAACCTTAACATACAGCACACTTTGCTGCCAGACATGGTCATTAAAGGGATAGTTCACTTAAAAATGACAATTCTGTTATCATTTACTCACCATCATGTTGTTTCTTTCATTCTTCCATCGAGCAAAAGCAGATGTTGGGGCAAACAACTCCATCTCATTTTCTCCTCCATCTTCAAAATCGTCTGACATTGTTGCTTTACCCTTTATTGTAAAGGGTGTTTGAGTGAGTCTTTGCACGTTCGCTTTGTAAACACTGGATCAGTACTTCTGTGACCTTTCCAACGTAATGCGTGGCACATCACAGAGCAGTGCAATATGAGCATTTGTGGTTAAAAAGTATATCATTTTTATTTATTTATTTAGAAAATGACTGATGGTTTCTCTAGATAAGACTCTTATTCCTCGTCTGGGATCATGTAGAGCTCTTTGAAGCTGCACTGAAACTGACATTTGGACCTTCAACCTGTTGAACCCCAGTGAAGTCCATTATATGGAGAAAAATCCTGGAATGTTTTCCTAAAAAAACCTTCATTTCTTTTCGACTGAAGAAAGAAAGACATAAACATCTTGGATGACATGGGGGTGAGTAAATTATCAGAAAATTTTCATTCTGAAGTCAACTAATTCTTTAAGTGACTCACTAGTCTCATGTGAAGTGTTTAGGTTTTATGATTGTATACTACTGTAAGATATATATAATATTTCCAAGTGCAACAAGATATTCAATAGCTATGTTTCCATCTAAAGTTGTGAATTTCACTTGTGTGCAAAATTGTAATAAATTCACAAATAAAGCACCGTTTCCATCCAGCGAGATGAAGAGAACAAAATAGTCAATTCCTGATAAACTGGTGCCAATTTTCTGCAGTAGGAGAAGCCTCTGTGGGTCTTTGTTTGTATATAAATTACTTGCATCTCAAAGTGCACAGACGAAACGCAATAAACGTGGTCATGTTATCTTGCTTTCTAAGTAATTTTTGAATTGCGCAATTGCACTCCCTCTTGCCCTCAAGCTGGCCACCCGCATCTTTGAACGAGGGGGCGGGGCAAACAATATTTTGAATTTGGACTGTAGTACCTATTTCGACCACTAGGTATCATTCCTGCATAGAACCCCTTTAAGATATTGTTAGAAACCCTACCATTAATCACAATCAGCGCATCTGTAGGTCTTACTGTATAAACTCTCTTAAAGGGAACGATGCCCTTTTTCAAAGTCTTGATGATGTTTTTGGGCTCTACTAGAACAGGTTTTCATGCTTTAATGTTCATTATTTTCCTCATATTCTCCATTGTTGCAGCTCCTCTCTTCCCAGACTGTCAGTAACACTCTGGGGTGCATTTCCCAAACAACGATGTAACTCGCTGCTGAACTACCATAGTACGATGCATCGTTGAACAAATCAACTAGTTAGCCACAACCGTTTCCCGAAACCATATTGTCGCAAACCTGTCGTTCAACCACGTTGGTGAATGACGTCACGCAGGTGGTGAGTAATAACTTCTTTAAATGAATGTGTTTGATGCTAGAATTTCTGCTATAAATTACGGACATGGCTTTAGAGGACTAATTCCTATTTTTCTCAGTTATTCTGCTTTATTTCCAAATTAAATTAAATGCTTGTGCTTACGTACTAGAGGACGTATGCACATGCGCACTCTCTAAAAATGGTGCTTTAAATCTCTTGACAAACTAAAATATATAAATTACATTTGTATATATTCGAAATACATTGTACTTAATGTCAGCTTGCTTATTTTGCTCAAGATAATGATTTATTAAGTCCACATGTCATAAAAACAAGAAACTATGCTTCCAACTACAGCTCGAGAGATGCATTTTCGAATGTTCGTTTGAACGATGGTTTCGGGAAACACCAAATCGTTGAACTATGTAAGTAACGACGGAACTTGCGATGTTAGTTGGCTAACGATGGCTTTGGGAAACGCACCACTGTTTAGTTCCTGCCCCTCCTTCTGAAAAGCTCTCTGATTGGTCAGCTGGAGCAGTGTGTTGTGATTGGTCAAGTGCTTCGAGTGTGTTTGGGCCCCTTACCATAACCGCCAGTTTCAACACACTACTTACTAACTCAACCAGGCCCCGCCCCTTTATTCTGCATATGAATTATTTAATACTGTGATGTGTTTGTTCCTGGAAGAAAACTCAAGACTACAATGAAGGGACTTTGTGCTTTGGAACTTTGCAGACCTTTTTCATGCTCAAACAGCAACATTACGCACTAAAGAAAGATAAACACTGAAAAAAAACATCATAGGACCCCTTTTCGCACCACTTCGACAGCTCTCAAGTTCAAAAGCCACAGCTGAAAGAACATCCTTGACCAGATCCTGCAAATTGTTTTAAAGCTGACACTAATGAACACTTACACACATCAGCTGATGAACATTCAGTGACAACTGAAAAGCTCAAGTGGCCTCAGATGGAGCATTTGGACTCCATCACAGGAAGCGCAGTGACACTGTGATTGTGCTGTTGATTACTGGGTGTTGTTTGACTAATGATAGGACCAAAACCAAGGCTACAATTAGCATTGTGCCCTTTGAAGTACCCTTTGGGTACAGCACACTGTGTCGCTTTTGTTGTCGTTGGCTATCTTTAGGGCCGGGTTTGTTTTTGGAGCATATGAGGACATGAGAATGACTTAAAATAGTATGTCCAGCTGATTTGGGCTGGGGTGCTTTTGATTTCCCATGCTTGAACCGCAATCAGAAAATTGAATCTCACTTCAGGAAGTGAAAGATAAGCAGTGGTAAAGAGATGAAGTTAAAAGGAAAAAAGATGATTTTTGAAGCTCCAACCTTGAGTGGAGCGTCTTGATAACTGTGCCTTCTCAATAAAAATCGAGTAACACAAACCTGTACTTGTGAAAGAACTTCCAAATGGTGAACAGTTTGTGTCTGGGCTGTGGGCGATCACATGTTGAGTGACATCATGAGCCGCTGATGGTTCTCTCGCAGAAAAAAGTGCATATTAGTACCATAGAATAGCATACTATGAACCTTTTAAGAATAAATAAGGTACAAAGATGTCAAAGATGCCCCAGTGACAAGCTGTTGTTCTCCTAAAGGTACAATTATTGCACATTTTTTCTAAAAGAGTGTAACATGGTAAAACGCTAACAGATCAGTCAAGTGCGATGGACACAGATAGTGACTAAACCAACACCAAAAGGACACAAATAGACGCTCTTGTCACTTTCCTCCTGTTGTGACAGCGAGGCGGTGGCTTTCTGACCGTCACCACGAACATATTACTCAATGCAAACTATTTAAGTGTGAAATGAATGTCTAAAACAGAAATTTGCGGAGCTAATAATATCAAGAAAGTGTTTAAGGCGGATTGCAAGAGAGTACTTAAAGTACTTTGGATAACTAGTTTTATGTAATGCTGCAAAACCTTTGGAGCTTTCACACAAAAATGTGAAAAAATGGTGTTGTTATTTACTCTCATGTGTTCAATTAAAAGATGCTCTGCTCCAGAGTTGCAACAAATTGACAAATTGTCACTGAATAACAACTTAAATTTTGCATCTGTTGTGTCTTTTTTTGGAGCTTGACAGTGTGAACATTCACTGCCACTGTATGAAAAAAATACGACATGGGTGTGAGTAAACGACAAAAGCTTAATTATTTCTTTCAATAATTAGAATTAAACACTTTTAGAAGAGAAGCGATGTTAAAAATACACTCTTAAAATAAAAGTTTCAAAAGAGCGATGCCACTGAAAAAAATGTTTTGGTTCCCCAAAGAACCTTTCAGTGATCAGTTCTTAAAAGAACCATTTTTTTCTTAGTGTAAAGAACATGTTAATAATCCAAAGAACCTTTTTCAAATATTAAGAGCCTTTAGTGCAATGGAAAGGTTCTGTGGATGCTAAAGATTCTTCAAGAAACCATCAATGCCAATAAAGAACATTTATTTTTAAGAGTGTATGTTAAAAATGATTTTGAGATGCGGATATGAAAACATTATTTTTATTATTAAAGTCAAGGTAAGTGTGAGTTTTTATTTGAACCTGTTTAGCAATTTGTAAATGTTAATAATTTTTAATTTATGTTAATAATTTTTACCATACAAAACAACATACTAGCACTGCTATCACACACTATCACATTCTATTTTATACATAATCAGTAATTCTGTTCTGACTGAGAAATTAAGTTAAAAAATATAGCAATTATCGGGGTTCAAGCACTTTAAGGCCTTTAAGCACATGCCTAAAAAGGTATAATGTTTTAATTAGCAAGCCTGTAGCAATGTCGATCAGCCAATACCAGCAATTTATCATTGGAAATATATGGTTTATAAAGCTTTTTAATGGTTATCGAGGTTGAGCCAAAAACCTCCAACTAGTTCGCTAAAGTTGGTTTTTGAAATAATCTCTAATATTTAACGAACGATACACAATCCTTTACGCACGTGAAAAATGCAAAGGCGCCCCACGGTGTCTGATTACTTTCGAATGTCTCACAGGCTTCTTGGGTTGTCAAACAGGCCCAGAGAGCATTGTTACGATCGGCCTCCATTAACCCTGTCTGATAGCTGCTCAAACTTCATTGGCCGATGGCAGACATGTTTTTTTGAGTTACATAAATGTCCTCATAAACAGTCATGGCACCTCAGACAAAGACACTGAATGCCAATTTTCAACACGATCGGACTAACGGTGAAGTAGCCGTTTTCATGTTTTTTTCCTGTTACAGCGCCACCAAGTGGCCAGTCGCCATGTCCTTTTTCACACAACCACAGAATGAGCTCTTACATAGGTGTACCAAGTTTGGTGAAAATATCTCATTCTGTTCATTAGTTATAGCTATTTTAGTAAAAGTGGCTCCACCCACTTCAAACGTTTTGCCACCCTTTAGCAACCATGAATCTAAACTTTTTTTTTTTTTTAAACTATTGACAATCAGGCTCCGGAGAATCTAGCTGCACCTGTTTGGTTCCAATCGGGTCAAAAACCTAGGACTAGTTCGCAAAAGTAGTTTTTTCAAAAAATCGATACGATATAAGACACTTGAGCCTACGTCAAACGGTTTAGGAGTTATGAGCCATTTCGGACTTTTGACCGCTGTAGCGCCCCCGTCAGGCCGATCGAGGCGAGCCTTGGTGATGTTGTAGACGGTGACTACTAAAATCTCAAGTCTCTATGACTTACAGTTTTGGTCTGCCTGATCACTTTTAGGGGAGAATGCTGATCCTTGCTTTGATTAACTCAGCTAAATAATAACAAGCCTTGGTGAAATGTGCAATGACACAATGAGTTTTTCTCTCATAGCAAAGACAAAGACAAAGAAAATACTTGGATATAGTGCAAGTGAGAGTCAGCTACTGCAAAAAAAAAAGAGAAAAACTCTTCTGAAAATGAGGCCTGTAATGAGCTACTCACACAAAAGCAGTAAATGCCAAATGAAGCTGTTTCTGTTGTCAGTCCTCAGAGATTTAACCTGTGAGGAGGAGCTCTCACGAAGAATCCTGCACATTAATGTTTCTCGGTCGCTGTCGGCTTTGATGGGAACGCTGATAGAGTGCGTTTTCATGCCAGTGTGTAATTTGGAGCGAAGGCTTTTAAAGCAGGCAGACACTATAAACAGCCTCCAATTAGCAGCCGGAGCATCAACAAGTGCGATAAACAAAATGTTTTTTTTCTCATGTTTATCAAGGCTGAAATGTTGGCGGCGGTTTTAAGCATCTGGCAGGTCAATCAGGAACATGTCAAAGGTCTCCGCAAAAACTCATAAAACAAATGTGCAACCAAAAATTCATAATTTAGTGTATTTTCACAAATCACAAATCTCCTAGACAGCAAAACATATTAGAATGATTTCTGAAGGGTCATTACAAAATAATGTGTTGGCTCAACAACAACAACAACAATAAAAAATGAATGCAAAAGTTTGCATCAATTGTTTTGCGTTATGACAACTTTGAGTTAATTTACGTTTAACCAACAAGCTACAATGAGTTAGAGGTAGCCAACACAAATTTTTAAGTTGCTCAAAAAAATAAGTAGCTCCAACTACCAGTGGTGTTGAAATCAATCTTATATATTTCAGTTCAAATCAGCAGCTATTATAACACATAACTTGTTTAACATATATATATTATATATATATTAATAAGATATTACTTGGCATTAGCGCAGTCGTTGTCAGGGTTCTGTCACTTCGGTCTAGTGTATTTCTTGGTTTTGTGACAGAGCTCTGACACTCCCGTTCTTGTCGTGTTTTTGTGTGAGTGTTACAGTCTCGAGTGTTCTCGGGGCTGTGCGCTCTCTTGTCTGCGTGCCTTGTTTCATGTTGGGAGCGTGGCGTTCGGATCCCGGCACTTGTGTCTAGTTTGTTTTCGGTTTCGTGTCGGGATTCGGACACTCGCGCTCCCAGTCCTGTCTTTTTTGTGAGCGCACGGTTTGTGTGTACTTTCACTTGCCGTGCGCTCTTGTCTCATGTTTTGTGTAGCACGCGGTTATTTCTTCCTGCCGCGTGCTTTCATGTTGTGTTGTTGTGTTGTGTAGCACGCAGTCTGTGTCTCACAGGCTGCGTGCTCTCATGTTGTCTTGTTTTGTGTGAACACGTGGCTTATGAGTTTTCATAGTCACGTGTTCATGTCTCGTCTTGTGTAAGCACATGGCTTGTGATTTTGTCTTCATTGGCCATGTGCTTGTGTCTTTGTTTTGTTTGGTGTGAGCACATGGCTTGTCATGTTTCTTTGTGCCATGTGCTCCCATGTCTATTGTCTTGACCCCGCCCACCTTGTCACCTGATTATTGGTTGATTTGCCCCACCTGTCCTCCCTCATTACCTGCCTCATTTGCTCTCCTATTTATTCTCCTTGTGTTTGCAGTCCGGTGCTGGTTCGTTGTCGTATTTCTCCTTGTGTGTCGTCAAGTCTAGTCAAGTCAAGTCCCTGTCAAGTCAGTCAAGTTTAGTTATAGTCTGTTTTCCCCCTCGGGGTTGTTTTTGTTGTGTTTTTGTTTTTATTTTTATTATTAATAAAGCCCTTCCTTTCCCTGCATCATTGAGTCCTCGCTCCTTTCACCACCACCCACCCAACCTGTCAGTCGTTGCTTATAGAGTCAATGTAGTGTTTCAACGGTAACCACAAAAACTTCAACATTACAGAAACTCTTTTAAATGTCATACATAACAGAATTAAACACTAACAGGTCTTTCCCTTCACTAAAAAACACTTAATTTGAACATTTATTCTCCTTATCCAGTCCTAATGCAAAGCATACTGGGAGCTAAAAATCTACTGCCTAATTTATGAAGTTATCAAGACAATTCATTAAGATACTACAACTTATTTTTTTTTAAAAGCCAATTAATGCAGAAATTTGAGTTTAAATTACAGATGATCTTAAGTTGATGTAATTATCAATATTATTATGTCAACAGAACTCAATAAAATAATTTTTGCAACTTAAAAGGTTTAATTAAAACATTAAATTACTTTTATTTAACATTTATTTAAGTTGTGCTAACAGGTCCCCTAAATTACTTTTCAGAGTGTGTGACACTGTGCTGGAGTAATGATGCTGAAAATTCAGCTTTGATCACAGGAATAAATTACATTTCAAAAAAATGTATTCGCATAGAAAACAGCTCTTTTAAATTGTAAATATATTTTACTATTTTTACTGTATTTTTGCTCAAATAAATGCAGCCTTGGTGAGCAGAAGAAACTTCTTTCAAAAACATTAAAAACTCTTACAGACACCAAACTTTTGTGTATAAGACATTTACGATTAATAAAAGACAAAACTTAAAAAAAAAAATATTCAGCTGATACTTTTTCAAATACATTGGGAACTTCATCAATTCTCCAGCGCTCTCTGAGCAATATCAATATACTCTAAAAGTGTGTTTTGGCAGTGAGTGCTAACACGATTGACATTTACCAAAGGTTCCCTGCTACTGTGAGATTGCAATTACAGTACGCAGCAAACAAAACATTTATATGCACTTCCATTCTCCACACAAACCTGCGGTGTGTTAACTAAGTGATTTACCGCGGTGAACGGAGCAGCAGCTGTGCGGGATGATCCCTGGAGGCTGTGAATTTCACCCATTAGTTCTGCACTAGTATACAGGAGGCACGTGACGATGATCTTCCATGATAACATGATAACAGGAGCATTCATTCATATGAGAAATAATAGACACCGAATGAATGGATGCCCTCAGTAAAGGGTCACTGAAAGAGACCCACTGAGCATTGTTTTATACTAAATGAGCATAAAAGATTTTAATCAGTTCAGTAAATGTCTCAGTGTTTATCTGTGCTGGGAACTGTCTGTCTGGATAGTCACGTTCTTGGTCCTGACCGAACGAGACAAACAACTGCTGAAAACTAACAAAGAGACAATGATAAAGTTCTCAGGAGACCCTCATGCCGTTCCACACCTGTAAGACCTTCATTCATCTTCAGAACTTTGGCGCTCCGAACCGCTGATTCAACACGCTGATTCATAACGCTCCGAAGCTTCCTGAAGCAGTGTTTTGAAATCGGCCATCACTATATAAGTCTTTATTTTGTTTTTTTGGCGCACCAAAAATATTCTCGTTGCTTTATAATATTAATATTGAACCACTGTACTCACATGAACTGATTTAAATATGTTTTTTAGTACATCAATGGTTCTTGAGAGAGGAAATGTTATTGCTGGCCATGCAGGCCTCACGGAGCCATTGGATTTCAACAAAAATATCTAATTTGTGTTCCGAAGATTAACAAAGCCGACATGAGCATGAGTAATAAATGACAGAATTTTCATTGTTGGGTGAACTAACCCTTTAAGTAACTTTGTCTCTGAGGTTTTTGGAAATACTTCAGATGAAGCTATATAAGTAATGTGAATCATTTACTCTTGGTAGAATTTGAAGAGAAATGTCAGTCGCTGACATTTGAATTTGAGACATTGTTGAGAACTCACATTTGCTTGGGTCTTTTTATTTCAGGTAAAATCTAACAAACAGATGCATTGCTCCAATTAATCTCACTGCTGTCTAGGACAAAGAAATGAGAAATCAAAGAGATATCATGTGTAATTCATCAATTTACATGCGCCCGGCCATCCATGTGATATAAAAAAAAAACATGATTCATCAGACCAGGCCACCTTCTTCCATTGCTCATATGACCACTGTTTGGACTTTCGGAGGTGGACAGTTGACATTCTGACAATGGGCACCCTGACGGGTCTGCGGCTATGCAGCCCCATACACAATAATATATATATATATATATATATATATATATATATATATATATATATATATATATATATATATATATATATATATATATATATATAATATACAGTGGGTAAGATGCAACAAGTTTTTCACACACCACCATGCTTCACTGTTGGGACTGTATTGGACAGGTGATCAGCAGTGCCAAGTTTTCTCCACACATACCGCTTAGAATTAAGGCCAAAAAGTTCTATCTTGGTCTCATCAGTCCAGAGAATCTTATTTCTCACCATCTTGGAGTCCTTCAGGTGTTTTTTCATGTGTCTTGCACTGAGGAGAGGCTTCCGTCGGGCCACTCTGCCATAAAGCCCCGACTGGTGGAGGGCTGCAGTGATGGTTTCTGCTGCTTTCTCCCATCTCCTGACTGCATCTCTGGAGCTCAGCCACAGTGATCTTTGGGTTCTTCTTTACCTCTCTCACCAAGGCTCTTCTCCCCCGATAGCTCAGTTTGGCCGGACGGCCAGCTCTAGGAAGGGTTCTGGTCGTCCCAAACGTCTTCCATTTAAGGATTATGGAGGCCACTGTGCTCTTAGGAACCTTAAGTGCAGCAGAAATTTTTTGTAACCTTGGCCAGATCTGTGCCTTGCCACAATTCTGTCTCTGAGCTCTTCAGGCAGTTCCTTTGACCTCATGATTCTCATTTGCTCTGACATGCACTGTGAGCTGTAAGGTCTTATATAGACAGGTGTGTGGTTTTCCTAATCAAGTCCAATCAGTATAATCAAACACAGCTGGACTCAAATGAAGGTGTAGAACCATCTCAAGGATGATCAGAAGAAATGGACAGCACCTGAGTTAAATATATGAGTGTCACAGCAAAGGGTCTGAATACTTAGGACCATGTGATATTTCAGTTTTTCTTTTTTAATAAATCTGCAAAAATGTCAACAATTCTGTGTTTTTCTGTTAGTATGGGGTACTGTGTGTACATTAATTAGGAAAAAAAAAAGAACTTAAATGATTTTAGCAAATGGCTGCAATATAACAAAGAGTGAAAAATGTAAGGGGGTCTGAATACTTTCCGTACGCACTGTATATATATATATATATATATATATATATAGAAACATGCAACAAGTGATTTTTGAACTCTGTTATGGAAGCAATGTATAAACCCTAATTAAACCATTTAATAATCAATTAAAAAGGAATTTATACCTGTATGATATTATGCTGTACCCACATTGGACCAGCGGTTTAGAGAATGGATGGATGATTCAGCTGCAGGCGCCATCTTCTGGTCATTCTGCACGCTACTCTCACAGTACATTATGGGTATTCTCTAGTTGTTGAGCGCACAACGGCTGTTATTGCGGTGCATTGTGGGATTGAATTAGTGCACTCGATAACATCCACTATGGTTTTGGACACCACTACAAATGGCTGTTCCCTCAAATAGTGCCTTATTTAGGGGTATAGGGGGTGATTTCAGACAACGCCTCCATTGTAGTCTTGAGTTTCTTCCAGGAACGAACACGTCACAATATTCCTCATTTAAATAATTCATACGCAGAATAAAGGGGCGGGGCCTGGTTGAGTTAATTAGTAATGTGTTGAAACTGGTGTTTATGGTAAGGGGCAGGACATTTACCAAACACGCTCAAAGCGCTCGATCAATCACAACACACGGGTCCAGCCGACCAATCAGAGAACATTGTGCTTTTCAGAAGGAGGGGCTTCATAGAGATAGGAACTAAACAGAGCGTTACTGACAGACTGGGAAGAGAGGAGCTGCAACAATGGAGAATAATGAACATTCAAGCATGAAAACCTGTTCTAGTAGAGCCCAAAAACAACATCAAGGGCATAATAGGTGCCCTTTAATATTGTATAACTTCACAGGAATGGAGATGGAATGTCAGTGGGTTTGGTCCTCTGGGTGGACACACTTTGGCTGTGCTTCTGCTTCCTGTGGGGAGTCTGTCCTATCAAGTGCCAGCTAATTTTCTCACCTTACTTTAATTTGACTTGCCAGAATGGAATGCGAGGGCAGGGCGTGCCGCCCACCCTCCAGCGTGCAGATGAAAGAAAGACGAGCAAATATGTGTGTGCTCATGGGGAGGTGAAGGAAACGAAACCCCAAACAAACGACGGGCTGAATCCACAAACTCACTCCTGCCAACACCTTCTAGGTCACATGGTCTTTCCTCAAGATGTGTTTTTCTGTAGATAAGACACTTCTTGAGGAGGAAACCCGAGCAGGAGCTAAATCACCCTTTCAGATGTACAATGCATCCAGGTTTCCTATTCAGCTTCTTTCAACAAACTGTGTTCGGTAATTACAGGTCGGGCATATGGAGCTTCAGTCTGAGCCAACTGGAGCTGTACCTTCCTCACGCCAAGTTTTTATATGAAAGCATTCACCTTTACTCTCATTGAGATACTATTATAGTTTTTAATTAGTTTTTATACAGTAGTGGACAAAAGATTTCTGGAGGGGATATTTGTTTTTTAATGACCCTACAGGTTCAATTAAATATGGAAGATTGTTTCTGCCATGAAATAAAAAATAAAAAAGCAACTTTTTATTTCACAACTCTGACTTTTTTCTCAGAATTGCGAGATTTAAACTCAGAATTGTGAGTTACAAAGTCAGAATTGAGATATAAAGTCAGAATTGCATGTTATAAAGTCAGAATTGCGAGATATAAAGTCAGAATTGCATGTTATAAAGTCAGAATTGAGATATAAAGTCAGAATTGCATGTTATAAAGTCAGAATTGCGAGTTATAAAGTCAGAATTGCATGTTATAAAGTCAGAATTGAGATATAAAGTCAGAATTGCGTGTTATAAAGTCAGAATTGCATGTTATAAAGTCAGAATTGTGAGTTATAAAGTCAGAATTGAGATATAAAGTCAGAATTGTGAGTTATAAAGTCAGAATTGCGAGTTATAAAGTCAGAATTGTGAGTTATAAAGTCAGAATTGCGAGTTATAGAGTCAGAATTGAGATATAAAGTCAGAATTGAGATATAAAGTCAGAATTGTGAGTTATAAAGTCAGAATTGTGAGTTATAAAGTCAGAATTGCATGTTATAAAGTCAGAATTGCGAGTTATAAAGTCAGAATTGAGATATAAAGTCAGAATTGTGAGTTATAAAGTCAGAATTGAGATATAAAGTCAGAATTGCATGTTATAAAGTCAGAATTGAGATATAAAGTCAGAATTGTGAGTTATAAAGTCAGAATTGAGATATAAAGTCAGAATTGCATGTTATAAAGTCAGAATTGAGATATAAAGTCAGAATTGTGAGTTATAAAGTCAGAATTGAGATATAAAGTCAGAATTGCATGTTATAAAGTCAGAATTGAGATATAAAGTCAGAATTGTGAGTTATAAAGTCAGAATTGAGATATAAAGTCAGAATTGTGAGTTATAAAGTCAGAATTGAGATATAAAGTCAGAATTGTGAGTTATAAAGTCAGAATTGAGATATAAAGTCAGAATTGCATGTTATAAAGTCAGAATTGAGATATAAAGTCAGAATTGTGAGTTATAAAGTCAGAATTGAGATGTAAAGTCAGAATTGCATGTTATAAAGTCAAAATTGTGAGTTATAAAGTCAGAATTGAGATATAAAGTCAGAATTGTGAGTTATAAAGTCAGAATTGAGATATAAAGTCAGAATTGTGAGTTATAAAGTCAGAATTGAGATATAAAGTCAGAATTGCATGTTATAAAGTCAGAATTGAGATATAAAGTCAGAAGTGTGAGTTATAAAGTCAGAATTGAGATATAAAGTCAGAATTGCGAGTTATAAAGTCAGAATTGCGAGTTATAAAGTCAGAATTGCATGTTATAAAGTCAGAATTGCGAGTTACAAAGTCAGAATTGAGATATAAAGTCAGAATTGTGAGTTATAAAGTCAGTATTGAGATATAAAGTCAGAATTGTGAGTTATAAAGTCAGAATTGAGATATAAAGTCAGAATTGCATGTTATAAAGTCAGTATTGAGATATAAAGTCAGAATTGTGAGTTATAAAGTCAGAATTGAGATATAAAGTCAGAATTGTGAGTTATAAAGTCAGAATTGAGATATAAAGTCAGAATTGCATGTTATAAAGTCAGTATTGAGATATAAAGTCAGAATTGCGAGTTATAAAGTCAGAATTACATGACATAAAGTGAGAATTGCAAATTATAAAGTCAATGAAAAACAAAAAGCTCACATTAAGTACAACATAATCAGTTATTAATATTTAATTGGTTCTCTATAGTTTTCTATAGTTCATAATTTCTTTATATGACAGCCCAGCCAAAACTTGTTGCACAATTTGTCATGTTTCATTGCGTTATTATCACAAATAATCCAGTTGACTCCAAGCACAACTGCGCAATATGATATCAAAATCTTTAACAAGTTTTTAATAATATTTGAATAAAAGGTGAAGATGTAAATTTTCATAGGCCGGACATCGCTTTTGGCCACTACTGTACATTAAGTTAAATGTATTTAAAAATTTAAATTAAAATTTGAAATGTTGCCTTGGAAACTTGGGGACATTTATTTTATTTCAAGTAATTTTTTTTTTTTTTATGGTTCTAATTAATAATCTAACAAAACTTGGACAATAAAGCAATCTCTTCCACACCTCATGATTGAAAAAAGAAAACAAGCAGAAGGAATGCATATTCCAGGGAATTCTTTAGCACCTCCACACATGTTGAAATTCATCAGGGAATGTGTTTGATCTGGTGAGTCATGAATATCTCAGATTCAACTCACCGCATCTCTGAAAACCTAACCTGCCTTGACAGCAAATTAGATTCTCAGAATAATCAGTTCAGACCTTCTCAAATCTTGTAACGGCATATGAAAACACACCTCAAAAATCAATCAAAGAAAAATTTGATTTTTACACTTGCTGAAGAAAATATGAGCTTGCCCATACATCTCATGCTGTTGTGGGTGGTGTTTCAATATTTTAATCAAGCATCACCATTACTATAGCTCAGGGGCATGACCATCATTTCAGAAGTGAGGGGGAAAGAAATGTCAAGAGCAATACCAGTTGTTTTCTGACCTTCTCTTGCTTTTAATTGGCTATGGATATATTTATTTCCTAGATTATCCTATGATTGATTTATTACGTAATAAAAACATATTACTATGAATGGGAGAAAGTGCAATGCGCAATATGGTGGAATAAGCATCGTCTTCTAAATAAAAGAACCAATCGCAGATTGAAATCCAATCACATTGTATGGTCTACTCTAGCCTAAGCTTTTTAATGCTATTTGATCATAAGAAACAACATTTATGAGACAGTTGTTGTCAGATTTCATTGGCGATTTCCATTCAAAGAGACACAAGCTGTACCTGCATGACTGAAATTGCTGCCCGAGAGGCATTTCGACATTGGCTGCCAAGTGAAACGACTTGCCTTAAAAGGACTTTGATTTTATTCAGCTATAGCTGGAGTTCCTTGTCCATATAAAGGATTTTCTGGAACGTCATAAGTTATTTCTTCTATGAGTGCGTTTTGGACTTTCTGCAAAAGAGCGCCCTCTAGCTTCAAGTATGAATGAAACATACATTATATGAAAGTAGCTCTCCATAATGTTCACATAACTTTGTTTTGGATAGGTCATGCATAGACTATCTTGTCTCTGAATTTATTCACATTGGCCCATTAAAACCTCTGCTTGCCTGAAAAAAGTGCAGGGGACGAAATAGCGTTTTATTAAAACGTTTTATTACATGCCCAGTGCCCCTAAAGCAATTATTAATCTTTGTTAAAGCAAAAACTTTCGTTAGCAAAGCACACTACCGTTCAAATCTTTAAGATTTTATAATGTTTCTACTCACCAAGGCTGTATTTATTTGGTCAAAAAGTAAACTGTAATTTATATCCTGTGATCAAAGCCGAATTTTCAGCATCATTACTCCAGTCATCATTCAGAAATCATTCTAATATGATGATTTGCTGCTCAAGAAACATTTATGATTATTATTAATGATGAAAACAGTTGTGCTGCTTCATATTTTTGAGGAAACCGTGATGTATTATTTGAAATTCAATGCACAGCATTTATTAATGTCTTTACTGTCACTTTTGATCAATTTAATGCATCCATGCTGAATAAAAAATACCTCAAACTTTTGACTGAGAAAATATGCATGCAAGTTCACCATTCAGTTGTAATCATCTTTGACGGGCATGCTGAACATGGACAGATGTGTTTATAAGTGGGACTGCGCAGCCCAAACAACATGAGGAAATGAGGGGTCTCCGAACATTAGTGCCCTACGTAGAGAGCGCTAACTCTCGTGACACGCTGCCATTTTCTGACTGATTTTCTTCCTGTCTTATCTGTAGGTAACCTGTTCCCTACCCGTCTCTGAAGACGTCAGATTCTTACAGATGCGCGTCTTCAACTCACAGAGAAGACAGCAACAGGAAATGCCAATCACAGGCCTGTTGAAATGAGACCATTGAGAGTTAAAACTAAAGTTATCTGAGTGCTTCTGTGTGTACAGAACAAATGCTTCTTTGTGGTTAATGGCTTCCTGTGGGTAAAGCTTTCCTAGATTGATCAATTCTCTATCATTCCGCTAAATCATTTTACCCTGCATGTATTTCCTTCTCGTCAGCATAATCAGAAGTTCAGATAAGAACAATGGTTGCAAAATACTCATTCCCACACAGGTTATATTCTTACTAAAAGACATCTTGTTTTAAATTACAGAATGTTTTCAGGTGAATTTACTAAACAGATGCTCCATTTATAGGGACAAACAAATAATAATAATAATAATAATAATAATAATAATAATAATAATAATATATATATATATATATATATATATATATAAATGCAGAAAAATATTAAACCCTCATTCTGACCTGGGGTGACTGGCATATAAACTCGTGGGAACGTGATAATATGTGGTGGCCACAAGATATTAATTCGTGGGAACGTGATATTAAGTCGTTCCCTCACCATATGATCTCGTGGCCACGTAAAAGGACGTTGTTACCTCAACAAAACGATCTTGTGGGCACGCGATGTAAAGTCGTGGCCTCGAGATCATATGGTGAGGGAACGAGATATTTTTCTCGTGGCCACGAGTTACATGTGTAAACAATCTGCGCTACCATAGCAACCTGGAACTATCAGAAATGGATTATAATAATATTTATTTTTAATTAAGAAAAAGCGCGGAATTAAGAAGTGGTTATTAACATGTTGCCTATTGTGTTGTGTACGGAAGAGGATTAGGGCCAAGCAATAATAAAAAAAATAAAACCATCTCAAGATTAAAATTGTTATATTTCGAGAAAAAACTTGTTAAATTACAAGAAAAAAGTTGTTAAATTACGAGAACAAATTTGTTAAATTATGAGAAAAATGTTGTTAAATTTCGATAAAAAAGTGGAGATAAAATTATGAGAATAAAGTCATTAAATTATGAGAATAAAGTCGTTAAATTACGAATTTGTTCTCATAATTTAACAACTTTTTTCTCGTAATTTAATGACTTTATTTAATAATTTAATGACTTTATTCTCAACATTTTATCTCGACTTTTTTCTCGAAATTTAACGAGTTTTTCTCGTAATTTAACGTGTTTATTCTCAACATTTTATCTCGACTTTTTTCTCGAAATTTAACGAGTTTTTCTCGTAATATAACGTGTTTATTCTCAACATTTTATCTCGACTTTTTTCTCGAAATTTAACGAGTTTTTCTCGTAATTTAACGTGTTTATTCTCAACACTTTATCTCGACTTTTTTCTCGAAATTTAACAACTTTAATCTTGAGATGGTTTTATTTTTTTATTATTGATTGGACCTAATCCTCTTCCGTAGGTTGTGTGCGATGCCTACAGCAGGGGCACGTTCAAGCTCAAACCGGTGCGCAACGTTTTGCTACGGTTTCCGGGTTGAACGACATGTTTCCTGGAAACGGTGTGCATCGGTGTGCAACAGGTTTGAGATGTGTTTTCTCTTGTTTGGTGGGTGTGTCAGAAACGTCAGCCCAATCAGCAGCAACATGTATATAAACCACGCGGTATTAAAGAGACCTCTCGCACAATGGGTATTAATGTAACATAAAAATACTATACTTATATGTTTTGCTACTGTATTGTGAAGTGACACTTTAATAAACTTTTCTATACTCCTCTGATTATATAATGGTAAATATTACAATACCATAGCACAACAATAGTGACCAGCAAATAATGATAAAGAAGTGGATTATCCTTGACCTGAAATGTTTGTCTTTTCATCCTGAAATGTGAGGCAAATGTTGTATCACAATAATTAGAAGTTTCCATAAATCCCTTCACTCGATTGGGATGTTCTCTTTCATTCTGGACGGCAAGGGCAGTGACTGTAATATTGAGCGTATTTTGCAGTATTAAACACGTATTTATACCGATTTCATCAGGCTCCGAAAATTCTTCAAAAAGAACACAAAGAATGGCCTTCTCAGCTGCCATAGTGTCAACACTTGCGTCATCAGAACGGGGTGTTCAACGCACCACTGTTTCCTTTTAAAAAACGTTTCGCAACGTTTTGTCGGGGCTTAACGCAGCCCAGCATGCGAATGAAGTTTATCAATAAATATTAGAATATGCCATGTATATTTTTATCACATCCAACAGTCTTTTTAAATCCATTCACTGATTGTTAATTTTTTTATTTCGTATTTTTACATTATTTATTATTATTATTAGGCTTTCATTATTGGTTAAATTTTTTTTATTCATTGTTATGAAGCCCTATTTGCTTTATTTTCCCCTTCATTTCTTGTAGGCCTATATTATGTTGTTAGCTATATTTTGTAAATACTTTAAATGCCAGATCATGCCAATAAAATGTGACTTTATGACTGTATTGTAGCCGTGAAGATAGAATAATGAGCGTCTGTTATCATCTGTAGACACTCGTGCCCGTGACAGCATTTGAATTTATTATTATTAATTGGTTGTTAAAAGAATGTTTAAGCTAAAAAAAATCCATTCACTGATAATAATAATAATAATAATTATTATTATAAAGACACGATCAGATTAAAAGGCTGTGAGATGGGATGGATAAATGTTCATTATCATTAAATGAAGTTTGTTATGAAATTGATAATAACAAACATTTGAATGCTATAGTGTCAACATCGCGCACAACAGGCTATTTATAACTTATTATATTGCGCGCGATGTTGACTATATAGACAGCATTCAAATAATAATAATTTCTTAATTCCACACTTATTTTATCATTCTTAATTCCAGGTTGTTATGGTAGCGCATGTTGTTTACACATGTAACTCGTGGCCACGAGAAAATTATGTCGTTCCCTCAACATATGATCTTGAGGCCACGACTTTACATCGCGTGGCCACGACATAAGGATGTCGTTACATCGACAAAACGATCTTGTGGCCACGATTTATTATCATGTTCCCACAAGTTTATATGTCATGACCACACAAAACTAAGTGAACTGAACATGTCCCCTCCCGTTCACTGTACTGACCCTCTGTCTGAAATGATCCATTTTTAAGGCATGGCTCCTTTAAGGCTTGTCACTGTTCGAATTGGCTAACATCATTGCATAGAAAACAGAATCAACGCCCACTCACTATTGCACGTGAGTAAGTGTTTTGACAACATTATCCATAAAAAAACATAATTTACAGACAAAGCATTATGAATTCATTCACTTACGGTTTTTGTGAAGTAGTCAGCTGCTTCATCTGTCAAAAGGTTTTTTGCAAACTCTCCATTACACTGTGCCTTACTGATAAAACAAAATGCTCCGAACAAACATATAATCATTTGACATGATCCGAGACGCTATTAAAATAATCCATCTACTAGTTTTTCTGATGCTGGGATCCTTATGAAGTCTAAACAGAAAAGCAAATGAGCCATTTAAACTGGATGCGTCGAAGCAAACGTTCTTTCACTCTATTATTTGTCCTGTTATCAACAGACTCAAGGGCATGGAGAATGTAAGAAACCGAACGCACATCTGTATACTGTATCAGCGCAGACAGATTAGGCAAATGTCAACCGTTAAGTGATTGAACGCCAGTGGGCGGGGCCTATGATGAGATGCTGTATAACTATTCATCGATGTCTTGCTCTGCAGGCAGTCATATGCAAATGTAATGCCATTTTAGGAGCTTGATTAAATAAATGCTTTGTTTAAAGGTGCCATCGAATGTTTTTTACAAGATGTAATATAAGTCTAAGGTGTCCCCTGAATGTGTCTGTGAAGTTTCAGCTCAAAATACCCCATAGATTTTTTTAAATAAATTTTTTTAACTGCCTATCATTAAATATGCACTGATTCAGGCTGCGGCCCCTTTAAATCTCTCGCTCCCTGCCCAAAGAGCTTGCGCTTGCCTTAAACAACATAAACAGCATAAAGTTCACACAGCTAATATAACCCTCAAAATGGATCATTACAAAGTGTTCGTCATGCAGCATGTATAATCGTGTAAGTACAGTATTTATTTGGATGTTTACATTTGATTCTGAATGAGTTTGATAGTGCTCTGTGGCTAAAGCTAACATTACACACTGTTGGAGAGATTTATAAAGAATGAAGATGTGTTTATGAATTATACAGACTGCAAGTGTTTAATAATGAAAATAGCGACGGCTCTTGTCTCTGTGAATACAATAAGAAACGACCGCGCCGTCCGTTCCCCCTTCACCACCGGACCAAGATGATCCCAGAGCCTCGACTGCCTGTCCCCCAGCCTTACTCTGGTGAGCCGAACTTCTGTAGAGCCTTTCTTAATCGGTGTTCCATGCATTTCTCTCTCCAGCTTCGCACCTTCGAGAGAGAGGAGACCAAGGTGGCATTCGTGCTCACCCTGCTCACGGGACAGGCAGCCTTATGGGGAACGGCGGTGTGGGAGAATCGGGATCCTTGCTGTTCCTCGTTCCAGGCACTCGCCGCGGAGATGAAGAAGGTCTTTGATCATGCGGTCGCGGGCAAGGAGGCTGCCCGCCAACTCACGGAACTCAAACAAGGTCATCGCACTGTTGCCGAATACTCGATCGAGTTTCGCACCCTCGCGGTGGAGTGCCGCTGGAACGAGGAGGCGCAGTGGGACGTCTTCCTGCATGGGCTGGCTGACCGTGTCCACAAGGAAATCTACGTCCTGGACCTACCACCGGATCTAAACGGCCTCATCGAACTGGCTCTACGGGTGGATTCCCGACTCAATTGTTTAGAGCGCCTCTCCCGACCACACGGTGGAGCTAGTGGCTCAGAGGTTCGGGCAGTCGGCGGATTTGTCAAACGTGCCCGTAGAGTACCTGGACCTGAAGGAAGTGTTCAGTAAGTCCCGTGCTGCTTCTCTCCCTCCACATCGTACCTATGACTGTGCTATAGAGTTAGTGCCCGGTAAGTCTCCGCCTAAAGGCAAGTTATACTCTCTCTCTGTTCCGTAGAGGGAGGCCATGGAGAAATACATTTCTGATTCTCTAGCAGCGGAGTTCATCCGTCATTCCTCTTCTCCAGCGGGGGCGGGATTCTTTTTTGTGGGGAAGAAGGACGGTTCCTTGCGGCCTTGTATTGATTACCGGGAGCTGAACAACATCACGGTAAAGAATACTTATCCTTTGCCGTTGATGTCTTCAGCCTTCGAGAGGCTGCAGGGAGCGTCCATTTTCACGAAATTGGATTTACGTAATGCATATCATTTGGTTCGCATTAGGAAGGGGGATGAATGGAAGACCGCCTTTAATACCCCCAGGGGGCACTTTGAATACTTGGTCATGCCCTTCGGGCTGTCCAACTCCCCGGCGGTCTTCCAGGCACTCATCAATGATGTGTTGAGAGACATGGTAGACCAGTTCATATATGTTTACCTGGACGACATATTGATTTTCTCTTCGTCTCTCCAGGAACATGTTCAACATGTCAGACGAGTGCTTCAACGACTGCTTTTTGTCAAGGCGGAGAAATGCGATTTTCATGCACAGTCTGTTTCCTTCCTAGGGTACATCGTGTCCTCTGAGGGAATACGCATGGACCCTGACAAGGTTAAGGTTCTGGTGAATTGGCCAAGTCCAGATTCCCGTAAGGCCCTACAGCGGTTTCTGGGGTTTGCCAATTTTTACCGGCGTTTCATTCGCAACTTCAGCCAACTAGCCACGCCTCTGGCCGCCTTGACCTCCCCCAGGACGACATTCAGGTGGTCTGACGCAGCCGAGGCTGCGTTTTCCAAACTTAAGAGCCGTTTCGTTTCGGCTCCCATTCTTATTGCCCCTGATTCCTCAAGTCAGTTCGTGGTGGAGGTCGACGCGTCAGAGGTGGGGGTAGGTGCAGTTCTGTCCAAGCGTACTCCTTCAGACGATAAGATGCATCCCTGCGTGTTTTATTCCCATCGTTTGTCTCCAGCCGAACGTAATTATGACATTGGTAACAGAGAGTTGCTGGCGGTCAAGTTAGCGTTGGAAGAGTGGCGACATTGGTTGGAAGGTTTCAGGGGTTCCTTTCATCGTCTGGACTGATCATAAGAATTTAGAATATATCAGATCTGCTAAAAGACTCTGCTAGAAGGCACTTTTTTTTCGGACGTTTTGACTTTTCCCTCTCGTACCGCCCGGGTTCTACGAATATCAAACCCGATTATTTATCTCGTATTTTTGATCCATCCGAGCACCCGTCTACTCCCGAGTGCATTCTTCCTGAGACATTAGTGGTCTCCACTCTGACGTGGGAGGTCGAGTCGAAGGTCAAATCGGCCTTAGAAGGGGTAACGCCTCCGCCCGGGTGCCCACCGAACCGGTTGCCTAAGGGGTTAAGATCCGACGTTATCAGATGGGGGCACTGTTCCAACGTGGCCTGTCACCCAGGGGTTAATCGCACCAACTCTTTGGTCAAGCAACGATTCTGGTGGCCTGCTATGGCTCGTGACATTCGCAGTTTTGTCTTGGCTTGCTCGGTTTGTGCCATTGGTAAGACTTCCAATCGCCCTCCTCATGGGTTACTTCAACCGCTGTCTGTCCCTTCGAGACCCTGGTCCCATATCGCTCTAGATTTTGTTACCGCCCTCCCACCCTCCCAGGGGAACACAGTCGTTTTGACTGTGGTGGACTGGTTCTCGAAGGCGGCTCATTTCATCCCTTTGCCCAAATTACCCTCTGCAAAGGAGACAGCGGTAACTGTCATAGACCACGTCTTCCGGTTACATGACCTCTCGATGAACGTGGTTTCTGACAGGGGTCCCCAGTTTGTGTCCAAATTTTGGCAAGAATTTTGTAAATTGTTGGGAGCGACTGTCAGTCTGTCCTCAGGGTTTCATCCCCAGAGCAATGGTCAAACCGAGAGAGCCAACCAAGATTTGGAAAGAATGTTGCCATGTGTGGTCTCCAAGAATCCTTCCACCTGGTGCCAGCAACTCTCTATGATCGAGTGCGCACATAATTCGTTACCAGTGTCTTCCACGGGCCTTTCACCGTTCGAGTGTAGCTTAGGTTACCAGCCACCTATTTTTCCCAGTCTGGAATCCGAAGTCGCTGTCCCCTCCGCTCACGCCTTCCTCTAGAGGTGTCACCGCACATGGAGTAGAGCCCGCGAGACTCTCCTCCAGGTGAGGTCGTGCACCAAGGCTAAGAACGATCGCCACTGGTCGAAGCCTCCCGTATACGTCGTGGGTCAAAAAGTGTGGCTTTCAACCAGGAACATTCCTCTCCGCTCCGTTTCTAATAAACTTGCTCCTAAATTTATCGTCCCGTTTCCTGTCACCAAGATCATTAGTCCGGTGGCAGTCCGCCTTTAACTCCCTCCAGCGTACAGGAGAATTCATCCCGCCTTTCATGTTTCCAAAATCAAACCTGTGTTTCATTCACACGTTAATCCGCCTGCTCCGGTTCCCCCACCGCCGCGACTCGTAGACGGGGAACCAACTTATTCGGTTAACCGTATTCTGGACCCAAAAAGAGGGGACGCGGATTCCAGTACTTGGTGGACTGGGAAGGTTACGGTCCGGAGGAGAGAAGTTGGGTACCTGCTAGGGACATTCTGGATCACTCCCTTATCGATGATTACAATCATCGGTAGGTGCTCCTGGGAACGGCGTGAGGCGTTCCTAGGAGGGAGGGTACTGTCACGGTTGCTGATCTGCTCTCTCACCCTGTGGTCTTGTGTACGTGTGTTTTGTCACGTAATCAGTTGTATGGGCGTCGCCGCTGATAGTCATGATCAGCAGCAGGTGTTTGTCATCATTACCAGCCTATTTAATGCCCTGTCTTTCGTCTCACATTTGTCAGATCGTTGTTTGGAGTGTCTCGTGTGTTTCCCCCGTGTTCCTTGTGAGTCTTACCTGTGTTTGGAGTTCTTGTGTCTACATGTTCCTGTGTCTTGTTTCCTCATTGGATTTGATTCACCACGGACCTCACAAGACTCTCACTCACCACGGAACACCACGGATCTTCACCCACCACGGACCAGATTCCACGATCTCCACTCACCTGCTCCGAGGCCCATCGAAGTCCCTGCGATCACCACTCTCCTGCTGTCTGCCCAATTCTACTTGTGTTTTCCCTGGTGTGAAGCTCAATAAATGAGATTTAACTTGCACTTGCATCTGCCTTATTTTTCCGTGACAGAAACATTTAGAAAGACAATTTACAAATATCACTAAAAATATCATGATATCATGGATCATGTCAGTTATTATTGCTCCATCTGCCATTTTTCGCTGTTGTTCTTGCTTGCTTACCTAGTCTGATGATTCAGCTGTGCATATCCATATCTGTGCATATTTGCCTTTGTCTAATGCCTTGAACATGGGCTGGCATATGCAAATATTGGGGGCGTACATATTAATGATCCCAACTGTTACATAACAGTCGGTGTTATGTTGAGATTCGCCTGTTCTTCAGAGGTCTTTTAAACAAATGAGATTTATATAAGAAGGAGGAAGCAATGGAGTTTGAGACTCACTGTATGTCATTTCCATGTACTGAACTCTTGTTATTCAACTATGCCAAGATAAATTCAATTTTTAATTCTAGGACACCTTTAAAATGAATAGTATGTTTTAAGCTCTGAAACTTGCAGTTTTAATGGTATAAATACCTCTTATATGTGAAAAGATCAAGGCAAATTTGATTTCTCATGTCATGAACCCTTTAAAATGAGGCATTTCACTAAACAACTGCAAACCACACTGTAAAAAAAATGTTTCTCAAAATCTAAAATTTTTTATAAATGATTTATCCTCTTGCTTAGACATCTCTTCTCTTGTCTGATGATGAGGGTGGGGCAAATATCACTCACATGAAATCCACCAATAGCAAACCACAACCATCTAATCAATTCCCCATAGACAAAAATCAAGCCCCGCCCTACATTTGTTCTTGTTCCAGAATCCGTTTCACTTGGATATACTTGGAAATAAGCTGATCGCTACTTCCATTTCATGCTAATTTTTATTCATGTGTTACTTGCCGTTTCTTTGTAACTAATTGTGAAAATTGTTTCTCTACCATTTTTTTTCATTGCAAATGCTATCAGCAAAAGTATGCATATTTAAATGAAGTCATTGCCATTATTTTCAGCACACACGTCTCAATTCTGGCAAATAGCACCTTAACCAGTCATTCCTTCAGCAAATCGGGTGCAAGCTCATAAAATTCTTATAGCGAACTCCCTTTTTGTATCTATAATTCATTCATGCACCATCCACCCGTGCCAATAACCTTCACTACGGACAACATTTTAATGCTTCTCCATCCCGTTTCCTCTGCCAAACGCGTGTTTCTAATCCCCAGCCCTGTGCTATTTTTCCGAGCTCAGGATGTGACGGCCCATTTCACTGTATAATCATTAGCTCACTGAGGCTGATACAGAGGTGTGCAGAAAATTATGCAGAAAACAGGTAATGTCTTCCTTTAGTGCTGCTGCATTAATGAGATTATGCATTTTAAAGTCACCGCTGATGTTCTCTGAGGACGTGAGTCATGCCATTTTTGCACTCTAATGGTGGCGAAGCATGTGTTAACTCATTCACACTCGGATTTCATGTGAAATACCTCCAGAACTGCCAAAACAGAGGACAAAAAGGAGGTAAAATGACTATAAACAGCATACAGTATCAGATTGTCAATAAAACGGCCGATGTATATGCCCAATTATAACTGCATCAGCTGCATATATATATTCGGCTTCAAATGCACCCCTTAAACGTAGTAAAATCACTGTAATACATGGCTTACTGTTTCTATAACAAACCATAAAGTTACCTCAAACACTTTAACACAATATTTAAGTCTACTAGGGACCGAGTCTCAGGGGAAAACATCTCGTTCTTGGCAGAAAAAAAAGTCGATGGTAGTACCAGCTGTGGAGTTGGCAGGGTTTAACTGTGCTACTTGGCTGGGAAGTAGGAAGTGCTTTTGATTGGAGCGATGGAGGTGGCGGAGGAAGTGAGGAAGGTGGGGGAGGGGGGCGCATCCTGAAAGACCCACAGTGTGTTAAGAGCGCACAGAGGAGAACTCTGGGAAGAAGAAAAAAAAATGTGTGGCAGGGGCTTCCTACCGGAGAGAGCAGAGCTGGAGAACAATGCTGTGAAACACAGCCAACACCCAGAGTCCCCTCCGCCGTGGTCGGCATCCATCAACACTGAGCTGCTCTGATCGGCACGTCCAAACCTTCCAAATATGACCGTAATCCTCAAGGGAGACCCCACCAAATTAAAACTGGACCATTAGTTCATATCAATCATCTTTGAGGTCATCTATATGCTAGTTTACTACTAAAAATTGACCAAATTATCTTATTGACAGATATAAACTTTACAGAAACAGACCAAAAATATTGATGATTCATCTCGCAACTGTGGGCCAAATTCATAAATATAAATACAAATAAGTACTTCTCAATAGGGCTGCAAGATTTAAAGAAAAAAAAAAATCGAATTGTGATAAAAATTGCGATTTAAAAAATAAAATAAAGCTCCACGTTTGCTGTGCTTGTTTGTAGGGCTGCACAATTTTTCCAAAAATGTTGTGATTATATCAATATGACTATAAAAAAAACATAATAATATCAACAACAATAATAATTGTACTCTACAATACAATTATTATTATTACTATTACTACTAAATTAAAATATTCAACAAAATAAAATATTACTATTGTGATATTTCACTGTTAAAATAAAAAAATAAGAAATATAAAATACAACTGTATAACAGTAATAATAATAATAATAGTAATAAATATTCGATTTGCATGTAAAAGAACACAGATTCAAGGTTTTATTTTGATGAATCGTGCAGCCCTGCTGCTCACTACAAATGTTTTTTACAATTTCTCAAAACTTAGGACACTTTTTCAAAACTCTTCACACAGTTCTCCTAACAAACTTTCAGCTTCACAGCAGTTAATTTCACATTCAAAACATGTACTTAATACATGTGTCAAATCAACTCATTCTTCCATATCACTAGTAAAGGTCACTCATAAAGCAATAACCTAAAAACACTAACAACATGCAGCATTATACAATGTTTTCTTGTGTTCCTCTACAAAGCAAAAATGACATCTCTGCTGTTTAGAATAGACTGCAGTTTATGCTACTTGCATAGTCCATGTTTACATTACAGTACAACATTTTGTATAGATGGTACTGAAACTGAAAGACTGCTGTGTAGGCGTTCAGCTACATCCAATTGTTTTGATGGTATTTCCATTTTTTAGATTCTGAATATATTTCAATATGGTATTACTGCAGAAATGTAGCAAATTGCTTTCTTATTCAGTTATGTATTATACAAGGATTTGAACTTAAGTTTAACAGTTTTGAAAGTGCAAACTGGCATTTGTGCATAGGTACACAAAGTTTTGTGTCTATGTGAGAAATGTATTCATGTAATTTGAAAGTTGTAGTCAGTGAATGCAATTTTTGCCAAAGCAATGATAAATAATCCAGTTTAGTTTTGAAAAAGTGACTCAAGTATTGAAAAATGTGTTCTGTATGCATTTTTACCTTACAAATATAATTATTTCTAGCAAATGCATTGCTAATTTTTTTTATAGGTTTCGCACTTTTGTCCACATCTTACTTTATTAGATATTGTATTTAATGTTTGCAGTGTAAACAATACTAACAATGATGCATGTCTTAGTAAACACCACTAACAAGCTAGTGCAAAAAAATAACTAAAACAACTTCTGCAACCTACAAGAACTCTCTCGAAGCTCCCCTATATACATCAGGCGCTTCCTTATGCTTATAAAATGCATTTAATTAGAGCTTATGCAGTTTTATTCACACTTTTAGTGCAAGACTTGACAGGTCGGCTGTGAAGCACTGGTTGTGTTTTCTGCGTGCTGTCACACACCCTACAGCCATTAGAGGTGTGGAGAAATGTGCCATCACCCCTCGACTGATCCCAAACCTGCTGGATGCTCTTTATCTGATCGGTACAAAAAACTGTAAGTGTTCTGAAGTAAGAGACTTTTTATTTAAGTTACTAAAATAACATTAAAATAATGTCACTGACATATAGCCTGTAGAGTGCAAATTTTCTCAGGGACTCTTAAGGGACAGCTTTCATGCATGTCTTTCAAAATAAAAGTCTTGCATCAGAAAAACAGAATTACGTTTTGTTGTTGTTTCTTTGACGGCACGCTCCGTGACCCACTCAAAACGGTCTTGCGACCCACTTTTGGGTCATGACCCACCAGTTGAGAAACACTGGCCTAAAGGATTGCAAAAGAATTGACAGGTCATGTCCTATAAAACCTGCTTCCGGTTCTATTTTCTACAAGTGCACATGCAATTATATCTACGTGTTGTGCTCGATTTCCATGCAAACAGCTCTTCAGGTATAGCCTACATTTCTTTAGGCCTTCCATTGACACAACACACTTTCCATGCCTCGAGACATTTATTTTAATCAGACAGACACAGGCGTGAACTACCAGCATTGTTCGTTTTGCGGAAGTAACTACGGTTGAAACCCGATGCCGCTGTGCCGTTCATCGCAACATTCTCATGAAGGCATCTTCCAAGCTATTTTGAGCCCTGGAAACTATAAGCATCCCATTTCACCCTTGTGTCCATACTGGAAATTCTTACGCTCCAAAACAACATGCATATAAACAATGGTCCTTCCTCCAAATACTTCCTCCTGGTCACATTCAGGTGTTTAAATTTAGATCCAGCAGGTCTCATAGTCATAGTATTGTCTACTGCACTTTTTTCCTGGAGGTCATTCTGTCATCGAACGTGTCTCATCACAGTCTCGTGTGCGTCTATAGTCACGTTCTACAAGACAGCCGGGTCATCCTGGGCCAAATCAGGCCGATTTACAGTTTTTTTGTGAGTTAAACTGTGAGTGCACCCAAACCATTTAATTCATTCTTCAAAATCTAGTTAATGTGTCAGTAAATTGGCCAATGCCACCAAAATAAAAAGTGTTTTTGTCATCATGTGAGCCACACTCCTCAAAATGTTTAGACATTATATACATGCAGTGTGTTTTCTAATTTTTTTTATTGATTGTTTTTATTGACAATATACAAATGTCAGTTTTGTCTTGTTTGATGAGCTTTTTAGATACAGATTTCAACAGTAGGTAAAAATTTACTGGGAAAAGTCAATACTGTAGTACATAAAAAGAAAATGAAATATGATAACACACTGTTATGTCTTCCCCTAACACCACCATGGTAAGATTGGTAAGATTGTGATCACTATTTCATTACAATGGCAGGCCGCTTGCCAATTTAAAAGACATTACAAACATTGCATGTCAGATATAATATATTCATGCATGTCTGACAGATTTTGCATGTGAAGAGTTTGACAATTTCACTGAGAATCAACTCATTAGTTTTGATCAACAAGCCATGTGCATTTAGCAAATTGTAGACAATTGTACTTACTCTTTTGCACAGTGCAAAAGCATGCAATTTGCTTAAATAAATAAGAAATTCAAATCTGATGTGAACAAGAAGCTAATTTTTCAGCGATCTGAACTTATTGTTTTGAGAAAAAAATAAATAATTAATCTTATACGAAAATTCTAAACAATTGTAAAGCTGCACCAATTTTGTTCAAACTTGGTGTGTTAGTTGGGCCCTAAAACTAATAGATTTTTACACTTCATTTTTAGCAGCGAAATATACTCTAAGCTCTTGAATATAGATGAATCGTCACTCACCTGAAATGAAACCAATTAATGTCACCATTTCAAAGTTTCTGAATGTATGAAAAGAGAGATCAAATCTCAACAACAACAAACCTTAAAAAAAGCCCAGCAATGACAAAAAAAGACAAGTGATGACAATTCTACATAACAATGTTATGAGCCTTTTAATCTCAGCACTTGCGTATGTCAGAACTAAAATATTCAACAACTCCATCAGCACTTAATCCTCGCAGATTTCTTTCAGGCACCTCTTTGTCTTTATAATCGCCGTTAGCCATATTTGAAAAGCAATCACTCGACGTTTAAAAGGCCAATGACATTTCAACTACAGTTCATATTTGAAAAGTCTCTCCTCGTTTGCCCTCACAGAGATTATGTGTGAATTATTTTCTTCCACGGCCCATTTCACATGCCTCTCATCTGAAGTTTTATTGCAGAGTCATCAACCAACTCAGAGGGAGTTCAGGAAGGTCAAGCACATAATGCTGAATTAAAGAGCTGTTTCCATACTGCACTTTAGGAGGTGTCACAGCTGTCCAAAATAAGAAGATTAAGGAGTCAGACCTTTGTCGTGACGGCTAGTTAATCACGTCATTCATGACTATTTTTGTCTGTGCATTCATATTCTGAATATCCATATAATTATACTGTGTATGCAAAGATTGCCCTAGGAAAACATTAAAAGGCCATAACCTACACTTCAATATAAAGTCCATTTATAATGTCGATCTGACAAAAACGCATAAACATACAGTGCTTAATGTGCAAATACTTGGCCAATCCATTGCAAGCACACAGTCACATTATGCATACTTCATCTATTCTTGTGTTTCTGTGGTAGTAACAAACTTCAAGGCCCTGACATACTACAAACAAAATTGAAAAATAAATTGGTGTGACGTCATTTCGAACAAAATCAAGAACGAGTTTGAAACAGCTTGCCAAAACAAACTTTCCGAAAACGTTTTCTCTGGCTGGTAAACACCTTCACACTGCCATTGGTCTGTGGCGATTATGAAATAGGTGGGTGTGGCTCAGAGGCTCCTCCTTCTTTGACGTAGAAATCTGATTCGAATACAATAAGCCAGGAAAGAGAAATGAATTCGAGATCGCACGCTGTCTAAAATGCGGCTTTCTGTGTGCGCGCTCCAGGCATGTGTCAGACAGCGCGGGCATGGGCAAGGCTACCCCTAAAACATGGAGTAAGAAATGTTGTTATTCTAAAATTTGTTCCGATTATGAAACCATATAGGTGAGTACTGCAGTCAGTATCCTGAATCACCATGGTACACCTATAATAAGTGTTTATTTTCAGACTACTTTAGTCCAGCGGGTCGCCGCCGCTGTGGAGCAGCACAGGACCTGGGTGACTCGTCCATAGTCATAAACGGAGAGAAGTAGCGCCGGTTACAATGTTCTTCCGCAAGACGCATGCACTTCTGTTTATTAACTGCTAGAGCGTGAAACAAAAACAGCGTACCTGTGTGTGTAGTGCGCACGTGTTAGGGTGACCAGACGTCCCCGTTTTCCGGTGCTCCGTCCCCGACTGGAGCTATCCCCGGAAATGTCCCCGTTTTATTAATAATCTGCAAATACATTGCAAAAACGTCTGGCCACAATACAGCATAGAGGTTTCTTAATAGTGCTGTTAAAATATATATTTTTTCTAAACATATCTCTCTCTATTAAAATATGTTAAACAGTTCAATACCGCTTTTCTACAGTATCCATACACCGGCACGCACATCGCAGTTGTACAGAGCCATACAGTGATTAAGTATATATACAGTCTGTTTGTGCTGCGTGTTTTAAAGAGAAGTGAGCACATTTGCTCCACGATCAGCTGGCGATTTGGTGATCAAAATTAAAGCTCAAGGATTTATCTTGGAAATTGGCTACAAGCTAGTATTTTAATTTCCCTATACATTGTGTAAAGTAGCTTAACCAAAAAAAAAAAAAAAAAATTATATATATATATATATACATACAGTACAAAAGTTTGGAACCACTAAGATTTTTTATGTTTTTAAAAGAAGTTTCGTCTGCTCACCAAGGCTACATTTATTTAATTAAAAATACAGTAAAAACAGTAATATTGTGAAATATTATTACAATTTAAAATAACTGTGTACTATTTAAATATATTTCACAAAGTAATTTATTCCTGTGATCAAAGCTGAATTTTCAGCATCATTACTCCAGTCTTCAGTGTCACATGATCCTTCAGAAATCATTCTTATATGCTGATCTGCTGCTCAAGAAACATTTAATGTGTACAATTGTACAAAATATTTGTGTACAATATTTTTTTTCAGGATTATTTGATGAATAGAAAGTTCAAAAGAACAGTGTTTATCTGAAATCTAATCTTTTGTAACATTATAAATGTCTTTACTGCCACTTTTGATTGATTTAATGCATCCTTGCTGAATAAAAGTATTCATTTCATTAATTTATTTTCAAAAATACAAATAAAAATTCTTACTGACCCCAAACTTTTGAACGGTAGTGTATAATGCTACAGAAGCTTTGTATTTCAGATAAATGCTGTTCTTTTGAACTTTCTATTCATCAAGGAATCCTGAAAAAAAAGTACACAACTGTTTTCAACATTGAAAATAATCATAAATGTTTCTTGAGCAGCAGATCAGCATATTAGAATGATTTCTGAAGGATCATGTGACACTGAAGACTGGAGTAATGATGCTGAAAATTCAGCTTTGATCACAGGAATTAATTACTTTGTCAAATATATTCAAATAGAAAACAGTTATTTTAAATTGTAATAATATTTAACAATATTACTGTTTTTTTACTGTATTTTTAATTAAATAAATGTAGCCTTGGTGAGCAGAAGAAAAAACATTAAAAATCTTAGTGGTTCCAAACTTTTGGACTGGACTGTACTATATATATATATATATATATATATATATATATATATATATATATTTATTTATATATTTATTTATTTATTTATTAATTAGAGTGCGTTTGTTACAATAGCCTATATGGATATTACTGTCATATGAATAATTATATAGGCTTTAAACATTATTATATTATTATTTTATTGTTATAATTGTTTGGCATCCTAAAACACCTAAAACGATGTAGACTTTATATCACAACTAAAAAGATGTTTGAACCCTCTTTAAAGTTCAGGTACAAGTCAATGTTGTTTCTTTGTTCAATTGGGTTGAAGCTCATAATTTTTAGCTTCCAAAGTGCACCAGATTGATGCATTTAACCTTAAAATGTACAACATTTTCTTACGGGGGTGCATGCCCCCGGACCCCCCTGGTAGCCTATAAACAGTATAAACAGCTCGTGAAAATTAAAATAATAAATGTTGCAAATATTATTTGTGTTATTTATCTCACATTATATTTTGTATTGGGATTTTTCAAAATAGTGTAATAGTTTTTTGTAATTAGGCCTACTGGCTAGTTATTTTGGTGAATTATTAAAACCAGACCAAAAATCCAAATAATAAAATTAAATCATAATATTTATTCATGTAAAATGTGAAACCCACAACAATAATAAAGAAAAAAAAAATCAAAAATGTACTGTCCCTGTTTTTTAATTAATAGATAATAACAAATGAGATTTTGGTGGTATTTTGACCACTCACATAGGAAATGTCCCCAGAAATCTGGTCAGTGTGTCTCTGTTGTTAAAGTTTATCGTTAATTTGATACTCATTTATCGGGAGTCATGCAAACATGACCTCACGTGTGTCTTTTCTGGTCAGTCGTCATGGAAACATGAAGCCCTGGCGTTTGGACCAGAGTGAAAACAAACGACATATCACTGTATACCACCAGCATGTGTGAAAACACTCACTGTGGCTTTTTAAATGAATTGTTATTCATTCCTAGATTTATATCTGTTATTTTTCAGTTGTGGCTGACTATCAAACTAGACAATAAAAGAAAGTTTTATGTTTTTCTTTTGCTGTATGCAACCAGATATGTTAGAGATGGCCATTTGTAAATAATTTACAGAAGATGAATTACATTTTGTTGTCCAAGTACCTGTTACTTTGTTCAATGACAATAAAGCTGAATCTAATCTGACCAATCTGATGACTGTTGTTACAAAAGGAGGCACATGGAGTTAACAGTCAGGAAAACCAGCTGAGTGAAGAAGGTTTTGTGTTTGTTACAGGGGGCTGCTGTGTGAACTATCACAATTAAGCTGGTGTTCTGAAAAGGTCTCAAAAAAAGGAAAAAAAAAAAATAATAAAATCTGGATTTTGGAGTTAGTTGAATCAATGTTAAAATGATAAAGTTATTTTTCAATAGACATATTTTTTGTTTTTGTGTGAAAAGAGGGTGGGTGGTGGCAGTGGGGCTCATTGGGTGCTCAGCACCCCTAAAGCTCTGACCCTAGAATCGCCTCTGAGCGCGGGTAAAGCAAGAAGTTGTTTTCGCAGCTTATGTCACTTAATAGCTCAATTTAACATCAAGCAAGTCACATGTAAGTAACAGTCACGTGCCCAGTCTATTCTCTACTATGTGCATCGACCTAAATCTTTGACTTTTCCAACTTTTTGAAGTAACCTATTGAAATCATTCAGATATCGTAAGTAGGGTTTCCAGAAAATTTCCAGGATTTTTAGAATTTTTTTTTAATTTTTGGAAAGTTTCGGAAAATTTACCGGCAATATTTAATAGTGATCGACCGATGTATCTGTTTACCGATATTTTTCCCGATATTTAAGCATTTTTCCATAATTGGGTATCGGTTTTGTAATATCGGATTCGCCGATTTACGGCGCCATCTTGTGGCTGTCCGAGGAGATCAGTCAACAACAACTCAGTGCACAGGTAAAGTATATGTTCTACTTGGTTTGCTTTAATTAATCAACTTTATTTAACATAACAGACATGCATAAATGAGATCTGAGACATAAATTCCTGATATAGTTAATTTGTGCAGCTTGTTTCTAAACAATTGAGACAAACTCATTGAGTCACGTAATGTAATTCGTCATGTCCTGCCCCAATACCGACGTAACTTTACATGAATTAAATAAAACAGACGTGAATGAGTGCATGTTGAAAATAAAAGCGCTGGATTTAATTCTCGATCTGTTGTATTTGCTCACCGTTAGTCTAGAAGAAAAAGTTCGTTCATATTGCTTAGCAACTGACGGATGATCAGGAGGCTTAAGCACGGCCACTGAATGAAACTTTTGACAAGATCATCTTGTTTAAACACCCTAGATTATATTATCATTTACTACATAACAATTATTTCGCTAATACACATATAAATATAGCCTACCGCTTTGCGGAAATTAATTATTTATTATTACAATTATTACAACACAAATGATAAATGTATTAACTAAATAATGGTTATGTAGTAAATCAAAGCAATATGAACAAACTTTTTTTTTCCGAGACTATATAAAGTTAAACAGCACTTGTCAGTTGGCATTTCATGATTTAACGTTAGATTAAATTTAGATCATAAAATGCCAACTGACAAGTGCTGTTTAACTTTATATAGTCTCGGAAAAAAAAGTTTGTTCATATTGCTTTGATTTACTACATAACCATTATTTAGTTAATACATTTATCATTTGTGTTGTAATAATTGTCAAAAACAGAAGTATAACAGTAAATAAATATTGGTTCTGCATATCGGTTATCAGGTACAAAACATGCAAATAATCGGTATCGGTAATAAAAAATCAATATCGGTCGATCACTAATTTTTAGCCTCTTTGCAAGTTGTGATATGCATATCGCGATATGTACATAATACCCACTTATAGCGCCCCTTGTGACATTGTTGATAATGCAAATGTGACCTTAAGCTGCTTTTAATTTCATTCTGACAGATTTTCTAATGCAACAGCACGTGAAGCTTGCGTAGAGTATGTTTCAGGCCTAAGATTTTGATAAATGAAGTGGATCGAGAAGGAAGCTTTGTGCAGTAACAGTGTGAGTATGTCTATATAGTACAACAAAATCTCATTTCAAAACAGCAGGAAAAACCCTGCTTTCCATGACGTCTCCTTTAATTCACAATGACTGTCTTAGGCAGCTGTTAGTGTCTCTATTGGAGCGGTTTCTGGAGCGTGCACATGTCTAACTGTGAGCACTTCAGATGAGACAAACACTTCGAAGGGCACTTCATTAAACGCAGCATGTAATGCAGTTGGTGGAGAGACCCTGACGAGTGATTGACAGTCGCTGTGTAAACCCTTCGCTGTCAATGGAGAGCTGTTTGCTATTCAGTGCACGTGCCGGCTGAGCTTAACGCTAGTCCTGAGAGAGTGTTTGTGTCTGACGAGCCGGGGAGAGAAATTGGCAATCGTCTCACGTCTGCGACTCTGCGCAGCAACACGGGGAGTCGTGACGTCAGACTGAGCTGCTTTTGAGTGAAGGTAAGAGCTCGACTTGATTCATGAAAACCAGGGTGAAATGAGACCGACTGACAGAATATCAATGAGTAGTGCTCATGCTGGAGAGATGGCTTCACAGTTCTGCTCAAGGCCAGACAGATCTTACTATATGATTGTTAGGTAGACAAAAAACAAAAAAATTTGAATTAAGCAATATATATATATATATATATATATATATATATATATATATATATATATATATATATATATATATATGCAATTAGATGTGGTACCAACAACGTGCATTAAACACATCAACATCAATCAATGCTCATTTTAAAAGGACCATCAAGAAACTCTCTTGGCAAAACTTGACTGCCTATGTGATAGAAAGGCAAGAAACTGGTGCTACCTGACTAGAGAAAACAGAGAAAAAAAGGGCTGTTTTCCTTTCTTTTGCCAAACAGGTGGGAAAACTTCAACACCCATAATGCATTGGGCATGTTACCGTCCAAGGCCACTCCTAGTCTGCTTCTATAGAGTGCAACACATATACTGTATAAAACAATGGATGTAGTGTCCGTGACGTCACGCGTAGGTTTGCATTTTTTAAATCCAAAGTGGGCGGAGCCGGCTGTCGCCATCTTGGCAGCACGTCACCATGCGTTACTCCCAGATAAGCAAAAATGCCGGGACGCAAAGAGGCGGGACGTGAGTGGAGCTAACAGACAGCAGACAAATCACTAGTAGTGACAGCAGCGGCAATCCACCTGTCACTCAAGTGGCCACGCCCTTAAATATGCAGAACTTTAAGGTTTAAAAAAATTCACCCCTTCACAGCTGTCCTGAAGGGCAAAATTAGCTATATAGACCGAAACCAATTTTTGTACCAGGCTGTAAACACATTTATTTATTGTCGTAAAGTTGGCCATTTTAACATATTTGATATATACGTGTATATATATATATATATATATATATATATATATATATATATATATATATATATATATATATATATATATATATGTATATAGTACATACATACACAAAAAAAAATTTGATTTGAGATAATATCTGACTCAATTACGTCATTAGCATGGCTTCATGGGAGTGGAGCTCTTTTGGCGCATTTTGCTTGTCGTGAATCTCTGATTGGTAGAATTTTCTGTACAACATCTTGGGTGATATAGATTTCCACCACAAATTCTGCTGATAAACATGATTATTTTAAAAATAAGTTGAAATCACGTGGGCTGACGGCTTCAACAGAATTAAATACCATCAATTAACAACCTCTTAGCTCACAGTAGGGCTGTCTTTAAAGGTTTATAAGTTCAGTTATCATTAAAAATATATTTCCCAATGGAGAAAGTTAAGTTTTTACTTCCGGAACCTGGCTGTTGAACTCTATTGAACAGGCTTGATTCAAACACTGCCTTGCTTGAGTAGGAAAAACTTCTTAGCAAACTTTTAGTCACAATGGTGTTGACTTGTGTTGTTCCTCTTGTTCAAAGAGTTATTTTCAGTTTCCAGTGAAGGATCCAGTTCATTGTAGGCAGTGTCTAAAAGGCTGCAAAGAATCATAAATATGGAGAGAACACTGCAACAGAAAAGCTGATGCACAACATTGTGTTTTAGGCTAAACGATTGGCGAACTTATACTTTAAGATGCTTCTCTTGTAGGTTTAAACAACCACATGCACAATAAACCACTTTGGTAAATTGCATTGCAAACTAGCTTTTGGTCAATAGATTTGATTAAATATATGAAGTGTTTGCAAAGGCAAGCATTGCTATTGCTCATACTTCGGGATCTGAACCAGTTCCATGGTAAAATGCATTAAAAAATCCTCTACATTGAGATTTTTTGGGAGGGACACAACACCATAGAAACTAAACCAAACTAAAACTGCCTCAGAACACCTCAGCAACCAAATAGTCTATGAACATCATTTTTGTAAAGCTGCTTTTTAACAACATAAGTACATACTGTCCATTATCACAGACAATAATTTCAATGCTTCCCTCAGGGTGTATGAACAAATAGAAAACGGGCTGACATTAATACTTTGAATCCTTCAACACATATTTGTGCTATTTGAGCTGTAAAATTTTATAATTTATCCTTGTTTTCAGGTCAGACTTATTTTTAAAGTGGCATAATATGGCCTTTTAAAAGTAGCTGTTTCTGTTTTTCTTTCAGAAACAATTTGATGATCTTGAAATTATTGTTTGTGATAATCAGCATCTGAACACATCAAGGTCAGTCTCAGTAGATGCTTTAGGGTCATTTATCAAAGCTGTAATGCTCTGTTCTCAGATCAGACAGCACGGAGACACATCCAGATCAAATTAATTCCTCTACAATAGAGGTGACACGGAGGTGAAAACAAACCCCAGGATCCCAGCATGACTTATGCACAGTTCCTCTTACAGGTTTTGTGATCTTCATCTTGTTTGATCAGGTTGATGGAAAATAATCCAGCACATAAGCACTCTGAAAAGCCCTTTGAAGTGAAGATAATGCATTGGGTCTAATGTGTTATCCTAAAGCAAAAAAAAAAAAAAAAAAGTGTCTCCCACTCTGGATAGCTTTGCTGTGCAACAACTTTGGCTTGGGGTTCAAAGTGTGAAATTTTCCAAGGATGGAAAGCATGCGGTGAATGGAAATGCAACCTGAAACATACACATTGAATTAGATCTGCCTAATGGACACTTTGTATATTTACTAAATTATTATATTTCAATATTTATGCTCTGAAATGTCTTAAAATGTTGTTTGTTTGGTTATTTTTTTTTAAGAAAACCATAATTTTGATGATACTGCCATTGTAGCCAATTATATTCAAAACGTTTCATGCAGGCAATATCCATTTTACGTCGGACTGCTTCACAAACGAGGGTCAATTCAACGCTGGATTTGCACAAAAAATTAACATTTTGGCTGTGTGAGATTCTCCAGATTTGTTGTTGTTGAGCTGTTAAAGCTCCACCCTCCTCTGGAAAGGGGGCGGGAGCAGCAGCTCATTTGCATTTAAAGTGACACAAAAACGGCGTGTTTTTGCTCACACCCAAATGGGGCAAATTTGACAAGCTATAATAAATGATCTGTGGGGGATTTTGAGCTGAAACTTCACAGACACATTCTGGAGACACCAGAGACTTACATTACATCTTGTGAAAGGGGCACCCTTTAATAGCCAAATAAAAAGTGCATTAAAATCAATGTAACGTTCGCAAATGCAGGTAAAATAACTGAGAATAACGTCAGAATAAAACGCCAACCTTAAATAAAGGCATCAGAAAAAAAACAAAACAAAACCCAGGCCTCTAGGACTGCAATATTGTGAGTTTACAAGGTCAAATCTTTGTTTATGATCTCATTTCTCCAAAGTGAAGAGATTCCTCCCTTCCTTCAGTGAGTTTCTGGAAAATGATTTCATATCAGTCATAAGAAAAACAAACAATTAGAGGCAGATGCATGATGAAAATAGAATGATTCTATGATGCTTCTAAACATCAAACAAATCAAATGATAAAACTGAAGTCAGAAATAAGATCTCAAACCCGAGGCCAGTGAACTAGAATATACAAACATGCTGCCATTACAAGATAAGCTGAGAGATGACAAACATTTGGAGTAAATAATATAGACACACATTTTGTAGCTAATGGCTTAATGATGCTGAATTTCACAGTGCGAATAAGATTTTGCAAACAAAATCTGGTTTCTATCCCCAAACTAAACATGCATATTTGTTGTTATTACGCCCTGCACACATTTCTCCTCTCAATATTTGCTGTGCCTTCATCTTGTCAACACTTATATGCCGCACGTGTATGTACATGCCTATTAAAAACGCTGCTGAATGCTTAATGCTGTAGCTCTGAAAGGCTCTGACAGACTTAATGACCTTAGCGACCGTGTCCAACCCTGACAGGCGCTGCAGGAGACGGAGGACGAGTGTGGAGCGCCACAGCACGTGCTAATGAGTCCACAGCTCCAGTCCGGCCTGAGGAAAAACACTCAGAACAGATTTATTTCACACCATTATACAGTATATGGTGCACATCAGTAAAACAAAATGTCTTCCTGGGAAATAGGTGCAGTGTGACTTCCAGCTGTGAACACTGGGACACGTGCAAATCATTTGTTTGGTACGTTGACAAACTTTTAAGCACCTTATTAAGTGTGATCTTTTCTAGCTCATTTTGCAGCAGGGCTAGTTGTCACATGGGCATCTGTACAGTGCATCCGCAGTACATTTATAAGCTTTAATTTGAATTAAACAACCATTGTAGACAATTATATTCAATGCTAAACATGTGTTGTTACCACGATTTAACAGGTTGCTAACATGATTTAGCACATTTCTAGCATTTTAGCAGTTTGTTAACATGATTAGTGTGTTACTAACATGATTTAACACATTCCTAACATGTTTTAACATGTTAACATGATTAACACAATGCTAACATGAATTAGCTCAATGCTACCAAGAATTAGCATTTTACTAGCATGAATTGACATTGTAAGCACAATTTAACATTTTGCCAGCATGAATTTCAAATCGCTAACATGATTAGCATGTTATCAACATGATTTAACATTCCTAACATGTTTTAATAACATGTTAGCATGATTAGCATGTTGTTAACATGTTTGCTTACATGAATTACCACAATGATAACATTAATTAGCATGTTGCTAGCATGCTTACCATGTTACTAGCATTAATTAGCATTATTTAGCATGTTGGTAACGTCTTTTATTTTATTGTTGTTAACATGAATTAACATGTTGATAACATGTTTTAACATGATATTAACATGAATTAGCATCCTGTTAACACAAATTAGCATTTTGATAACATTGTTTAACATTTTGTTAACATTGCTAATATGAATTTACACATTGCTAACATGATTTATATTTTGCTAGCATTTTTTAACATTTTACTAGCATGAATTGACACATTGTTAGCAAAAAAATGAACATGTTGCTAACATGAATTAGCATGTTACTAGCATGTTTACCATGTTACTAGCATGAATTAGCACATTGCTAGCATGATTTAGCATGTTGATAACATCTTTTATTTTATTTTATTGTTAACGTAAATTAACATGTTGATAACATGTTTTAACATTGTATTAACATGAATTAACATGCTGTTAACATGAATTTTAATACGGTTTAACATTTTGTTAACAGATGAATTGATACATTGCTAACATGATTTAGCATTTTGCTAACATATTTTAACATTTTACTATTATGAATTGACACATTGTTAGCACAATTTACCTTGTTACTAGCATGATTAACATTTTGCTAGCATTAATTGACATGTTACTAACATGAATTATCATGTTGCTAACACAAATTAGCATGTTGTTAGCATTAACATGTTAATAACATGATTTAACATGTTGCTAGCATTAATTAGACATTGTTAACATGATTTACCATGTTGATAACATGTTACTAGCATAAGTTAACACATTTTGCTAACATGAATTAACAAGTTGCTAGCATGATTTAACATATTCCTAACATGATTTAACACATTCCTAACATGTTTTAACATGTTTTACCATGATTAGCATGTTGCTAGCATGTTTACCATGTAACTAACATGAATTAGCACATTGCTAGCATGATTTAGCATTTGCTAGCATGATTTAGCATTTTGCTAACATGATTTAGCAGTTTGCTAGCATGATTTAGCATTTTGCTAACATCTTTTATTTTATTGTTAACATGAAATAACATGTTGATAACATGCCATGTGGTGATGCATACAAATAACTATTAGTTCAGTTTATTAGGTTTTGAACCAAAAGACCAGTTACCCTATGAATGAGGAGATATATGAAGCTATATGACAACTTACTCCATTTAGTGTGACAACATGCCCCTCTATTATATAATTTGATGTATGCGCAACCTGGGATACAACAGTAGCTTATTGTGTAGCCAAAACACAATTTATATACATCTATGCAGTAACTGTATATAAACTGTAAAAAAGATACCCTGAATGCTAAGTGTGACAACTAGCCCCTTTCTCCCTTACTGACGCACACTATTTGATCCAGTGGTTGCTCGCCATTAGGACTGATTAAACACATTGTCGGTTTGAAAAGAGAGAAGAGATCTTGTTAGCAGTGCCGGAAGAGGTGTTTCATTAATGTGAAGCTTTCATGACTGTCAGATCGATGCAAATGAGACACTGTTACCAAACGAATCTCTCAGATTTGCCTTTTTTCCTGTAATGGTCTGTAATATAACAACTAATGCTAGTTTATACAGCCGCTGCTCATGTCTCTCAGCAGATCACAGAGAAATTACAGAGGAACAAAGAGAGAGAAACCAGAAATTAGCTGTGGCTTTCGTGGATGAAACATGTAATTTACATTTTGATACTGCCATTAAAAAATTCCACCGAGGCAAAAAATAGAAGCAAGCAGCAGCAGAAGTCTATAAAATGCTTAAGCTTGGAGCTAAATGTCATTTCTGTTTATACCATTGAAATGACACATATATAGGCATACAGTATATCATACAGTTGCTAGCAAGATTAATATGTTGCTAACATGTTGTTAACATGATTTAACATTTTGCTAGAATGATTTAACACATTGTTAGCATGTTTCAACATGTTGATAACGAATAACACACTGTTAACATGAATTAGCACATTGTTGCTAACATGAATAAGTACATTGCTACCATGATTTAACACGCTGCTAACATGAATTAGCACTTTGCTAGCATGAATTTGAATGTTACTAACATGATTAACATGGTGGTAGCATGAATTATCATGTTGTTAGCATTAATTAACATTTTGCTAACATGCTTCAACATGATGTCAGCATGATTCACATGTTATTAACATATTGCTAAAATTATTTATCACACGGCTAACATGAGTTAACATTTTGTTAACATGAATTAGCATGTTGTTAGCATGTTTAATATGTTATTAGCATTAATTAACATGTTGGTAGCATGATTAGCACATTTGTTAACATGAATTAACACATTGCCATCATGATTTAACATACTGTTAAAAAGTTTTAACATGGTATTAGCATGAATTACTATTTTGATAACATGCTTTAACATGTTGTTAACATGATTAACACATTGTTAACAAGAATTAACACATTGCTACCATGACTTAGCATTAATTTGAATGAAACTAACGTGATTAATGATGTTAGTATTAATTAACATGTTGTCGGCATGATTAGCATTTTTTAACATATTGCTAACATTATCACAATGCTTACATGAGATAGCATTTTGTTAGCATGAATTAGCATTTTGCTAGCATGAATTTGAATGTTACTAACATGATTAACATGTTGTTAGCATGAATTAGCATGTTGCTAGAATGTTTTATCATTACTAGCCTGAATTAGCACGTTGGTAGCATGACTTAACATGTTGTTAACATGAATTAGCATGTTGCTAGAATGTTTTAACATTACTAGCATGAATTAGCACGTTGGTAGCATGACTAAGCATGTTGTTAGCATTAAGTAGCATGATGCTAACATGAATTAGCATGTTGATAGCATGATTTAACATGTTGCTATGTCTGGCAATAATCTAGAGATGTCTGGGAAAACAGGAACTGAGAGTGGCGTCTCAATGGACAGTCTGAAAGCAAACACAAAATTTAGCGAGCATCTGCAGGATTGTAAACACACGGTTGCGTTTATTCTTTGTTGTTAATGGATCAAACTTATACACATGTTTCTGTCAGCAAAGGTTTTGCATTATCAGAGCACAAACTACATCAGGACTGTGAGTAATCAAGATTAAGCCCAGAGGCCCGTTGTTGATGTTTCCCTCTAATAATCATTTATGTAAGGCTTTTAAAAATGACTGACCTTATGCAATCTAGAATTCTGAGATGAATAACCTGGCAGCACCCGATTTAATTGGGTTTTGTTTTCCGCTAATTTGCTTTTCAATCTATTCTTGAAGTATTAAGACGTCAGATGTGAGAAAATCAAATGAGGAAATGTTTTAATTAAAAAAGATCAATGCAAAGTCTGAATTCTGCATATACATAACCAAAAATGTGTGCCCATGCATGGACACTTGGTTGGCACAGCATGGCATGAGCTTCCTCTTTCACTAAACAAGATAAACATCTAAGGCACCGGATCAATGCGGGCATGCGGATGTATCGATTACATGGAAAGTAGTAAACAGATCCCGGAGGCAGCTGCCCGACCGACAACCGCAAAAGAGAATTTCCAGCATCCCATATTCCCAAAAGATCATTCAGGATTTCATGACAATTATGCGGGCGAGTTCTGTTTTCTAGCTGGCATCTTGTCAACAACCGACTGAATACCTCCGAGAAACATCAAAAACATACTGATGGCAGACAGCAAGATGAGCAAAGAAACATTAAAAAGACATTCATATGACCCTTAAAAAAAGTATTATGGTTTTCTAAAAATGTAGTTATTGAATTACACATTTTTGTGAAGATAGCAAAAGTTATACTTACAAAAAGGCTTTTGTGAGTGTGATACCAATTAAATGCTTATTTGGGCAACATTATACCCAAAAAATGATGAAAATAATGTCATTTATTACTCACGCTCATGTCGTTCCACACCCGTAAGACCTTCGTTCATCTTCAGAACACAAATTAAGATATTTTTGTTGAAATCTGATGGCTCCGTGAGGCCTGCATATCCAGCAATGACATTTCCTCTCTCAAGATCACTTTATAATATTAATATTGGGCCGTTTGTTCACATTCATGTTCTCACAATTTTGCATTATTAGAATTTATAAAAATATTACTGGCCAACTGGCAATTAACACCGTTTCATATAGTCATTATAACGCCGATTTTTACTAATATACAGTACAGTCCAAAAGTTTGGAACCACTAAGATTTTTATTGTTTTTAAAAGAAGTTTCGTCTGCTCACCAAGGCTACATTTATTTAATTAAAAATACAGTAAAAACAGTAATATTGTGAAATATTATTACAATTTAAAATAACTGTGTACTATTTAAATATATTTGACAAAGTAATTTATTTCTGTGATCACAGCTTTGAATTTTCAGCATCATTACTCCAGTCTTCAGTGTCACATGATCCTTCAGAAATCATTCTAATATGCTGATCTGCTGCTCAAGAAACATTTATCGTTTACAATTGTACAAAATATTTGTGTACAATATTTTTTTTTCAGGATTATTTGATGAATAGAAAGTTCAAAAGAACAGTGTTTATCTGAAATCTAATCTTTTGTAACATTATAAATGTCTTTACTGCCACTTTTGATTGATTTAATGCATCCTTGCTGAATAAAAGTATTCATTTCTTTAATTTCTTTTCAAAAATACAAATAAAAATTCTTACTGACCCCAAACTTTTGAACGGTAGTGTATAATGCTACAGAAGCTTTGTATTTCAGATAAATGCTGTTCTTTTGAACTTTCTATTCATCAAGGAATCCTGAAAAAAAAAGTACACAACTGTTTTCAACATTGAAAATAATCATAAATGTTTCTTGAGCAGCAGATCAGCATATTAGAATGATTTCTGAAGGATCATGTGACACTGAAGACTGGAGTAATGATGCTGAAAATTCAGCTTTGCATCATAGGAATAAATTACTTTGTCAAATATATTTAAATAGTACACAGTTATTTTAAATTGTAATAATATTTCACAATATTACTGTTTTTTACTGTATTTTTAATTAAATAAATGTAGCCTTGGTGAGCAGACGAAACTTCTTTTAAAAACATTCAAAATCTTAGTGGTTCCAAACTTTTGGACTGTACTGTGTGTATAGTGTGTGTGTAGACTGAAAAAGGCTCAATGATTTGTTTTTCTCAGAGGTGGTCCACATGAAAGCTGCCCGTCCTAATGACTGTGATGAATCACAGTGGTTCAGTCTTGGTTGTTGATGAGAATGACTTTGAAGTGATTAGCAGCCGGGCTGAAGGTCAGTCTAGTTGGTTGGCATAGGAACACAAACATCTAAAGCTGCCCTCCTCCCTATATTCGCCTCTCACTCATGCCCCAGTTGTTCAGAGATTTCACACTGAACGCTGGCAGCTGTACAGAACCCAAAACAGATCCACATTTAGCTTTAAAGGAGTCCTATTCTGCTTTTTTACAGGTTCATCTTTCTTTAGTGTGTAATGTTGCTGTTTGAGCATGAAAAAGGTCTGCAAAGTTCCTCCAGCAGGAGTTATTCTCTATATCAGTGTTTCTGAACTCCCAGAAACGCCTCCATTGTAGTCTTGAGTTTCTTCCAGGAACGAACACGTCACAATTTTCCTCATTTAAATAATTCATACGCAGAATAAAGGGGCGGGGCCTGCTTGAGTTAGTTAGTAGTGTGTTGAAACTGGCAGTTATGGTAAGGGGCGGGACATTTCCAAAACACCAATCACAACACACTGCTCCAGCTGACCAATCAGAGCACATTGTGCTTTTAAGAAGGAGGGGCTTCATAGAGACAGGAACTAAACAGAGCGTTACTGACAGACTGGGAAGAGAGGAGCTGCAGCAATGGAGAATAATGAACATTCAAGCATGAAAACCGCAAAACAACATCAAGACTTTGAAAAAAGGCATAATAGGTCCTCTTCAACAAAAGTACAGCTGCACTCTTTATCCAAAAGTGCATGTCCATAATAGAGATGTAGTTTATATCCACTCTTTTGCAAGTTAAACTACAATATTTCTCTGTCATTGCTGAGCTACAATAGAAACACATGTGGAAATGATATATGAATATAAAAACTTGCATATTTTTGTAATGTTATTGCAACATGGCATTGAGTAAATGTACACTTCTAGCCAAACATGTGTAGACAGGCACACAAGAGCTTTAATTGTGTATCTACATTCCATTTCCTGCAGTAAGAATGCTTCCAAACTTGCCCAAACAAAACAAACCAGGCAAACAGGCACCAGATCAAATCATCCACAACGGGTCGAATGGTGCGTGCCACAAAACTCAGCTCATACATAAATACATAAAGAACCTCCTATCGCCAGCCGCTTTATCCTAAGCACAGAACACCGGGACACTGAGCCGATGACCACAAAAGAAACCTCTCAGCGGATGGATGAGAGAGAAGAAAACTCTGAGTGCGTCATGCATCACTCCAGGGAAGGGTTGCACCTGGCATTAAATGTGAAGCACAACATCAAAACGACCCACTTATGCATCAGAAGAACCTGGGCAGCTAAAGCACCACAAAGAAAGGGAAATCTTAGATGTTTCTCCAAAATATGAATGCAAGGAACATAAGCAATGAAGCTGCTTGAAACATCTTTTTTAAGTAAATACACATTACTGTTCTCACCCTACAACAATCGACTCAAACCTCTGAGTGAAAGTCTCCTGGCCCTGTCCCAAATGCCACACTTTGTGTGCATCACCATAGAGTGTCCCATTTGTAATTTTAGGTTTCAGACGGGGGTGCGCAAGCTCCCCCTTTGCGGCCAATGACTTCAACCGAACAGTCAAAGTGGTGTTACGACACGAAAGTGTGGAAGATTGCGAAGGCTTAGGGTTCCATTTGGGACAGGGCCTCGGATGTTTCATCTCACATGTGACTCCTCCATCTACATATGTGTTATATTTCTATACTCTTACTGTATGTCTACTCTGTTAGTTATATTTGCAGAAACATCTGACACAAGCAATGTCATACTACATGTCTCCTGATGTTGGCGCTGGCTGGTCGTGTGATATAATGCTTGTCCTGCTGACTATTGAGTGATGCCGTCAGAGCTGTTGGCAGCAGTGAGATAGGATGGGTATCACTCCAGAAAGGTATCGATCGATCACCCTTCACCAGATGATCTACAGCTCAGAATAACTGGGGAAACAGTTCAACCAGATACATGAAATCAATATACAAATCTCAAATGCAATGTGAAGACAATTGTTCATATTAGCTTCAGAATAATGCTGGATTTGCACAAAAGGTTAACATGACGGCACATGCTATAAATTTATCCACTAACCATTCAGAAACGTCTAAAAGTTGTAACTTCTTCCTGAGTCTCTCCATCAGCGTCGACTCCGGTTTGAACAATGTAAGGCTGAACATTTTCGTCATTTTGGCTGCGTGAGATTCTCCAGCTTTGTTGTTGTTGAGCTGTTAAAGCTCCGCCCTCTTCTGGAAAGGGGGTGGGAGCAGCAGCTCATTTGCATTTAAAGGGACACACACAAAAACGGCGTGTTTTTGCTCACGCCCAAATAAGGGCAAATTTAACAAGTGATAAATTGAATGATCTGTGGGGGATTTTGAGCTGAAACTTCACTGACACATTCTGGAGAGATCAGAGACATCTTGTGAAAGGGGCATTATAGGTGCCCTTTAATCAATGCTTGTGAACTATCATGAACAAACAATGAACATTTGTATTTTTATTACTAACATTAACAAGGAATAAATTCTGTAAAAAAATATTGCTCTGTATTAGTTCATGTTAGCAAATTCATAAACTAATGTTAACAAATGAGACCTTATTATAGTATTACCCACAAATGTTCTGAATCTGAGAACAATATTTGGGATTGCAAACTTCAAATGTATATTATTATTATTATTATTTAGTATTCAAAGTACATGGCCAGCATCAAACTCCTTAAACTCTCAGGCAAGGCTTTTTAAAACCAAAACTAAACTTTGCTTTAACAATCTTTCCTTTTCTAATTATGTTTGCATTATTTTATCCAATTAAACAACAATGTTCAGCACACCGAACACATCCAGGGTAAACAAATGACTCCAGCTATGTTTTTTTCGTGTGAATTTACACACTGTATGGCCTCAGTAAAAACTCACTCTTGCTGTAAATGAATTTTCATGCTTCATCTGATGTACAGCAGAACACATTATAATGAGAGTTTGGCAGATTCATGTAACACACGCTTCCTGTCTTGGCTGCAGCAGAAATGTCCCTCTTGCCATCTAGTGGTGACACACGATACAGCAGGTTCAACAACACTCTCCCTCCAAAACCCCGCCCTCCTGATGTCTCAGCCAACCAGATGTCGGCCATCAAATGATTGACAGACAGAGAGCGGTTCTGATTCGCTGTCAGACAAACAGGTCTGATGATAAATGTCATGTAGTAGAGATGTATTTTGTGTGGTATTGACTTTATCAGTGAATGTCTTCATCAGTGAATAAACTCATTAGAGGTTATAAAAGGCCCCTATTTCAGGTTTATTTTGCCACAATGACTGACTGACTGAACGTTATCCTTGACATGTACAATACTATACTCTTTTCTATTGTCCATTAAAAACATTGTGTTTGAGCACATCCTGTCTGAGCATTTGCTTTAAGAGCCCTTCTCTGAGCTGAGAGCATTTTGCCCTTCATTAGCAGCTTTTGATCTGCCAGGTGAGAGGCGCATGGCTGAAAAAAATATTTATTTATTTATTTTTTATTAAAATTAGGCCTACTGTAATGTGCTTTCTGATTCTATGACTGTAAACAACCATGTTTCTATGCTAGCTAATGTTCACTTTTGGTGAGGCCAGTAACTTAGTGCACAACTTTGTTGTTTTGGTACCTTGATATGTTTACAAGAATAAATGCAGGCTTAAATAGTTTAGAAAGCAGTTTCAGAGAAACAAACCTCAAGTTTAGAGTTAAACATTCAGCAGTAGCGTTTTTATACCCTAAATTTTACTTTCTCAGCATGACATCAAAATGTGTTTTTGCGTTTCCTATGAACATTACATACAATATAAAGGTCTAAACAGAAATATATATTACTTGTATTGACAGAAAACATAAACATTGTTAACTGTCATTCAAATTCATGTCAAAATGATTCTAATTTGACATGAATGAAAACAGATGTCTGTTTAATAAAACTTAGAGTAACTCGCATGTTTTGTGTTTTTTGTCATCTGGACATTGTAATGTTTTTCAATGCTGAATGATCGACATGCACAACTGTACTTCTGTCCTCGTTTTCATTCACATTACATTAAATATGGCGCTCACTCTGTCCAAGGTCCTCTGCAGTTTAGTTAATACAAAATCAATATACTTGAGATTGAATTAAATGTCAGTGGGAGTAAAATGTCTCTTCTTTTAACTAGGCTATTAAATACCCAGACGAGTCTTTCTCTATCTCAGACGCAGTCGGAAGACGCCGTTCCCCGTCCATCTTCTGTATATAATGTAGGCTAGAAGAATGACACATGTGGCTAAAGTCGTTCCAAACACACCGCTGCTCAACCACCTCCTGTAAAACACAAAATTACAGCATTTATTTATCTAAATAATACTTATTTTTGGGTGAACTGTTAGGCCACTTTGGGCTTTTAACCCTGGGTTATAATCGTTCTAAACCGTGCTTTTAACCCTGGGTAAATTAATGTTTCACACTTGTATTTAGAAGCAGGGTTAGAGCAGAATTAACCCCACATTGCGGTGCCAAACGTGCTAGAATGTTACAACTAGATGCTTAGCAAACCAATCATGTTGTTTCAGCGTTTGATGGTAAAATGTCACATGGCAAAGTCAATTGGACTAATGAAGAGATCATTCTTATTTTTATAATCCGCAGATTCCATTCAGAAATTAACTTGTACAGTGAGCAACATATAATGATGATGCACAATGCTAGAGATTTTATATAAACAAGTTGCATGCTGTGCTCGTCCAATCAATAGCACTGGCACCACGAATATGCAAATGAGGGCATTAACCCAGGGTTTAGGAATATACAGTTCGAAGTGTCATTAAAAACCAGGATTAATTGAGGCCCAGTTATTAATTAAATGTGAAGCAAGATAACCCAGGATACAGGGTTTAGAATGACCCAGGAGGGATTTTCACACTTGAAATAGTCGGGTAAATGGAATCCTGGGTTATCTTGCTTCCCATTTCACACTTCTTACACTAATTAACCCAGGGTTAACAATTAATCCTGGGTGTGTTTCACACTGCACATTCCTAAACCCTGGGTTAACATTCTTAAGGGCACACTGCGCTTAACCCCGGGTTATCATAGTTCTAAATGCCACTTTTAACCCCAGGTAAAGCGTTTCACAACTGTAATTTAGAAGCGGGGTTAGCGGCGTTTTTTTACCCGGGGTTATGAAACCTGCACTGCTTTTGCTCTGTTAACCCCGCATTGCGGCGCCAAACCTATACAGTGTGTAATCATGCGGTGTTAAAATGTTACAGCAACAGACAACCAATCGCATACTCATATTTGCCTGCTTTGGACGGTAACACATTGCACATTGTATTTAACCCTTAAATGCATGACTGTTTCGCCAATCATTCTTACATTTTCGGGTCTTTATCGACCCGGATCAATATCTAACACGGAAGGATCTCTACCTGTCGCGATAATATAAAACTCCTCTGATATTAGAGTAACAATTACAGAAGAATAAAATAAATCGTATTTTGTTACCTTTTGGAGCTTGAAAGGGCTCAGTTTGTGCAGATGTTTATTGCCATCATCACTGTCCTCGTCAGACCTCATTTCCCAGTAAATTCAGCAAATAATAGGCTATTTTTATGTTTGAGGTCACGAATATGAGCCCATTCGCGATCTCAAACGTATTCTCAAAACTATATAATTTTCAACATCTTCAAAATCAATATTTCGATCGCTAACAGCTTCACCAGATCCATCCAGTGACAGTTACAGTCATATTTGATTGCATTCAGTACTTATTCTGCAGTAAATCCCTGAGCCATTTCATGTTTTGCTTATTATTTCGTTTTCAGTCGCCACTTCAGCATTGTGTATCAGACATTGCCACCTTGTGGAATAAAGGTGAATTGCACTTATTCCATCATCTAAGATTCAGTTATTGTTGTGCAGAAAAAATATATGTACACTCATACACACCTTGGGTCGTTTGCGACCCTATACAATTTTTACAAAAAATATTTACAAAAATAGGCATTATTTTATAATTTTGTGATTTTTTTCTTGTTATATTCTTTATAATGAATTGATTGAGGAATACCAAGAAGGTTGATGTCTAACTTTAAAAAATGAAGGAGGAGGAGGGTAGTGAATGACGTCCCGGGTCACTAAAGACCCGAGGTATGCATTTAAGGGTTGAATTTTAAATTAAGCATTTGAGACAGAAAATGTCAAATGCATACAGAAAATGCATTAATTTGCATTGCACATCCTCGTATTGCCGACTAGTATTTCAGACTATAACGGTAAGAATGAAGCATATGACATTTTTCCTCTCAAACAGTGAATTTACTGTTTATGTACAATGTGCAGTGTTTCCGTGACTGTCCTAAGCTTGCAAATATGAGTTGTCTGTTGCTAAGCATCTAGCTTAACACTATTATTTCACACTGGACAAGTTTGGCACCGCAAAGCAAAGTGTGTCTAATCCAGCTCTGAATTACAAGTGTAAAACGAAGCAGTGTTTAGAACTACAATAACCTGGGCTTAAAGGGATAGTTCACCCAAAAATGAAAATTTGATGTTTATCTGCTTACCCCCAGTGCATCCATGATGTAGAGGACTTTTTTTCTTCAGTCGAATGCAAATTATGATTTTTAACTGCAACCGCTGCCGTCTGTCAGTCAAATAATAGCAGTGATTGGGAACTTGAACAATAAGAGTCGAAAAAACTTCCATAGACAAATCCAAATTAAACCCTGCGGCTCGTGACGGCACATTGATGTCCTAAGACACGAAACGATCGGTTTGTGTGAGAAACCGAACATTATTTATATCATTTTTTACCTCTAATACACCACTATGTCCAACTGCGTTCAGCTTCCGGCTAGTGAGGTCTGATCGCGCTCTGACAACGGAAGTGATGTCTCGCGCTCATTGAAGTATATGGGCGAGACATCACTTCCGTCTTCACAACGCGTTTTTTGACCTCACTAACAGGAAGCTGAACGAAGTTGGACATAGTGGTGTATTAGAGGTAAAAATTATATAAATACTGTTCGGTTTCTCGCACAAACCGATCGTTTCGTGTCTTAGGACATTAATGTGTCGTCACGAGCCGCAGGGTTTAATTTTGATTTGTCTATGGAAGTTTTATTTACTGTTATAGTTGAAGTTCCCATCTACTGCTATTATTTGACTGACAGACGGCAGCGGTTGCAGTTAAAAATCATAATTTGCGTTCGACTGAAGAAAAAAAGTCACCTACATCTTGGATGCCCTGGGGGTAAGCAGATAAACATCAAATTTTCATTTTTGGGTGAACTATCCCTTTAAGTGCAGTGTGAAAAGTGTGAAACTATTTCAAGCATGATAAGCCCTTTTGGCCTTTACACACTGTGCTTATGTAACCCCTCCTGTCCGAACCATCCATTCTAAGCAGGACTCGAACCCAGGTCCGCTGCATGGGAGGCTAAACACCGCAGTTTCTAGTGTCAGTCGCTAGAGGGTCTCTTGAGTTCAGAAGAGTGAGGTTTACACACCCAGCTCTTACTGGCCTACGACAGTTACACTTAACCCCAGGTTATATTCCCCGGATAAAGGAACGTCTCACACTTTTCATTTAGAAGCGGGGTTATCACAGCTTTTTACCCAGGGTTATGAAACCCTGCTCCGGAGCAGGCTAGATTATTAGCAACCGACAGCCAATCATCTGCCTTGTATTCACATACAGTCACAGAAACACAAAGCGTTGTATAAATGTCAGGTGACCCATGATGCTGTTTACCTGGGGTTTAGAATATGTAGTTTTTTAGTGTCATTGCGGGCACTGACTATCAGTACCTCCGTTTATACAAACAGCTTGACATCTGCAAACTCTTCTTGTTTGACTTGATATCTTTCAGTGCTGCTTCAAAACAAAGCCGAACATGGCATGCGAGCTTCATAAACAAAGGCGACCTCCATGAAGCATCAATCCCTGATCTCTGATCTCCTTCTCCGAGGGTAAACAGCCGGCTGTGGGTGGACGAGGCTTGTGTATAAACCATGAGACAGCGGCAGGTGTTGTCCACAGAAGGGCCGCTTTGAGACGGACCGGCATCATGGGTCATGGGGTTATTTTTGGGTGCTTGTGAGTTTTAAACCTCATCAGTATTCGAATAAACAACACCAACATGTCCAAACACAGATGCCGCGCTCTCTGACTGCAATTATGTGTCAGAGTTTAACATTCGAAACTGCTTTCCAGGAAGGCAGATGAAAATGTTTTAGGGAAATTTCAGTCGAGTGATTGTGAACTATCTGAAAGGATCCAGTCAGGCAGTGCGAGTCCTTCAAGTGACACTCTCCTGTTTAGATGAACGGGAATAACCCGTAGCTCTTCCATAAACATTTAGAGAAGGCTCATGACTAAGCCATATTTTGTTTACAGCCCACAGAACGACAGAAAAGCACGCTTTGATGCAAAACTACAGTTTTTAAATAAATAGGAGAGATTACAAATACTGTGACGTGTAAGATAACACTTTTCCCAGGTGTGAAACGTAGGAGCAGATATGACGCAGTCACTTTTATTATTTCCTCCATTTAAAGAGGATAAAGTCCGACTAACAGTAAATGCACTTCAGGAGAAACACTGCAGACTCTTTTATGATGACAAGATTAGAAGGAAAACAGAATCACTTTGTTTAAGAATAAGTGTCTTCCGAAAATGTTTCATAAACATTTCATTGCATTAAAAATTAATAAAACAAAACATTTGAATCTGCAAAGAGCATGTGATCCGATTCATGTTAGCAAACTGAATCAGTTCAAATGAGTCATTTGCTATGTTCAGAAAGGAATTCCAGCTTTACTATAGTATTGAGTAGTACAGTAGTGGCCAAAAATGATGTTCAGCATAGAAAAATTGACATCTTCACCCTTTATTCGAATATTATTAAAAATTGGTAAAAGATTTTGTAAGCATATAGTTGTGCTTGGAGTCGATTGGTTTATTTGTGATAATGCAATGAAAAATCATATTTGGCCAGGCTGTCATACAAAGAAATTATGAACACATGCAAAAACAAGAGCGAACCAATGAAATATTAATAACTGATTATTTTGTAGTAGCTTTTTCCTGTGAGCTTTTTGTTTTTCTATGCACTTTTTCATAGTAAAATAGCTGTAGTTAATTGCCAATTAATTTTGCCTGATAAATTTTTTTGTAATTATAAAATATGTTCCTCATATTTTGATGGTTTAATCAAACTTGTAGGTTAATTAAAAACAAATATCAACTCCAGACATGAAGTTTGGACACTACTGTATAAAATACTGCCTACTATTTAAAAAAATAAATGAAACAGGAACAGGAAATTGGACTCATCACATTTGTCACAGTATTCCACATTGTGTAATGCACATTTAGGCAAATGCATTAGGTCATCAGGGAATCCCAAATAGATCATTTGCATACTTTTCACAGATATTTATAAGAAAATAACCAATTGTTGAATTAAATTGTGCATTGTGTTTCTATGCTATTAAATGTAATTGTAAATACATATTAAAGCATCCTCGTAAACTAATATAGAGCTAATGTTCCACAACATCCTTCTGAATCTAGCAGAACTCTGATGTCACATCCAATGTCGTGTGTTTTGGTGTGTTGTGTCCTGATGCCCTCTAGTGGTTTTCTAGGAAACTCCTGACACAAGTCTTGTTACTGTAATGGCAGCAGGTACTGTGTGATTATGCATAAATCTGAAGCAGAAGGATCTGAACATTGGAAGGAGACTTACATGCTGATGTAACTGGCAGAGTTTTGAGTATCTGACATCAGGACCAGAGCTGGTGTGGAAACGGCGCCTGCGATAAGAGGGAAAAAAGATGATTGTAATACTGGTTCTATTGATTCATATTTCAGATATGATTTAAAAAAACAAATGCATAACATATTTTTTTTTTTTTTTTTTTTATAAAGCATTATATATATATATATATATATATATATATATATATATATATATATATATATATATATATATATATATATATATATATATGCTTTTTTTATAATTACAAAAAATAATAATTTGAGGGAAGAACAAAAGACTAAACTTGGTTAAGGTATTTATCAGGCAAAATTAATTGGCAAAACTACACCTATTTTACTATGAAAAAAAATGCATAGAAAAACAAAAAGCTCACATTGACTACAAAATAATCAGTTATTAATATTTCATTGGTTATATACATATATGCATATTGGTGCTGTCAAATTGATTAATCATGATTGTTTAATTAATCTAACATAAAATATACACACATTATATATTTAAAAATTTTTTTATGTTAGACGTGATTAACCGGTTTTACAGCACTTATATATAAGTATGTATGTTGTGTATATATATATATATATATATATATATATATATATATATATATATATATATATTTATTTTCACACACACATTAGTGCTGTCAAATCGATTAATCGTGATTTATCGCATCTAACATAAAAGTAAATATATACACACACACACATATATATTTACAAACTTTTATGTTACATGTGGTTGATTGCTTTTACACCATTAATATATACAAGTGCTGTCATATTGATTAATCATGTTTAATTACATCTAACATAAAACTCGTATATATATTTATACACACACACACACATATATATTTACAAACTTTTATGTTTGATGCAATTACTTGCTTTTACACCACTAATATATATATATATGTAAATGTATACACACATATATATATATATATATATAAGTGCTGTTAAATCGATTAATCGTGATTATTTGCATCTGACGTAAAAGTAAATATAAACACACACACACATATATATATATATATTACTTTATGCCAAAATACATGTCATATATATGATAAATATGTCATGTATAATTATCTTAATAATATATATATATATATATATATATATATATATATATATATATATATATATATATATATATATATATATATTAAAAACATATTTAAATAATTTATTTTTTATATAATTTATATATTATTATTTTTTGCCTAAATACATTTTTATAGAGATCGACCGATAATCGGTTTTACCAATATTTAAGCATTTTTACATGCTATCGGACATCGGTTTTGTAATATCACTATAAATGCTTGATATACTCATCTAATTACAGTATATTAAATTATTTTTTTAAAGCATTTGTGAGTTTTCAAGGCTATAAATGTTCATTATCATAAAAACAAATTACCCATGACAAAGGTTATGTTCTTAGAGCACAAGAGTCCCTGAGATTGTTCGAAACAAGTGCATAAGAAGAAGTGTTTGAGATAGTCTGTCATGTTTTCCAGTAGGAGGGATCCAGACCTGAAACACAGAACAAAAACAGCCGAGATACTCCATCACTGAATCACTCCATTCCACATTCTCCATCAAAGATTGAGCTTTATAAAGAGATTTAACCTTGGCACAAGGTGTATCTGAATCTCCTGTCTTCCTTCAGTTGAAATGAGCAGAGCACATTGGGTCGTCTGTTTGCTCCCGCTGTTCCACTCAACCAGCAGAGTGGAGTTATTGCTGACAGACACCGACAAACTGACGTTACCTGCTGAGGACGCAAACACACACACACACACGTACGTGCTGAAATATTGACTACCTGTCTCTAATTGAGCCCGGTCTCAGAACACTTACCGACACAACTCTCGCTCCGTGAAGAACAAGAGAATCCTAGAAGGAAAAAGGCGACAATAAATGATGACAAAGTCGTCATCTCTTCCTCGTGTTTGTCAGCGACTTCATCCTAGTCGTGTGTACCTGCAAGTAGGGCATATTGACAGAGCAATATACCACAGAGACCCTCACACACTCTCTCTTGGGTACTTACCAGGCATAAACAGAGCTCGTGAGGAGATGGAGAATTATCTGGAGAGCTTTCTAGAAGAGATTCATTCCATGAAGTGCAGAGCGATTCCTGTAATGCCGTAATAAGAGTCTCTAAAATGCTCATGTGCTCGCTATATTTTCAGGCCTTGCTGAGATTTTTTTTTATTTAGTGCTGGTTGTTTATTCACACTATTACTGTTGCTCATATTAAACAATTTACTTAAAGCCTTGTGTGTATATATATATATATAATGCACTATAAAAGTATTTTTAAATGCATTAATTATGCACTTTATAATGCATTGCATAATGTCATGAATAATTGTTATAATGCATTATAATACTTATCTAGTTGCACCTTTAGGAAGTATAATGCATTAAAACACATGAAAAACAACCAATATTAGATGTAACGAGGAAGCTGCAAATATTATAATGCATTTTTACTTTGGTTACAATTGTATGCAAATATATAATGCATTATAAATGTACATTTTAAATACATTTATAATGCATCATGCATGAAAGCGTTACCAATTTTGTTGAAATAAAACAAATACTATTTCAGTTTTTCTACTATTTGCAGGTGCAAATAGGAATTAAAAGTGCAATGCATTCTCGATGGTCCTCGCTGCATTAACTGTCGGTATGGAAAGTCTCTATCTTATGAGTGTAATGAGTAAACACGTGTCTGCGGCGTCTGCTGACACCATGGAGATCATGCACTGACTATTATCTGCAGCCGTTCCCATGAGACGCACGTACGGCCTTCGGTTCACATTTCTCGTTGAGCATGTTACCTGCAGGTTTGGAAGACTTTAACCTGATTCATGATGAGGGAATACCACGATCATGCATCATTTTCTCCCAGAACCATCAGATTCATCTGAAGATACAATAGCAATAAATGTTTTATTCATGTAACTGCTACATGGAGATATTTGACAGAAGAGCTGCCATATGTCTAAACCCAAGCGTGCCACACAAGCCCTGAAAAGTGAAGCCAAAACGACTCGATCGCCCCCAAGTGGTTGCTCCCAGTATAGGTCATAAACCCTGCCCACTCCATGTAATGTAATGGGACATGAGACAAACTAAACAGTCAAATTACATGTCAAATTTTTTTTTTTTCAAAAGATGGTTTCTGTCATTTTAGGCAGTTTTTATCACGCTGATGTAAGTTAAGACCAAGACTCAAGATGTCAGCTTTAAGAGATGATTGTTCATTTTTGGTTATGTATTTACAGTTATTTTATCCAGTTCTTATGAGAATATCACAACCAGACATGATTTGTTCATATTTATTTATAATTTTAAATAAATAAATCAATGTAATAATATTTTATATTATATTTATTAGGCTACTTTTTGTTTAAATATTAACTAGTACTTAATAAAATTTATAATTTTAAATAAATCAATGAAATAATATTTGATATTATATTTATTAGGCTACTTATTGTTTAAATATTAACTAATACTTAATAAAATTTATAATTTATAATTTTAAATAAATCAATGAAATAATATTTGATATTTTATTTAATAGGCTACTTATTCTTTAAATATGAACTAGTATTTAATAATATTTATAAATGTATTTTATTTATAATTTTAAATAAATACATCAATGTAATAATATTTTTTATTATATTTAATAGGCTACTTAATGTTTAAATATTAACTAGTATTTAATAATATTTATAAATGTATTTTATTTATCATTTTAAATAAATAAATCAATGTAATAATATTTGATATTATATTTAATAGGCTACTTAATGTTTAAATATGAACTAGTATTTAATAATATTTATAAATGTATTTTTAAAATATTTTTTAAAATGTAAATATATATATGATTTATTTAACATGTATTAATTTCGTCTTTTATATAAATTAAAATAATTTATTTAACACTATTCAATAATATTTAAAATCTCTTTTTGTTCCTCGCTCAATTCATATATTAAGGCTATGCTATGCAGAATACACTTTTGAACAAGGCAAAAACCTAAAAAAAAACTAAGTATGGATTTAAGTGCATTATAACAAAACGCAATGCAAATGTTCTCCACCAGCAGGCGCTCTTGCTGTACACATGCTAGTTGACCCCACAATACTTCTACACTTTCATTTAATTCATCATATCTAATTATATTACAATTTTACATGTTATCAATGCATATGTATCCGTCTACCCACAGAATAAATAATGTAGATAATATTTAGAAATATAGAAAAGCATATGATGCAATGAATCATATGACAAATAGAGAACATTTAAACCTATATACGCTGATATCAGTCATATGTAACTACATTAGACTTTGAAATCAATGTATTATTATGCTAAATCTACCTATATATGAATGTAAACATGATGAAATAGAAACGTCAAATATAAACAGGATCTATAAACATGATGACTCCTCATTGTTATCCAGAATAGTGACAGGATAACCAGCACACACAAAAACACAAACCGGATGGTGATGTTAAACTAGTCAGCATGAACACTTCCTGCCCACAGCGAACGACGCGCATTTAGAGGAACTGCTCCAGAATAGCACAGAATGTGCCTTTGAATCGCACAAGTCGTATCAGTACAACTGTGTCCGGAAAAGGCCAGAAGATTTGTAATCACCCAGTTTCCACAGACCTCGTGTTACTGCGACTGGCCGTAATATTCAAACATGAGCTACAGGAGCCATTAATGACTTTATAGGGCTGTCAGAGTCAGTGCGTCTCCTCTAGTGAGGGTCGGAGAGGCCAAACAGGTGTGTGTACGTGTGTGTGTGTGTGTGATGATTGAAAACCACAGAGCAGCAGAAAGCTGAGGGAATAGAAATTATAATTAAAGTCAACGGGGGATGACAGGCCTTAAGCTCGCCGGAGTTAAAGGTCTTATTGGAGCTGGCTAACCGGAATCATAATAATTCGCAAATCCACCTCACTACGGATTCTTCTACCGTCTGAGACGAGCCCTAATGAATAATGGAGGAGATCACCAGCACCATCTCTCTCTCTCTCTCTCTCTCTCTGCCAACATGCTGCATTCATATATTATACAAAAATACCAGCACTCAAAGTCTTACAAAACTGATGAAGATCATGTGCAAAACCATAAAAGCCACTTCATGAACAAGAAAAATACATCTCGCCATCTACTTACTCTGTGTAAACAACTTAGAGATCTAATTCATACAAAACAAACAATATGCATATCATATTCACATTATTTCATTAGTGGTGATTGCCTAACTAACCCGCCTGAGGTTGAATTCTACACTGTAAAAGAAAAATATCCTGTTCAATTTACAGTAAAGCTGTAGTTGCAATTGAAAAAAATCACCATAAAGTAAAAATGTTTGTATCCTTTAACCGTATATTTCATTAAATACACCTTGAATAACAAAATCTGCGTTTTATTTTAAACTATACTGATAACCACTATAATAAACTTGCAAAAAGCATATTATAAGCGTATTTTTAAACATATAATGCAATGTTAAACCAGATTTTCCCATATATAGCTAGGTAACTACTTAATAAGGATGCAACGATATAAAAATTCTGGCCGATACCGATAATTATTTATATTTGAAAGCCGATAACCGATATATTGGCCGATAAATCTAAATCAACATTTTTATAAAATTTTTGAGAGCCTGATTACAAAAACAAAAGTTTTTCTCACCATTAAAAGTCATATCAAAAATCAACATATATCGACCGATACCGATAATTATTTATATTTGAAAGCTGTAACTAATATATTGGCCGATAAATCTAAATCAATATTTTTATACAATTTTTGAGAGCCTGATTACAAAAACAAAAGTCTTTCTCACCATTAAAAGCCATGTCCCAAATCAACATATATCGGCAGATACCCATAATTATTTATATTTGAAAGCCGATAACCGATATATTGGCCGATAAATCTAAATCAATATTTTTATACAATTTTTGAGAGCCTGATGGCAAAAAACTAAAGTTTTTCTCACCATTAAAAGTCATATCCCAAATCAACATATTTTGGCCGATACCGATAAACGATATTTATATATGAAAGCCGATAACCGATATTTTGGCTGATAAATCTAAATCAAAATTTTTATAAAATTTTTGAGAGCCTGATTACAAAAACAAAAATCTCACCTTAAAATTCATGTCCCAAACACACAATTATAATGTTCTCATTACAATTTTATGTAGCCTATATGACAGACTATAGGCTGTATATGTTGCACTTAACTGTACTTTCCTTTTTGAAGTGATTTTCAATGATATTTCAAGCAATTCAAAACCATCATGACGGACAGTACACATCTGAAGTGTCTCTGCTGACAGAAAATAATCCATTATTTATCGACTTTAATATATCGGACAACTTTTCTTATTGTGCCAATAATGACAACATTAAAAATCAAAATGTATCGGCCGATACCGATACCGATATGGCGGCCGATATATCGTGCATCTCTACTAATTGCAGTAAAAAATATGGTAATTAATAGTTTTTTTACTTGCCATATCCATTAATTTGACAGTATTTTTCAGAGTTTATCATTAGATTGTGCATAAAATATGGCCAGTATAAAGATGATGCACATGGTCATATTAAAATAATGCAATAAACATTCACTAAATAACAGAAAATATAACACAAACCCCCATAATGCACATTATTGATAACAAAAAAATACGAGGAAAAAATATGTGATGTCACGCAGGGACATCTGAAAATGTCATTTTACTTTTTTCACCATAAATGATAGGTTAATTCATTATTTTTACTGGCAAAAACCATACAGTAAAATTACATATAATGCATTTACAGTTTCCACTGTTGTGGCAAGGTAACTTGTTTTTAGATTTTTACTGTAGCATTTTTACAATTTTCTGTAAAAATGACTAACATTATTATTATTTTACAGTGTACAACCCAAGTTGTGTTGAAAATGGACAAAGCCAGAATTTAGGTCGTTTTAACCCAATGGTTGGGTTAAATGTTTGCCTAATGTGCTAGGCAGTTTTATTTAAAACCTAACTATTGTTTAAAAATTACTATATGGCTGACTTAAAATGAACCCAAAATAGGTTGGAAATTAAAAATCAGACAAATAAATAGAGGCAAATATCATAATCAAAAGGTGAACATTTATTAATAAGCAATTTAATAAATGTTTATTGTTTAAATATTATTCATTAAACGTATTAATAAATGTTCATTCATTTCATTTTAAGCAAGTAATACACTCATTTTTAAACAATAGCAGAGTTAAATAAAACAACCCAGCAGGCTGGGTCAAACATTTAACCCAACCATTTTCAACCCAACTTGGATTGTTTTTAACCCAGCATTTTTTAAAGTGTAGTCTATTTTGATTGTCTTTTACATTTGCATTCATTCATTTAACAGACACGTTTATCCAAAGCGACTTACACTGCATTCAACATACACACTATTAACTTTAGCCATTATGCAACGACCTAGCAACCACACAGATCACCCTAGCAACACCCTAGCAATTGCACCACAACAACACCAGAGCAGCGAGTTATGAATGGGCAGACACCGCTCATATTTTCTTCAGAAAATGCAAAGCTAGTTATTTGATATTCAAGGCTCATCAGACTGATTCAAACCTGTCGTCGAGTGGCAGCGAGTCCTGGAAGATTCTTGGCTGCTGTCTGGATAACTAACGGACGAGGTCAGACATGTTTGACATTCACAGCAGAGCGGCGAAAACTAAATTAGATCACATTAGCTGAGATTTCTACTACAGCCAATTTAGCAAAGTTTCACAGAGATTGCTAATGCAAATATACCCCTCGACCCCCGCCGTCCAGAAGCGCTGAAGATTAAACTGTCGCTTAATCACCATCCGCACGATGACCCTGCTAATATTCCATGGACGTATTAAAAGTTAGGCTGATTGCTTTGTGGACGAGGAGAAAGAGTTGTTTGTACTGCGCTGCTTTTGTTGCTCTTTCGTAGCTTGCTCTAATCGCTCGTGCTTTATCATTACCAGGACCATAGTAAAGTAAGGAGGGTTATTTATCTGTCAGGTTCGCCATGTTTTGCGTAGTTACTCCACGCTGACTTTTTCAGGCAGATAATTTGTGCAATCACGAGCGGTTGTGATTTTCTCCTTACCACTGATTAAAAGTAACAGCCAATGCAATATGCTGATGCCAGCAGTTCTTAACAATCACATTAGCATTGCCATTACCCAGAGTAGAATGAAACACACACACACACACACACACACACACACACACACACACACACACACACACACACACACACACACACACACACACACACACACACACACACACACACAGGCTATTCTTTATCTCATTACATATAAATACTAATTCAGCACTTATGCCCTGTATGAAGAACAGGAGAACACAGAACTCAGATCATTTATAATTCAGATCAGCAGAAATGATCAAACTGTATTTGTTAAAACCAAATTTTCACATTTTTAGAAGAAAATCAGTAACCCTAATAAGAACAATTGTAATAGTGATGCTTGTGTTTGCAAACCACACCTATGTAAGGATTGCAATATGGTTATTCTTAAGTACCAAACCAGAAACTAATTAGAGTAAAATATACATATATATTGGCTATATGCATAAGCAGAAACGAAAATCTGATGCACGTCATGTTAGTTTTATCCTGTGCTCAAAATTAAGTTTTGAGCACATGATAAAATGCCCTTCTAGCTCAATATACCTCAGTTAATTACACTAAACATGTATTACGCCAGAAAAAAAAAGTGCAGCAGTCGAGTTCCGTACTTAAAAATTCCATTCATTTTCATGGGAATTTATGAGCACCCGCACATGACATGCAGGAAAGAATAGTAGGCTAAATCATGTGCACGATTTATAAAATGAGGGAATAAATTAGTAAATCGTGCACACGATTTAGCAAATTAAGGGAACGTAATAGTAAATCGTCCGTGCATTTTAGCAAATCGAGGGAATGAAATTGTAAATCGTCCAGACACTTTAGCAAATTTAGGGAATGAAACAGTAAATCGTCCAGATGCTTTAGCAAATTGAGGGAACAAAATTGTAAATTGTGCGCACAATTTAGCAAATTGAGGGAACAAAATTGTAAATTGTGCGCACGATATAGCAAATCGAGGGAACGAAACAGTAAATTGTCCATACACTTTAGCAAATCGAAGGAACAAAATAGTGAATCGTCCAGATGCTAAATCGTGTGCAAGATTTAGCAAATCGAGAGAACGAAATAGTAAATGGCGTGCACGATTTAGCAGATCGAGGGAACAAAATAGTAAATCGTGGGATAAAATAGTAAATCATGTGCACGCTTTAGCAAATCTAGGTATAAAATAGTAAATCGTGTGCACGACTTAGCAAATCGAGGGAACGAAACAGTAAATTGTCCAGACGCTAAATTGTGTGCAAGATTTAGCAAATCAAGAGAACAAAATAGTAAATCGTGGGATAAAATAGTAAATCGTGTGCAAGCTTTAGCAAATTGAGGGAACGAAATAGTAAATTGTGGGATAAAATAGTAAATCATGTGCATGCTTTAGCAAATCTAGGTATAAAATAGTAAATCGTGTGCAAGCTTTAGCAAATCGAGGGAACGAAACAGTAAATTGTCCACACACTTTAGCAAATCGAGGGAACAAAATAGTAAATGCCGTGCACGATTTAGCAGATTGAGGGAACAAAATAGTAAATCGTGGGATAAAATAGTAAATCGTGTGCATGCTTTAGCAAATCTAGATATAAAATTGTAAATCGTGTGCACGACTTAGCAAATCGAGGGAACGAAACAGTAAATTGTCCATACACTTTAGCAAATCGAGGGAACAAAATAGTAAATCGTCCAGACGCTAAATCGTGTGCAAGATTTAGCAAATCAAGAGAACAAAATAGTAAATGGCGTGCACGATTTAGCAAATTGAGAGAATGAAATAGTAAATGGCGTGCACGATTTAGCAAATCGAAGGATAAAATAGTAAATTGTACACACGATTTAGCAGATCGAAGGAACAAAATAGTAAATCGTGGGATAAAATAGTAAATCGTGTGCAAGCTTTAGCAAATCGAGGGAACGAAATAGTAAACTGTCCGCATGCTTTAGCAAGTCAAGGGAACAAATTAGTAAATCGTCTGTGCGATTTAGCAAATCGAGGGAACAGAATAGTAAATTGTGTGCACTTTTTCTCCCCCATCCCCCCCTTTTCATGTCATGTGCGGGGCTCCATAGAAATTGATTTTTAACAGTAACTTACAAACCTTTAAAGACAGACGTACTGTGAGCTACGAGGTTGTTAATCGATGGTAGATGCTTTTATCAAAGCCATCAGTTCTTATTTCAACTATTTTTCATGTTTTTTCATATTTTTTATCATGTTTAGCAGAGGACTTCCTGTTGAAAAACTACATTACCCATGATTCTACAAAGAAATCTTCCATGTAACACTTATGTAAGAATCAATCATAAATATTTGCGTATATATGCATATTTTGGAATAAAAGTAAAATAAATGGTTTTCTGTCAACATCTTTAGTCAATAGTTTTATAATTTGATCATGCTGTATGCAATGCTTCATGGGATTGTAGTTCTTTCCCTCACTAGAGCCGTCTTGTATCTTTGTCTTTTTGTCTGATTTTCAAATAGATTTTCACCTCAAATCAAAGTTTGTAATGTTGTGATTGACCCCTCCCCCCACCCCCTAGTGTCACAAAACTGAACTGCAAAAATAATGAGTGTTGTCAAAAAGGTTTCCTGACAGCATTTTAACAGGAATGGCACAAAACATTCCCACAGATTCAGGCCTTTATCTCTGTGGTGTGAATGTAGAAGCGTGACCAGCAGCTTTCAAAGGGTTCAGAGATCGGAGGGACGTCATCGTTTTCATGAGCTGCTGAACTCTGCGCTCTACCTGCAAGATTAAAACACGCCATTGTTTAACATTCCAGAAAGAAGCACCTGAAGAGAGAAGCGGGGAGATGAGTTGAGTGGAATCTATTTCCATAATTCTGCCGTGCCTGTCTGCCGGTAAGACCTCAGGTGGTTCATCGGTTGCCCCGGCCAGACCCTATCAATGCGAGGGGCGATCTCATCCTTTCTGCATCTTTTCTCATCACAGCTTGATTAAATGGGCTTCAAATATGCCTCCGGAATAACAAATGTGCAATTCCCTCAGCGCTCGCTCACAGTCCTGCCCGTGAAATGCACACACACACACACACACACACACACACACACATACATTCACACAGAGGAGCCTTTTCTCATGACCACATGCTTGGCTTTACAGTCCTAACATACATTTTTTTGAAATTAGATTTTTGTTAAGGCCAGTAAAGATGCATGTTTTATTCCATTAGCAGTATTTGCCAAGCCAAGCGTCACTATTACTATACTCATACTGTAAGAGAATTAAACAAAGCCCTAAACCTAAATAATACACTTTGACACGCAAGTTAACATAGCAACATGCTAAAAACCACTCAAAACATTTTAGCAACATCCACAACACCTGATCATCATTAGTGGGGGCAAACAACACTCAAAATTTTCTAACAAAATATTTATTGTATAATACATATTTTTATTATTTATTTAGTATTATTTATATTTTACTACCAATTAAAAAATATTTATTTTTTTATAATACATCTTTATTATTTAATTATTTGCATTTTATTATAATTATTACAATTATATATATATATAAAATTAAAAATATATATTATTTTGTATTATATTTTTATATAATATAAAATAATATTATGTAAATATTTTTATTTATTATATTTACTATAAAATAATAAATAAAACAATTTAAAAATATAATTTTTATAATACATTTTTATTTATTTATTAGTAATTATTTATATTTAATATTTTATTATTTATAATACATCATTATTATTTATTTATATTTATTATAAATGTATTATATTTAATTTAAAATATTATTTTATGATACATATTTTTTATGATTTATTGATTATTAATTTATTTTACTAAAATAATTACAAATGTTTATTTTTATAATGCATCTTTTTATTATTTCATTATTTACATTTTATTGTAAATGTTTTATATAATTAAAATATTTATATTTTATAATATATCTTTTTATTTATTTTTTATTATTTATATTTTATTATAAATGTATTATATATAATTAAAATGTTATTTATTAATAATTTATTTATTTTTTTTATTTTTTTTAAATGCTCAGCAAAACCAAAAGTACTTCTGGAAATGCAAATTATGTGCATAAAGTATGTGCATTTAAAACCTTTAGCTTTTCAGAAACACTAGTGTTTGAAACTGTAGGTATGCTAATTTAATCCATGACACATCTGTACTATAAATGATGCTTTTAATTCACAAACTTTTAAAACATTGACCATCTGTGCGGCGATGACAGCGCTGTACACCAATCACTGCTCACATCAAAACAAACCATTAGCAAATGACGTCGCGAACAGTTTAATGGCACCAAATGTTTGCGTTTCAGCACGCATCTCCATCAGACGTTTGTCTAATTTGAAGCAGAATCTGTCCTTTTATTTCACATTGGCAGTAAAATAATAGCCTAATAATCGATTAGCGCATGATCTTTAAACACTGCCATGGCCTTAATAGACTTTTGTTTATCAGCTCTCCATTGGTGGGGGTTGCTGGATAATTTCCCCGATAATCTCCAGAGACCCAGAAGCGAAGACGAGACGAGGAGAAAGGCAGTGCATGTTAAGAGCTGAATGTATGACTAATTAAATAAATTGATTAAAAGGGACAAATCAATCGCCTTACAGCCTGCAATGAAGATGAGGCACTTAATTTGAGTTGAACTTGCAAGGGTAAGCATTACCAGAGGAGACTGCTCATCTGCTGGAACGAGGCGATGAACTGCCTGGCTGAGCGTCGCTCTCACACGTCCATTTCGTCCGTTCACACCACGGCTGTGAGCGGAATACTGCAGTAGCACACTGTGACCTGACCTTCTATTTCAACAGGAAGTGATGTCAAGTGTGATTTAACATCTTTCTCTTGACTTAGGCTACCACATGTTTTGACATTCCTACACAAAATTAGATTAGAAATGCAAAATAGATGTGACAACAATATAGTATACTGCGAATCAAAAGGTTTATCACTGGAACTGTTTCATAGTATTTTAAAAATAGTAGGTGGTATACAGTGCATCAATGAAATTTCACAACAACCATCTCATAAATGTTGTTTCTTATGCTCATAATGTTAAAAAAAAGGTTATTTTTCAAGCTAGATCCACCATTGTGCATGAGCAGTCCTAAGTGCAGAACACTCAGAACGCTGTAATTTAGAAAGCCGGGACCTATTCTGCCATATAGAGTTTTCTTCCCCCTTTTTCAGCAGCACTGGTTCGGGTATAGCGACAAATTGGGTCCCCCCACCCCATTGGTTCAAATCGCTTTTAATAGGTACTCTCTTTACTCTCTTTCTGCCTGTTTACAATTCACTACAAAATCATTATGATAAAGGCTGTTTCAACTATAATGACCATTTATGTCTGTATTAGTTAGGTTGTTTTAACCAGTGATTGGGTTGATTTAACCAGTGATTGGGTTGATTTAACCAGTGATTGGGTTGATTTAACCAGTGACTGGGTTGTTTTAACCAGCAATTGCGTTGATTTAACCAGCGATTGGGTTGATTTAACCCAGTGAATAGGTTGTTATATCCAGCGACTGGGTTATTTTAACCAGTGATTGGGTTGTTTAACCAGTGATTGGGTTGTTTTAACCCAGTGAATTGGTGGTTTTAACCAGCGATTGCGTTTATTTAACCAGTGATTGGGTTGATTTAACCCAGTGAATAGGTTGTTTTAACCAGCGATTGGGTTGATTTAACCAGCGATTGGGTTGATTTAACCAGTGATTGGGTTGATTTAACCAGTGATTGGGTTGATTTAACCAGTGACTGGGTTGTTTTAACCAGCAATTGCGTTGATTTAACCAGCGATTGGGTTGATTTAACCCAGTGAATAGGTTGTTATATCCAGCGACTGGGTTATTTTAACCAGTGATTGGGTTGTTTAACCAGTGATTGGGTTGTTTTAACCCAGTGAATTGGTGGTTTTAACCAGCGATTGCGTTTATTTAACCAGTGATTGGGTTGATTTAACCCAGTGAATAGGTTGTTTTAACCAGCGATTGGGTTGATTTAACCCAGTGAATAGGTTGTTTTAACCAGCGATTGGGTTGATTTAACCCAGTGAATAGGTTGTTTTAACCAGTGATTGGGTTGTTTTAACCAGTGATTGGGTTGTTTTAACCCAGTGAATTGGTGGTTTTAACCAGCGATTGCGTTTATTTAACCAGTGATTGCGTTTATTTAACCAGTGATTGGGTTGTTTTAACCAGTGATTGGGTTGTTTTAACCAGTGATTGGGTTGTTTTAACCAGTGAATAGGTTGTTTTAACCAGTGATTGGGTTGTTTTAACCAGTGATTGGGTTGTTTTAACCCAGTGAATTGGTGGTTTTAACCAGCGATTGCGTTTATTTAACCAGTGATTGGGTTGTTTTAACCAGTGATTGGGTTGATTTAACCAGTGATTGGGTTGTTTTAACCAGTGATTGGGTTGATTTAACCCAGTGAATAGGTTGTTTTAACCAGCGATTGGTTTTATTTAACCAGCGATTGGGTTGTTTTAACCAGTGATTGGGTTATTTTAACCAGTGATTTCATTGATTTAACCAGTGATTGGGTTGATTTAAACAGTGATTGGGTTGTTTTAACCCAGTGAATTGGTGGTTTTAACCAGCGATTGCGTTTATTTAACCAGTGATTGGGTTGATTTAACCCAGTGAATAGGTTGTTTTAAACAGCGATTGGGTTGATTTAACCCACTAAATAGGTTGTTTTAACCCATTGAATAGGTTGTTTTAACCAGCGATTGGTTTTATTTAACCAGCGATTGGGTTGTTTTAACCAGTGATTGGGTTATTTTAACCAGTGATTTGGTTGATGTAACCAGCGATTGGGTTGTTTTAACCAGTGACTGGGTTGTTTTAACCAGCAATTGCGTTGATTTAACCAGCGATTGGGTTGATTTAACCCAGTGAATAGGTTGTTTTATCCAGCGACTGGGTTATTTTAACCAGTGATTGGGTTGATTTAACCAGTGATTGGGTTGTTTTAACCCAGTGAATAGGTGGTTTTAACCAGCAATTGCATTGATTTAACTGTGATTGGGTTGTTTAACCAGTGATTGGGTTGTTTTAACCCAGTGAATTGGTGGTTTTAACCAGCGATTGCGTTTATTTAACCAGTGATTGGGCTGATTTAACCCAGTGAATAGGTTGTTTTAACCAGCGATTGGGTTGATTTAACCCAGTGAATAGGTTGTTTTAACCAGTGATTGGGTTGTTTTAACCAGTGATTGGGTTGTTTTAACCCAGTGAATTGGTGGTTTTAACCAGCGATTGCGTTTATTTAACCAGTGATTGCGTTTATTTAACCAGTGATTGGGTTGCTTTAACCAGTGATTGGGTTGTTTTAACCAGTGATTGGGTTGTTTTAACCAGTGATTGGGTTGTTTTAACCAGTGAATAGGTTGTTTTAACCAGTGATTGGGTTGTTTTAACCCAGTGAATTGGTGGTTTTAACCAGCGACTGCGTTTATTTAACCAGTGATTGGGTTGTTTTAACCAGTGATTGGGTTGATTTAACCAGTGATTGGGTTGTTTTAACCAGTGATTGGGTTGATTTAACCCAGTGAATAGGTTGTTTTAACCAGCGATTGGTTTTATTTAACCAGCGATTGGGTTGTTTTAACCAGTGATTGGGTTATTTTAACCAGTGATTTCATTGATTTAACCAGTGATTGGGTTGATTTAAACAGTGATTGGGTTGTTTTAACCCAGTGAATTGGTGGTTTTAACCAGCGATTGCGTTTATTTAACCAGTGATTGGGTTGATTTAACCCAGTGAATAGGTTGTTTTAAACAGCGATTGGGTTGATTTAACCCACTAAATAGGTTGTTTTAACCCAGTGAATAGGTTGTTTTAAACAGCGATTGGGTTGATTTAACCCACTAAATAGGTTGTTTTAACCCATTGAATAGGTTGTTTTAACCAGCGATTGGGTTGTTTTAACCAGCGATTGGGTTGATTTAACCAGTGATTGGGTTGTTTTTAACCAGCGATTGGGTTGTTTTAACTCAGTGAATAGGTTGTTTAACCAGCGATTGGGTTGATTTAACCAGTGACTGGGTTGATTTAACCAGCGATTGGGTTGTTTTAACTCAGCGATTGGGTTGTTTTAACTCAGCGATTGGGTTGTTTTAATCTAGTGAATAGGTGGTTTTAACCAGCGATTGGGTTGTTTTAACCAGCAATTGCATTGATTTAACCAGTGATTTGGTTGTTTTTAACCAGCGATTGGGTTGTTTTAACCAGCGATTGGGTTGATTTAACCAGCTATTGGGTTGATTTAACCTAGTGAATAGGTGGTTTTAACCAGCAATTGCATTGATTTAACCAGTGATTGGGTTGTTTTAACCTAGTGAATAGGTGGTTTTAACCAGCAATTTGGTTGATTTAACCAGTGACTGGGTTGTTTTTAACCAGCGATTGGGTTGTTTTAACTCAGTGAATGGGTTGTTTAACCAGCGATTGGGTTGATTTAACCAGTGACTGGGTTGTTTTAACCAGCAATTGCATTGATTTAACCAGTGATTTGGTTGATTTAACCAGCTATTGGGTTGTTTTAACCTAGTGAATAGGTGGTTTTAACCAGCAATTGGGTTGATTTAACCAGTGATTGGGTTGTTTTTAACCAGCGATTGGGTTGTTTTTAACCAGCGATTGGGTTGTTTTAACCAGCGATTGGGTTGATTTAACCAGCTATTGGGTTGATTTAACCTAGTGAATAGGTGGTTTTAACCAGCAATTTGGTTGATTTAACCAGTGACTGGGTTGTTTTTAACCAGCGATTGGGTTGTTTCAAGCCAGTGGCTGGGTTAAATGTTTGCCCAACCTGCTGGGTAGTTTTATTTAACTCAACTATTGTTTAAAAATTACTGTACTGCTTGCTTAACATGAAGCCAAAATATGTTGGAAATGAACATTCATTAATATGTAATGAATAATTATGTAAATATGTGTCATTTTGGGTTCATTTTAAGCCAGTATAGTAATTTTTAAACAATAGTTAGGTTAAAAAAAAACTTCCCAGCACATTGGGCAAACATTTAACCCAACCGCTGGGTTAAAACAACCCAATCGATGGTTTTGTCCATTTTCAACCCAACTTGGGTTGTTTTTAATCCAGCATTTTTTAGAGTGTATACTCACAGTAGACTAAATATTAAGCTAGTATTCAATTCTGAATATAGCCAAACAATTCACACTGCATTAGACATTATCACAGAATGCAGTTCACTGGACTTGACCTTCCATGCACACCTTATATTTTCCATTTTCCATTCTGCAAACAGACCACAAGTTAGCAGTTAGCTCTAGGGCTAATTGATGCTTTAACACAAAGACTTTCCAAGAAGGTTTTTTACATCTTATTTTGCGTTCCTCGCCGTACAGGGAGTTGAACTGTGACAATGGTAAATCAAAGACAGATTGGTCTACCGGAGCGGCCCGCCTGAGCAACTGGAGGCTAACAGTTCTAGCGTGTTTTTCTAACCTCAACATCAGATTGCTATTGGCCTTGACCAGCGTGTAATGTGTTTGGGCCTTTGGTCCCTCAACTGTTCCTTTGTAGCTGAAGTGTATCGATTGGCTGTGCGCTACCATTAAACTCAAGAAGGGTCCCAATTCTGTGTCCTCTAACTGCGAGTGCAAAGGACATTCGAGGAAAAGAGGTACAAAACTGTCTCTTACCAACCCAAAAGCAAGCGGTCAGCTCTGGGAAAAGAGTCTGTCCCTGAACTACTTTCATGGAAGAATCGCGGTCAGTAATTACAGGAGTTCAAGTATTTTGTGTTTGACCCTTCACTTTCTCTTCGTAAGAAATCATTAGCCAAATGAACGGATTCAAACGGATTGTACGTTGATTACAAGCGCCAGGCCTGTATGAAATTTTTAATTGCCTTCATCTCCATTATATCTATTATTAAGCCATAATGGATTTTTACGCTGGTGGCTGCCAGACATTTTTGGTATGCTCGAAGATACCATAAGATATGTTAAATAAATCAAAATAGATGGATCATAACAGCACTGAGATGTTTTCAAGAATGATCGCTATTATACTCTATATGCCTATTAAAATTAATTCACATGCTATGAAACTACAAACCAGTGTTATATAAATTATAACAGATCAAGTTTACAATTTAAAATACAGAAATAAACAGATTTTATGAGAAAGAATGCAAAATAGCAGCATTTTCTCTCTGATCTCAGACTTTCAAACTGCAGCTGTAGATCAAACTGATCAAAAAACTGAAATGTTTTATGAAAATTGGAAATAAAGAATTTACCAGTATTATATTGTATTCTTTCCTTACTAAAATAAATTAACATGCTACACTCTAAAAAATGCTGGGTTAAAAACTGACTGTAAAAATGACTGTATTGCTTGCTTAAATTGAACCACAAGTATGTTGAAAATTAACATTCATTAATATGTTTAATAAATGAACATGTATTAATAAGTTTAATGAATAATAATTAAACAATAAACATTAATTAAATTGCTTATTGCTAATTTCTAACCTATTTTGGGTTCATTTTAAGCCAGCCATATAGTAATTTTTGCACAATAGTTGGGTTAAATAAAACTATCAAGCAGGTTGGGCATACATTTAACCCAACTGCTGGGTTTGTCCATTTTTGACCCAACATAGGTTGTTTTTAACCCAGCATTTTTTTTTTTTTGAGTGTATAAAACTGTAAACCAGAGTGTTTAATACATAAATCACTACAGACTAAGTCAGATATCTTTTCATTTAAACAGGTTTTTTTTAGGATTTTGAAAAATGTAAAACAAAGAAAGTTATGACATAAAATAAAGAATAAATATTTAATATCAAATATCAAATACTAAATTCCAAAACTAGAAGCATTTTCTCTCTGATCTTAGACTAAAATTTGTAGATCAAACTAATCGTAACTGTGCCGAAATGCTTTTTTTCCCAAAAAAAAAAAAAATATATCAGATGAAAACGGGAAACAAAGAATTCTCACTATGCCTTGATATTTTCTGATATAAATTAAGCTATGCAACTACATACAAGTATGTCAAATACATTACAAAAGATGTTTGTTTACTGTATTTAAAAAAAAAGGAAAAAAGTCTAAAACTAAATCTGAAAAATCTAAAACTAAATATAAACAAACAAATAAAATACAATGGAATAAAAAAAATAATAACATTCTCCATTACTTCTAGGTCACTAATCAAATGTAGTGCAAGAAAATATAGATCTTAACAGCACAGTCTTCAGACAAAAATGGTACCATTTTAATATTATTCTCCTTTTAACAAGCATGCATTTACTTCCACCCACCAAACCCCGTAAGTGTCCCATCCTGCCTCTAGGTGGGGCATTTAAGCCATATTTCTAATAGGTCAAAACCATATTTAACTTCAAGCGTACTGTACACACGTCACGCAGGCTCTTTCTTAAGGTGGCCTTCTCCAAACACGCAGGTCGACGTATAAATGACTTGTCAGTCATCACTCCTGCGGTGATTGAAGACAGGCCAATCGGAGCCTTGGGACGAGACGGCCTCGTCACTGACGGACTCACTTACCGGCCCGGTGACCCTGTCCACTCCACCCTACAGATCTAAAGATGTAGTGACACCAAACGCTCACAGATAATTAAATATTGATTTTTGTTCTCCAGCCCTACATAAAATTGTCCAGAGCCTCCCAGCAGTAATTCTCATTTTGGGGGAGAAAGGGGTAGAAAAAGTGCGCGTTGGCCGGTCAAGCCCTATTTCATGCACAGGTAGGACATCTATGTTGAGGAGTCAGGTGGTAATCCATCTTGAGCGGTGCCCGCTGGAGCCAGAAACCATCGCTCTGCCAAAGACTCTGCCAGGGCCTCTCTTTTCTCGAAGTTTTAAACGACCATGCGGCATATCTCCACGATTAATATTCCTCTTATCTGGCCACCGTCCAATCTGCGGGCGAGACGGCCCTCCTCCCCGAATGATGAACCCGACGTGGGCTGGTGATTTATACCGGTATGAATATGAGCGGATGTTAATCATTTTACATTATTGTGTCAGTGTAAATAATTATGTTACCCGGAGTCAGTTTGCAATCAACTGCGGCAAAATACTGCACGCTGCAATTCACTGGCGTCATCCATCATGCGGCTGGATGCTCAGGCGCGAGAAAGAAGGTGCCAAAACCGAATGGCACCTGCACTGAAGATCTCAATGTGAACTCGAACATTTCTCATCACATTCTAGTCTGTCCACCTTGATTTTATAGCTCTATACTTGACTAATCTGAAACATCTGAAACAAAGTTGATACTTACCTGAAACATTACTAGGATCTCTATTAGGTCCTTTGAACTGTGAATGAGTAACATTTGAGCAATACAGTTTGGAAAGGCTTTTTTTTTTCTTTTTCGATAGTCCACTTTATAGACATTCTACCAACTAACTTTGCAACTACATGTCAACTAACTTTCATTAGAGTAATAGTGGACTGTTGGGGTTGCTTGTTGACATGTACTTGCAAAGTTACTTATAGTCAGTAGAATGTCTGTTGGGGGGCCATCAATACAGACTGTGTGTATTTAATTTGAGTAATTTTAAGTAATTGTAGGAGAAAAGTGATGTAAAGTTCATACATGAAACATGATGTTGGGTTGAAAATGAACAAACCCAGTGAATGGATTGTTTTAACCCAGCGATTGGGTTGTTTTAACCCAACGATTGGGTTGTTTTGACCCAGCGATTAGGTTGTTTTAAGCCAGCAGTTGGGTTGTTTTAACCGAGCGAATGGATTGTTTTAACCGAGTGAATGGGTTGTTTTAACCCAGCCATTGGATTGTTTTAACCGAGTGAATGGGTTGTTTTAACCCAGCCATTGGATTTTTTTAACCGAGTGAATGGGTTGTTTTAACCCAGCGTTTGGGTTGTTTTAACCCAGCCATTGGATTGTTTTAACTGAGTGAATGGGTTGTTTTAACCCAACGATTGGATTGTTTTAACCCAGCGATTAGGTTGTTTTATGCCAGCGGTTGGGTTGTTTTAACCGAGCGTTTGGGTTGTTTTAACCCAGCGTTTGGGTTGTTTTAACCCAGCGTTTGGGTTGTTTTAACCGAGTGAATGGGTTGTTTTAACCCAGCGTTTGGGTTGTTTTAACCGAGTGAATGGGTTGTTTTAACCCAGCGTTTGGGTTGTTTTAACCGAGTGAATGGGTTGTTTTAACCCAGCGTTTGGGTTGTTTTAACCCAGCCATTAGATTTTTTTAACTGAGTGAATGGGTTGTTTTAACCCAGCGTTTGGGTTGTTTAAACCCAGCCATTGGATTGTTTTAACCGAGTGAATGGGTTGTTTTAACCCAGCGTTTGGTTTTTTTTTTAACCCAGTCATTGGATTTTTTTAACCGAGTGAATGGGTTGTTTTAACCCAGCCAATGGATTGTTTTAACCAAGTGAATGGGTTGTTTTAACCCAGCGTTTGGGTTGTTTTAACCCAGTCATTGGATTGTTTTAACCGAGTGAATGGGTTGTTTTAACCCAGCGTTTGGGTTGTTTTAACTGAGCGAATGGGTTGTTTTGACCCAGCCATTGGATTGTTTTAACCCAGTGAATGGGTTGTTTTAACCCAGTGTTTCGGTTGTTTTAACCCAGCGAATTGGGTTGTTTTAACCCAGTGAATGGGTTGTTTTAACCCAGCGTTTCGGTAGTTTTAACTGAGTGAATGGGTTGTTTTAACCCAGCGTTTGGGTTGTTTTAACCCAGTGAATGTTGTGAATTAATAAACCATAAAAACAACAATAATCTCACATGCATCTCCTCCAGAGACTCGAGATCAACAATGTCTCTAACTGTACTCTCATATCAATGTGAACTCAACATATGACTCATTTGTGTGTATTTTTTATTTTTCCTATAGTCATTTTAGGAGAAACATCTGAAACAAAGCTGATACTTACATGAAACATAACTAGGATCTCCATTAGGTCATTTGAGCTATGAATGAGAAACATTTGAGCAATACAATTTGGAAAGGATTTCCTGCAATAAAGAAAAATCACAAATGAAAGCAATAAGATTAAATCGAGATATTTAAATCTTAAAACCAACAATCTCACATGCATCTCCAGAGACTCTAACAACATCTCAAACTGTACTCACATACATCAAGACACCAAAGTCTGTGACCAATCTCATCAACTGTGTGTTTTTTTTTTCCCAAGGATTTTTCTGACAATGAAATGCCATTCACAACAATTTTGACGTATTTACAAGCGACAAACCTTTTTTTCCTTAAAAACATCATGTACTGATGAATCACGCACAATAAGGCCACAAACACGCATTCAAACAGTAAATAATGTAAATCTCATGATGCCTTCAAGTCTCCCGAGTGTCAAAAGAGCAACATCTGAGCGCTAAAATTCTCCTCTGGGTTCAGGAATCAGGTGCGACATTCTGGCGATCACGTCTGCACGTCTTCAGCACGAAAGTTTAACCGCTGTCTGATTCCAAGAGTCATCTGAATATGGATGAGGCAAAAAATTAGTTAAACAGAAGAGGCTGTCGCATTCATTAAGTTACCCCTACCCCCAGAAACACACTCACAATATTCATGCTGTTACTATGCAAATCAGTGCTAATGAGATGCTGATGATGTTTTTTAATCACAGGGGGAGACAGTGAGTGTAGGAGGGAAGGTGAGGCGAACAAACAAAGCTCCTCACTCTGTAACCTCTCGCTATCAAACAATTCAGGCCAGAGAACATGGTTTATTTCACGGTTTGCACGGAAGTTCACTCACTGCAGGCAATTAAGCATTAGAGCTTATGTAAACGCATGCTAAATCAAGTCATCTTTATGATGAAGTTGAAGAAAAGTGCGTCGGAATCCGTCTCTTGAAGTTACGGAGATGGAGAACGACGTTAAACACACCCGCTGTGAATGAAGAGTAATGCTGTTGACGTGATGGAATTTCGAGAGACATCTATCCATAAATTCTCAGACTTAAAGAGAACACGTCATAAAATTTAGCTTAATGAAACGCGGCAGACGAAGTGATACAGATGCGCCGTGATGCTATCTTAGCATATTTTTACATAAAACCCGTCGGATTACTTTGTCAAAAGCAGCCAAAATGCACACTACACACCGTAACGGCTGGTTTGATCAGAAAACGGTGCTAGGTCTCAAATCTCCCATATGTTTCACTCATCACACCTCTATGCATTTAAATAGCAGACAATCTGACATTTTGCCTGTCGACTATATCGTAGAGCATTATTTATTTACCAGGCAGAGATGGGCCGAGCTGAAAAACAGTTCTTTATTTAGATTGAAAGCTCTTTCCTGGATTTGTTTGGACTTAAGTTGAACACATCTGATCCCGAGACTTGGACCCGTGATGTTTGATCGAAGCCTTGTGTAACATTTTCCACAATGGCGGTCTAATTAGTATTCTCAAGTGGATGATCCGAAACGAGATATTTTTCGACATTTTTTTGCGCATAGGCCTGATGGAGAAGGAATGGCAGGTTTTATGTCTATGTTTGGAGAGAATTACTCATTGTGTTTTTGCTGGCGGTACGCGCAGGAGTTCGGGCAGATGGGCACTGAATACATGGCGCAGATATGGAAACAATTTCAGCCGGAGATTTGGCAGCGTCTAACGCCCGTCTATGTTTCATTTGCGGCAGAAATCAGTTTTCGGGGGGAATGCTTTTGTTTACTGTGTGGGAAAAAATGTGAGTTTTCTCATAATATTATCCTTTGGAAAAATAAATAAGAAAATGATTTGTGCCTGGAATTCGAGAGTTTACATGCTGCAGATTTAAATCACAGCTTTAAATAAACCTCCATACTGATGTTATGTGCATGTTTTTTTGACTCGTTCGAATGAAAACTTGAAATATTCCCACTGATGCAATGCATTTTCTCATAATGTTAAAGTGTGATGTTTTTCTCATGATTTGCGTGTGCTGCAAGTCTAACTTACACTTTCAGTATGTAATTTTTTGCATGTGACCCAAATGTAATTGCAAAAATAATGACTGTTTTCAAACATGTTTCCCTGAACACTCTCCTCTTCTGCCATTGGTTGGACCAGAAGATAGCCCCTCCCAGAACTCACCCCATTTGCTGATCTGATGTTGCTGTGCTGGGCTAGTTGAGATGCTGAATGGAAAAAGGTGAAAAAAAATAATTTACTCATAATTAACTATAGTATAACTATGGAGATGACCCCACACATGACATGCAGGAAAAAAAATAGTAGGCTAAATCATGTGCACAATTTATAAATCCAGGGAACGAAATAGTAAATTGTGCGCACGATTTAACAAATCGAGGGAACGAAACAGTAAATAGCACGCACGATTTAGCAAATCGAGGGAACGAAACAGTAAATCGCACGCACGATATAGCAAATCGAGGGAACGAAACAGTAAATCACGCACAATTCAGCAAATCGAGGGAACAAAACAGTAAATCGAGCGCATGATTTAACAAATTGAGGGAACAAAACAGTAAATCGAGCGCATGATTTAACAAATTGAGGGAACAAAACAGTAAATCGAGCGCATGATTTAACAAATCGAGGGAACGAAACAGTAAATCCTGCACGATTCAGCAAATTGAGGGAACGAAATAGTAAATCGAGCGCATGATTTAACAAATCGAGGGAACGAAACAGTAAATTCAAGCACACGATTTAGCAAATCGAGGGAACTAAATAGTAAATCACGCACGATTCAGCAAATCGAGGGAACAAAACAGTAAATCGTGCACGATTCAGCAAATTGAGGGAAAGAAATAGTAAATCAAGCGCACGATTAAACAAATCAAGGGAACGAAACAGTAAATTCGAGCGCACGATTTAGCAAATCGAGGGAATGAAACAGTAAATTGCACGCACAATTTAGCAAATCGAGGGAACGAAACAGTAAATCGCGCATACAATTTAATAAATCGAGGGAACTAAATAGTAAATAAAGCGCATGATTTAGCAAATCGAGGGAACAAAATAGTAAATCGCGCGCATGATTTAGCAAATCGAGGGAACGAAACAGTAAATTCAAGCACACGATTTAGCAAGTCGAGGGAACTAAATAGTAAATCACGCACGATTCAGCAAATCGAGGGAACAAAACAGTAAATCGTGCACGATTCAGCAAATTGAGGGAAAGAAATAGTAAATCGAGCGCACGATTAAACAAATCGAGGGAACAAAACAGTAAATTCGAGCGCACGATTTAGCAAATCGAGGGAACTAAATAGTAAATCGCGCGCACGATTTAACAAATCAAGGGAACTAAATAGTACATCAAGCTCATGATTTAACAAATCGAGGGAATGAAACAGTGAATCGCACGCACAATTTAGCAAATCGAGGGAACGAAACAGTAAATCGCGTACGATTTAACAAATCGAGGGAACTAAATAGTAAATCAAGCTCATGATTTAGCAAATCGAGGGAACGAAACAGTAAATCGCGCGCATGATTTAGCAAATCGAGGGAACAAAACAGTAAATCGAGCGCATGATTTAGCAAATCGAGGGAACTAAATAGTAAATCGCGCGCATGATTTAGCAAATCGAGGGAACGAAACAGAAAAACGAGCATACGATTTAGCAAATCGAGGGAACAAAACAGTAAATCGCATGCACAATTTAGCAAATCGAGGGAACGAAACAGTAAATCGCGCATACAATTTAATAAATCGAGGGAACTAAATAGTAAATCAAGCGCATGATTTAGCAAATCGAGGGAACAAAATAGTAAATCGCGCGCATGATTTAGCAAATCGAGGGAACGAAACAGTAAATTCAAGCACACGATTTAGCAAATCGAGGGAACTAAATAGTAAATCACGCACGATTCAGCAAATCGAGGGAACAAAACAGTAAATCGTGCACGATTCAGCAAATTGAGGGAAAGAAATAGTAAATCGAGCGCACAATTAAACAAATCGAGGGAACAAAACAGTAAATTCGAGCGCACGATTTAGCAAATCGAGAGAACTAAATAGTAAATCGCGCGCACGATTTAACAAATCAAGGGAACTAAATAGTACATCAAGCTCATGATTTAACAAATCGAGGGAATGAAACAGTAAATCGCACGCACAATTTAGCAAATCGAGGGAACGAAACAGTAAATCGCGTACGATTTAACAAATCGAGGGAACTAAATAGTAAATCAAGCTCATGATTTAGCAAATCGAGGGAACGAAACAGTAAATCGCGCGCATGATTTAGCAAATCGAGGGAACTAAATAGTAAATCAAGCGCATGATTTAGCAAATCGAGGGAACTAAATAGTAAATCAAGCGCATGATTTAGCAAATCGAGGGAACTAAATAGTAAATCAAGCTCATGATTTAGCAAATCGAGGGAACGAAACAGTAAATCGTGCTCATGATTTAGCAAATCGAGGGAACGAAACAGTAAATCGCGCATGATTTAACAAATCGAGGGAACTAAATAGTAAATCAAGCTCATGATTTAGCAAATCGAGGGAACGAAACAGTAAATCGTGCTCATGATTTAGCAAATCGAGGGAACGAAACAGTAAATCGCGCATGATTTAGCAAATCGAGGGAACTAAATAGTAAATCAAGCTCATGATTTAGCAAATCGAGGGAACGAAACAGTAAATCGCGCATGATTTAACAAATCGAGGGAACTAAATAGTAAATCAAGCTCATGATTTAGCAAATCGAGGGAACGAAACAGTAAATCGTGCTCATGATTTAGCAAATCGAGGGAACGAAACAGTAAATCGCGCATGATTTAGCAAATCGAGGGAACTAAATAGTAAATCATGCGCACAATTTACTTTTTTTCCTGCATGTCATGTGCGGGGCTCCGTATATAACAATATAATAATAAAAAAATATATATATATATGATAAAGTATTTTTTCATGTTACTGACACTTGGGATGAATAGCTTTGTAGTGTTTTTCATTTGTAGGCTGCTTTGAATAAAAGTATTTTTTAAATAATGTAAATGTAAATTAAAAATATAATTATTTAATAATATATAAATATAAATTATTTTATCACAGAAGAAGCTTTAAATAAGACTTATGTACAAAGACTGCTAAATAAATATATAAATATAAAATATATTATATAAAATGTATATATGTACACGTAAATTAAAAACATAAATATATTTTAAAAGATGATTTAAACAATATAATATAAATGTAAATTCTCTGCGCTTTTTCCGCGGAAACTTTGATTCAAATCGTATAACATTATCCTAATAAATAATAAATGTTTTTTTTTTCCTTGATTTGGACTGCTATAGATCTAAATCACAGCTTTAAATACACCCAAGTACTATTTTTTTCATTTCCAAAAGGCTTTTGCAATAACAAAACACATCCACAGGCATTCGCTGTTCACTGAACGAAAGCAATTCCAGCCGTTTTGCTAATTAACCTGTATATGTGTACACTATACTTTAGCAATAATTTAATTGCATGCATAAAAGCATTTGCGCATGCATTATTGCGTGACTGCAGGGTACGGAAGAGGTGGCCAGCGCCTGATGGTTGTTCAGGAGACAGCATCAGAATGCAGGGTTCGTTGTCTCCGCTCTCCCCCTCTCCGCGCATAGAACAGCTGTGATGATTTCATTTACATACTAATAACCAGCCAGGACTCCGGCAACCACCGAGTGTTTGACTTTTATTGTCACTTGTGTCTCCTGCAGTTTAGTGGGAATGGGGAAGCCACGCATCAGTAAATAAGCGCTTGGCGAGCGATAGAGAGGGGGCCGCTGTCGGCTGGCACGGTCTTGAGAGACCCGCCGGACGCCTTGATCGATGCTCCTCGAAAAATCTGGAGCTAATTCGGAAAAAAATGCACGAGGCATCTGGTTTTAGCCGATCACGCTCTCCATTGTAAAGCCTCTTTTTACAACTGTCTTGTGCCTGACACCCTGGAGACGTCCGTGGATCGGGCCCGTCGGCAGTAGCACATGGCAGCCATTAGAGTAACTCAATACCACCAATGGCTGCCTCATATGGAACTTTGATCACTTAAATCCAGCTTAAAGAAGCAGGGGCCACTTTCAAACCCCATATCGCTTTTTTCCGCCCGTCTTGGAATTTTAATTTGATCCCTTTCGGGTTATTCGGAGATCTTCGAACTCGAATTAGGCTTGTGTACATTTCTGACCAGGAGCCTCACTGAACTCGGCACAAAAGACAAGGTGGGGGTCTGAAATCCGAGAACCGCTCCCATGTTTGGACTAGCCGGGATGGTTTTCTGGAAGAAAAAAAAGAGTGAGAGAAAGAGAGAGAGAGAGTGTATTTTTACTGGATTATTTAACACGTAACCTTGCGCTTTTAATTGAAAACACACGGACGGCCGAGCGCACGCTTTACATACAGGTTTTATTTTATGACTTTAACATGCAATAATGTTCCTACTTCCGTCTTCTCCTGTAATCCCAGATTTATTTATACATTTAGCGCCCGGATACCTGCCAAGGCCCATAAAGGATAAGACATAAGTGTCAGTTCCAAATTTTACAGACAATTATTTTTTAAAAAAGGAAACACTTCAAACGATTCAATCACAAAAAGAAGGCGCACGGCTCGCAGATACCGCAGGTATTGGGAGGATATATGAATATTAATGAACGCTGTTGCCAGTTAATGTCACTCGCAATTGAAGGAGAAAAGACGCGCGCAAGAGAGAGAGAGAGAGACGAAAAAACAATGAGGACTGGAAATAAGAAGGAAACAAAAGGAGAGAGGAGCAGACGAGCGAATGGACGCGCGGCAGACGAGAGGAGAGGCGTCTGGCAGCTCTATTAGTATTCATATGGCGTGCGGCTCTGGAGAGGATTAATGTACTCTGATGTGTAATATTCTGGCGAACAATTAATTTGCCTACAGTTTTGTCACGCTTGAAATTTAAGTGCTAGAACCGATCGATGGTCGCAGCTACTAATATGATCTCTGCAGGCCGCTTCTGCAGTCTCCGGTTTCATCATTTTTTCTCTCTCTCACATCTCCTGTGACATGCACTGGTGCAAGGACACTCTAGGTTTTTCTTTCACGCACATGTGCGTGCAACATTTGCACGGAAATACTCATGCACATGATCTCATTTAAAAGTAGCACTACTAGTTTAACCAGCATGATTGCAAAATGTTCTGTAACAAGCTTTAATGCAGATGAAAGTTTGATTCATTTTAGTGAATCAGAATCATGTTCAAATTAATGATTCTCTGACTCATTTGTGAGTCATCTGTGCAGCAAAATAATTACCTAGCTGCTCAAGTGAAACTACTTTTAACTATCAAACGTGTTTTTAATTTAATTTATTGTACATTTATCTATTTTGTGTCACAAACTTTATTGCTTTTATACCAGATACATACTGATAAAAATAAATGATTAATCACTGAATAATTACTTAGTAAAAATAGCAACAGTATAGTCTAGGAGCCTATAATGTATGTATATATATATATATATATATATATATATATATATATAATTATTATATATATATATATACACTGTAAAAAAATAGTTTCATGATTTGTTATCACATTTTTTCTTTTGTCAAATTAACAATAATGTGGTTCAGATAACATAATATAATATTTTGAGTTTTTTTGTTGATTAAACCAATCGCCTTCATTGCATGAACTTAAATTTTTAATTTCAATGAACTCAAAATTAAGGCAACCAGGTAACTTAAAGTTAAACCAACAATTCTTTTTTACAGTGAATATATATATATATATATATATAAAATGTACAGGTAGTCATCAATTAGTCGTTCCAACCCGTTTGATTTTTTTGGTTGACTTTCTCCTGTGAAACACAAACAAAGAAGAAAAGGCTTCTAGACTACATTGAAGCTATTGAAGTTAGTTATTTTTTTAAATAATTATTCATTGATGAATAATTTATTTTTATCAGTATGTATCTGGCATTAAAGAGGGTGGAAATAGATAAATGTACACTAAAAAACACATTGATAGTCATAAGTATCACACGGAGACAGCTGCACAGGATTCAAATGAGTCACATGAATCTTTTTTTTTTTTTTTTTTTTTTTTTACATGAACTGTTCAAACAAACTGATTCATTACAGTGAGTTGAACTTTCCCATATGATGTTTTAGGATTGTGATTGGTTGCAGGTGCAACTTGTTACAACACGTTTTGAAATCATGCTGGTTAAACTAGTAGTTTTTTGCTATTTTTAAATGATTCACTCCTGAATATTGGTGTGCATGAGATTGTGTGCGTGAGTATTTTAGTGTAAAAATGTTTTGGTGCACAGGACTCAGATGAGTCAGTAAATCAATCTTTCAAAGAAACTGATTCACTAAAATAAACTGAACTGTTGGATTTTCTTTCTCCTGTGAAACACAAAAGAAGAAGAAACAACAATTAGTTTGTTAGTTTAAAGGACAAAGAAAGTCATACAGGTTTTATTTATTGCTACTTATAGACTCCTACACTAAAAAATGCTGGGTTAAAAATAACCCAAGTTGGGTTAAATATGGACAAACCCAGAGATTGAGTTGTTTTGACACTATTTGACTCAACTATTGGTTTAAAAATTACTGTATTGATTGCTTAAAATGAACCCAAAATATCTTGAAAATTAACATTTATTAATATGTTTAATAAATGAACATTTTAATTTCATTTTAAGTCAGCCATATAGTCATTTTCAAACAACAGTTGGGTTAAATAAAACTGCCCAGCAGGTTGGGCAAACATTTAACCCAACACTTGGGTTAAAACAACCCAATTGCTGGGTTTGTCCATTTTCCACCCAACTTGGGTTGTTTTTAACCCAGCATTTTTTAGAGTGTAGGTTGGAAATTAACCTTTATTACTATGTTTAATAAATAATAATTAAATAATAAAAATTTATTAATAAATGTTCATCTTTTGATTATTATTATTGTTGCCTCTAGTAATTATGTGTCTGATTTTTAATTTCCAACCTATTTTGGGTTCATTTTAAGCCAGACATATAGTCAATTTTAAACAATAGGTTAAATATAACTACCCAGCAGGTTGGGTCAAACATTTAACCCAATTGCTGGGTTAGTCCATTAACCCAACTTGGGTTGTGAAGACTACATGGTGGCAAGAAACAGATAAATGTACACTAAATAAATTTCGGTAGTCAAAAGTAGTGTTTCACACAATTATTTTGCAGCACATGACTCAAAACAGTCAGCGAATCATTACTTTGAACATGGACAAAGAAAGCCATACAGGTTTGGAACAACTTGAGGATGAGTAAATGACACCATTTTAATTTTTTTGGGGGGGTGAACTATCGGTTTTACTCCTTTAAATATTGTGAATCTTAGCCAGATATACAGTACAGTAGTCTCAAGCAGCCGACAACAAACAAGTGTTCAAACAAACTGACTCACAAAAAAGATTTGAACTGTCTTTCTCCCCTGAAACAGTCAGTGGGATCCAAACTTTCCGCTTAATGGACAATGTCAGTCATACAGGTTTGGAATGACATGAGGCTCAATAAACAATGACATAATTTTCATTTTTAGATGAACCATCCCTTTAAATTTTCATTTTCGGAGACAACAGGGGGCGTAGGTGCTTTCTTTAAGACTAGCCGCTCGACGGTGTGTCCAACAGAGGAGAATCTGCCGGATTGTTTCACGGCGGTAACCCAAAACTCCCTCCGCAAGGGGAGGCAGCGCGGAGAATCAAAGAATTCCACATGTTCCCCTCCACACTTCACTTCCCGATAACTTTCCTGATTTATGGGCGAGCAGCTGAGCGCAGCTGTGAGGTCTTTATTAAGTGCAAATCTTTATTGTGTGCGCTAAAGGCTGTAATCATATGTTTGTGACATTTTAAGAGCGGCATAATTAGTCTTCGGAGGCTCATAAAGGAATATATTCATTCTCAGCACGCATTAACAACCTGCGCAAGATCGCTTATCGCATTAACAGCCTGCGTGAGATTGCTTATTGCTTTTAAAGGCCTGAGCATTAGATATGGACGGCGCTTTATGACACTTTTCTTTCCCCGCATCCGTTTGGAATACAGATTGCTGTGCGTTTGAAGTTTATCTTATGTTTTGGGGAGAAAAGCTACTGCAAAAACCAGAGAAAGAAAGATTATGGTACTGGCTGGATCTTAGGTATAACCTGATTAAACGTCCAAACACATCCTTCACATCCCGTGTGCTAATTTACACGAGGTTATGACACGGACAGTAGGTTTATTGCGTAAAAAGTTCTGAAACTCAAGAGGCTGATAATGTTTCACAGCAGCTCTAATGGAACTGAAACTCTCATTCATAAGAAATGCCTTGTGGGAAATCTCCTCGCACCAGCCGTTTTGGTGCAGAAGAGATGTTTGAAAGTGTTTAAAGTCAACATGAAACGGCATCTATAACCCGTTTTACTTCTGAAATGTGTCGTTTACAGAATATTCAACTGGAAAAAATGTAGGATAGGACTGGATTTTATCATTTGGGATTTGGTTTGATGGTGAAAAGTAGGTGTTTTTATACATAAATGGCACTAGACATCAATGCAGATTTGCAGTTGATTGGGTTACGCTTTATTTCAATAGTCCACTTTAGACAGTCTACTAACTAGAAGTAACTTTGCAACTACATGTCAATCTCTGCTAATGTAGGGAGCCCTTACTTGAACATTATGCTACTATAATATTAATGGTTAACATCTGAGCCCAAACTATTAGCCTAAATTCAATTGCTTTTTATTTTTAGATAAAATAATCAACACTTAAATAAATTGTAGGCCTATGCAAACATGTAAGCTGCACATAAGGCAGTGTTTGCATTAACTTCTAAATGTTTTTACTCCAATTTGTTGTTAAAATATAATCATTTCCACACAGTGGCTGTCATTTTCACGATTTTCATTTATTTAAACATAGCCTAATCACTAAAAGGTTAAGTAAAATATAATGATTATAGGCTAATACAGTGCATATATTAAGCGGAAAAGTTCATTTCTCTAGCAAACTAACAAACTTTGGACACTGAATGGCTTTTCTGAGGTAAATGCTACATGACAGATTGTTCACAAGCTTTCATTTCTGCCGTTGAAACACTTATTGAATGATTACACGAGATATGACCGTTTCAGTAAGTTGTACTGTATCTTTTAACATACCTTCAGATGTTCATTCTGTAACTAGTATTAAAGAGGAAGAGATGAGGTTGAACTGAGGCGCCCGTACAGTGATCTGTCACGCCGCATCAAAGTGTGTCAAAACGACATTTTCTGTTTAAATTTCATGATTTTGTGGACAGAATTTGAAGGATGACACTTTGTTTCTCGAATGTAACAAAATGTAGAACTTATTGCGATTATTGGTGGTCAAAGGGTTAGTTCACACAAAAATGATGTCATTAATGACTCACCCTCATGTCGTTCCAAACCCGTAAGACCTCCGTTCATCAGTTTAAGATATTTTAGATTTAGTCCGAGAGCTTTCTGTCCCTCCATTGAAAATGTATGTACAGTATACTGTCCATGTCCAGAAAGGTAATAAAAACGTCATCAAAGTAGGCCATGTGACATCAGTGGGTTAGTTAGAATTTGTTGAAGCATCGAAAATACATTTTGGTCCAAAAATAACAAAAACTACGACTTTATTCAGCATTGTATTCTCTTCCGGAATCCTTTCCATTGAATTGATTCCATTGAATCCTTTCATCTGTCGCCGTTGGTAATGCACTTTTACGTCGCCGTGGTTGTTTTGGGCGATTAGGACATCCGCGACATTTTGAAGCATCGAAAATACATTTTGGTCCAAAAATAACAAAAACTATGACTTTATTCAGCATTGTATTCTCTTCCGGGTCTGTTGTGAATTCACGTTCACGACTCCGCTTCTTCTTCTTAACTGTTTTACGGCGGTTGGCATCCAGCTTATTGGTGCATTACCGCCCCCTTCTGCTCCGGAGTGTGGTTCACGACTCCGCAGTGACGCTGCTGACGTGTTTTCCGGTGCGCCCAAGCTTCGTTTACAGTCTGAGGGACACGCACGCTGTATTCAAGCTATTCTACATTGTTTGCATTTTGGTATTACTATATTTTTTAAAATGGTGCGTAAGTGTGCACGTCGCGGATGTCCTAATCGCCAAAAACAACCACGGCGACGTAAAAGTGCATTACCAACGCCCACAGATGAAAGGATTCAATGGAATCAGTTCAATGGAATCAATTAAATGGAATCAATTAAATGGAATCAGTTCAATGGAATCATTTCAACTGAATCAATTCAATGGAATCAGTTCAATGGAATCAATTCAACGGAAAGGATTCCGAAAGAGAAGACAATGATGAATAAAGTCATAGTTTTTTGTTATTTTTGGACCAAAATGTATTTTTGATGCTTCAACAAATTCTAACTAACCCACTGATGTCACATGGACTACTTTGATGATGTTTTTATTACCTTTCTGGACATGGACAGTATACCGTACATACATTTTCAATGGAGGGACAGAAAGCTCTCAGACTAAATCTAAAATATCTTAAACTGTGTTCTGAAGATGAACGGAGGTCTTACGGGTTTGGAACGACATGAGGGTGAATCATTAATGACATAATTTTCATTTTTGGGTGAACTAACCCTTTAAATGGTGGTTAGGCTACACTGTTGCAATGTAATGCTTCGGACACTTGCACCGAACCGAAAGCCCTGTACTGAAACGGTCCAGTATGAATGTGTACCGTTACACCCCTATTTTTTTCAGATCTTTCTATGTAATAGATGAAATAAGCTCGTGCAATTTACATATGAACGCAACCGGAGATGACGGAAAAAGATGACAGCTGCAGACCATGCCAAACGCGAGTGTGTGTTAGAAATCAGGAATGGTGAGAGAACATTGTGCTTGGTACATTTTTCGTCTAAAGTTTGAATCCCGTCTGACTAGCGCGCTTCCCATAATGTTTACGCATTAGGTCAGTATGTGGAGAGTAGGTGGTCTTTTGCAGCTGTTCAAACGCATTTGACCACATGAGCGTTTCCACTATGAAAGCAATGTTTTCAAAACATTTTAGACCCTGTTCACACCTGTATTTAGCGCCGTCCGCTTGTGACCTGATTGACAAAAATGCACCTTAATACCAGGCGTAAACAGGACCTAACTCTCATTAATTTGTGATATACAGATTTTGGCATTATCCGTTTGACGTTGGGGTGTTGTGGTGATTCGTAAATGACAATGGGTGTCGGGACGTAAGAATCGACCGATTTATCTCATATAGTGTGTCATAGTGGATGACAAGTGATGCCACGTCCACCAACGTTTTTTTATTTTGGTCTTTTCTGATGACAAAAACATGCCACTTTAGAAGCCATTTTTTGTCTACACTCTTGTTTCCGGAAGTCAGTCACTAGTTCCGCCCTCTCGATGACATCATGCACACCAAGCGATGATTGGTCGGGAAGCAACATGTTTCTTGTCCATGACACGACAAGAATTTAAAGGGATAGTTCACCCAAAAATTTACTCACCCTCAAGCCATCCTAGGTGTATATAACTTTCATTCAGACAAACACATTCGGAGATATATTTTAAAATATCCTGCTCTTCCAAGCTTTATAATGGGAGTGAATGGGGGGCGAGATTTTGAAGCCCAAAAAAATGCATCTATCCATCATAAAAAATAATCCATACGGCTCCGGGAGGTTAATAAAGGCCTACTGAAGAGAAGCGACGGGTTTTTGTAAGAAAAATATCCATATATAAAACTTTATAAACTATAAATCTATCTTCCGGCAAATGGAGTCGCATGGATTACTTTTATGATGGATGGATGCACTTTTTTGGGCTTTAAAATCTCACCCCCCATTCACTATCTTTATAAAGCTTGGAAGAGCAGAATATTTTCTCTGACTCTGTTTGAAAAATTAAAGTCATATACACCTATAATGGCTTGAGGGTGAGTAAATCATTTCATTTTTGGGTGAACTATCCCTTTAAGAGTCAAATAATCGCATAATCTGTGACTATCATGTAGTCTGAACCGAGCATAACTCTCATTTGAGTATAAGTAGACATTAAGTAATGTGCACTAATAATTCATACACAGTAAGAGCAGGAACATGCATTAATGTACTGTGTAAATAGGGTCAATTTTGATTTCATGTTGACTTTAAGCTTTAGGATTTTGCGTGGATGGGTGTAGCGTACTTAAAAGATGTAATGCATCCAACTTTCTAAAAACAGAAGATGTAAACGGACAGATGTCCATCCATCCGCAGGGACCATCTGTGTCCCAAACAGTTTGTCCTAATCATCACCGTGACCCTCAGCGTGAAAGACAAAACCTCAAACTGACACCAGAGATCATGGTCAAGTACCGAAGTGCCATTATAGCAGCTCTACATGTACCATTAGCACAAGACACAATAATAGCCTTTAAAAGACACTAGACTGCTGCAATTTGTAGTGAATTTAAAAGCCACAAGCCTCCGTCTCAAACAAATCGAATTTCTGTGCCATTTTTCGGCTTCGGCACTGCACAGAAGCGGGTAATCCATAGCGCTTCCTGGCACGCCGCTCGCACCGCACAGCTGACTGGCGTGTAAGACTGCCTCAAATTGGAGCAATTGAGCTCAAGCTAAAGCAATTACATCCTTTGTGTTCTCCACGGGGGACGTGACTAAACTGTGCTCATGATGAACCGAGAGGCCAAGAACGCTTGAATAACCAACAAGTAACTGAAGATAGAGCTCCAAATTATCCACATACATTACCTAAGTACAGTAGGGATGTACTGATGTAGACATTTTGGTTTACTTTTAGCTGATAATTATTTGAGACGAATTCTGGAACTCATTTGCAAATTAATCATTCAACAACAACAAAAAAAACATTCTTAGACAATCAAATCAATATTAATGTAATAACATTTATATTAAACTTTGGTCAAGTGTAGGCAAACTTTGGATTTGCATCAAAACTTTTTTAATAAATTTTATAAAGTTCAGATGTCTTTTTGAGAATTGTATTTTATAAACTTATATATATATATATATATATATATATATATATATATATATATATATATATATATATATATATATATATATATATATATATGTTTATAAAATACAATTTTGCTTCTTAGACTATTAATGTAAGAACATTTATATGAGAAAACTAAGGATTGGCATCAACATTAAAAAATATATATATAATTTGATGTTTTACAATTTAAAGATTAAAGTATATTTTAAGTTTTTTGGGGAATTAATAAATTGTATTTTATTTCTAAAAATATATATTTTGAAAGAATTTGTTTTTGTTTTTAGACAAATCAATGTGGCTATTAATGTAAGAACATTTATATGAAACTTTGGTCAATAATTTGCATCAAAAGATTTATTATTTTATATTTTAAAGTTCATATTATGTTCACCAACCAGCTTTTTGGGGAAATGTATAAATTTTATTTTATTTGTAAATTTAAAAAAAAGAAAAGAAAAAAAAAGTATATATATATATATATATATATATATATATATATATATATATATATATATATATATTATATATATATATATATATAAATTTCTCAAAAAGACATGAACTTTAAACTTTAAAATATAAAATAATAAATCTTTCTAAATCTATATATATATATGATTTCTAGTAAAATTTTGTTTGATTGCAGGTGCAAAGGGAAAAAAAATATTGTAGCCGGCCACATTAAACTGCAAATTGAAGTGCAAGTGGAAAAATAAGAAAAGCATGTAATTAATAACATTTTTTGTATAAAAAAAACAAAATATTCTTATTCAATCAAGTCAATGTCGTGATTTATGAGAGAACATTTTTATGAAAGTGACATTAATTCTGCTCATGTCTCAAGAATGTTGTTCACACTAAAGCTTTGGTCAAGAATTTACAACAAAACATAAAAATAGAATAATATAATTTTTTAAAGTTAATATTAAGATCCCCTGCCAGCTTTTTGAGAAAATAATACATTTCATTTTATTTCTTAAAACATATTTCAGTCAAATTTAGGTTTGTAGACATGAAGCTGCATTTTTAAGACCATCATGTTATTAATATTCATGAGTCAAGCTGCTTTTGTCTCTGTGACCCTGTAGATAGATAACTGCTTAGTATTTTCACAACATTTCAAACATGTCAAAGCATGAAGGGGGGGTCTGATATCTGCTTTCAATATCAGCCTAAACACATGATATTGGTCATTTATCACTTGTTCACACACTATTGCAGTTCAACAGTGCAAACACAACAAACAAACGCATGAAGTGCATCACTGCACACATAACCTCACAGAAGCTCCGCAGTGAAGGTGCGCGGCCTCCCCGTCTGACACAGTGGTGCTTTAATTGCCCCTGCGAGGGAGCAGAAGTGTGGGGGCAGTAAATAAAGATTTCAGAGGGGGATAGAGGGTGTTGTCAGGGCTGAGGGCCGCTGGGATGTCTCTCCGCTTCTCTGGTTCACTGCATGCTGGCCGAGCTCCAGACGCCATTGCATAAGACAGCAAGACATGATGTAAGTGTATCTGTAACAGACAAACTTATTTATACACAAGAACTCAGATAAGACTGATTTATACAAATGGCACGTGGTGCAACATCTTTGAAATTACACTGTGAAAAACTCGCTATTTTTGTCTTGTTCTGCAGTACAAATATCAAAACATTCTTCAGTCAAGACACATTTACTTGAGGAGCAAATTGACTTAAGATGTCTCGTTTTATGAAAAATGTGTTTATGCTTAAAGGGGCGGTTGATTATGATTTCAATTTATTAACTTTAGTTAGTGTGTAATGTTGCTGTTTGAGCATAAACAACATCTGCAAAGTTACGACGCTCAACGTTCAATGCAAATGAAGATATTTTCTTTTACAGAAATCGCTTTTTAAGGACTACAACAAACTTCTTCCCGGGTTGGTGACATCACTAACCCTAAAATTAGATAAACCCCGCCCGGTTTGAACAATGTGAGGCTGAACACCGTTACTGACAATCCTCATTTTGGCTGCGTGAGATTCTTCAGCTTTGTTGTTGTTGAGCTGTTAAAGCTCCGCCCTCTTCTGGGAAGGGGGCTGGGAGCAGCAGCTCATTTGCATTTAAAGGGACACATTCTGGGGACACCAGAGACTTATAGATATTATATTTATATGATATTAATATTATATTACTTGTAAAAGGGGCATAATAGGTCCCCTTTAATAGTTATAACCACATATAGGTGAGTATTATTACTGCTGTTACGATTATTCAAGAGATGATACAACACATTATAAGGTTGTTTATAAGGCATTATAATACATTAAGAATACCCTTATGATGCAGGCTTCATCTGGTGTGATAATGCATTGTCCTCTTAAAATAGGTAAGTATTAAAATGCAGTGTAACTGTTGTTATGATTATTTATCAGATGATACAACATAAGGTTGTTTATTGGGCATTGTGCATGCATTATAATGCATTATGAATACTGGCTTCATAGAAAGTGTTACCATATTTTCTTGTTTTCTTTTACCAAGATTTTGCTTCGCAAATAAATGTGTCTTGATTTAAGAATGTTTAGATATTTGTACTGGAAAACAAGACAAAAATACTGAGTAGGATTTTTTTTTTTTTTTTTTTTGCAGAGTGAAAGAGAAAATCTGTTTGATATTTCATCTTTTACTGTTTGCTGAAGGGCTGGGGTTTTTTTTCCCCCTCCAAATTTGTCATGTGGGAGCAAACGGTTTAACACATTAGAGGAGAGAGTCAATTGAGTCTTTTGTGAGCCATCTGGAAATACCCGACTCAACAAAGCTTCGGCTCTGGTGCCGTATATCAATGAGAGAGACACAGTTTCAGTTCCGCCACGGGCAAAAGACATCTCAAATGATCAGCAAAATGGAGGATTTAAAGAAACATGAATCATTTTAGTGCATGTTTAAAACACATAAATATACTTAAGCAGTTTGTGGCACTAAAACGTCGGCATTCGATTACAGATACCTGGAACAACATAATCTCAACTGCCTTTAAAAATCATTCTGAGTTAAATAAGGAACATTTCATTGCTCTGAAGATGCTCATATACAGTCGGGTTCCCGAATGTAAAAACGGCAATCATTTTCTCCATAGAGAAATTTATTTTTAACAATAACTTATAAACCTACTGTGGGCTACGAGGTTGTCAATCAACAGTATTTGCCCACATTATTTCAATTCAGTTTCAGTTAATCATGTTTAACAGCAGAATTTGTGGTAAAAAAAACTACATTACCCATGATGCTGTGCAGAAAATTCCACCAATCAGAATCAAGACAAGCAAAATGAGCTCTTTAGCGACGCCCTCTCCCATAAAGCACTTTAAATTATAACCAAAATACTTAAATATTAAGCATATTTTGCAATTAACTATAGATATAATCAACATTTTTAAATGAGTAGTAGAAGATTTCTCCATCGTTTTTAATCCAATTATGCTGTTTGCAATGCGTCATGGGATTTTAGTTCTTTCCCTCGCTTATGTACACAGTCTTATACCCTACTTTTTTACTTTTTGTAATATTATGATTCACCTCGTATCTGGTTGCCTTCGTTCATGTCTTATAATGCTTTAACAAAGATTTTTACCCTATGGGATAAATCCCTATGGGAGAAATTAATGGAAAAATACTTCGAAACCAACGCCGCTGAAAAAGTGTGCACTAATGCACTCTATTGAGATTTGACTGCGAAACTTTGGTATCTTGGGAAACCTCAGCACAGTTTGAGATCTCTTCTGAAGATCTCATGTGAATTACATATCAATAAACAGGAAAATAACAGCGTTAATGTTTCAAAATTCATATATAAATATACATTTCCACCAACTTTAATTGTAGGATCACTTTCTTTGCACCTCATGCTCAACTAGCTGCCGTCTTCCTCCAGAGCGAGTCTATTATCAGAGTAAAGGTCAGACGAGTAATTTAGATCCTGGCCTCTTCTAGTCAGTTAATGGGATTGTCTGGCCAGTGTATAAGCACCAAGCCTCCGTAAACATCTCAGGGCAACAGCCGGGCAGCCTGTTTACAACCCGCACAATGACCAAAGTCAGAAGGGCCTCGGGTCACAGAGATGTCCTCCTCGGGCGACCCCAGCGGTCTCGCTCATTCCCTCCAAGATGATGGAGGACGCGTGTCATGTCGCCCGAAGCTCATTCTTGATTATGGAGCACGGTTGCACCATAAACCTGCATTTATTTAACTTAAAATCCAGTTTGCACAAGCTTAAAGGGCCACAATCCTAAGAATCATGAGGATTTTTAGAGATAAAACAGCTTGATCTATGAAAACATGCGTTATCTTTCAGAACTGAAATGCAGTCCAAAAAGAAAAGTGTGAATTTGAATTCAACTGGCCAGAACAAAGGAAGCTGAATTGGAATTTGATTCCTTCATTTCCTGGTTAATGAAGGATACAACAGATGGATTCTTTGCAGCCTACAATACCCCAGAATTCACTGCGCACCAGTGAAGACAGGCGAATTGCCGGATTACACTTATAAATGTAAGTATTAGGTTTCAACTTACTAGAATATCTAATGATACAAATGTAAAAACTTTAAAGCAGTTCATATGTTGACATATCTTAGATGCGATTTTATATAGTTTATACTTATATTTACCCAGCGAATGGGTTGTTTTAACCCATCAAATGGGCTGTTTTAACCCAGTGAGTGGGCTGTTTTAACCCAGTGAATGGGCTGTTTTAACCCAGTGAATGGGCTGTTTTAACCCATCAAATGGGTTGTTTTAACCCAGCGAGTGGGTTGTTTTAACCCATCAAATGGGCTGTTTTAACCCAGCGAATGGGCTGTTTTAACCCAGTGAGTGAGTTGTTTTAACCCATCAATTGGGCTGTTTTAACCCAGTGAGTGGGTTGTTTTAACCCATCAATTGGGCTGTTTTAACCCAGTGAGTGGGCTGTTTAACCAATCAATTGGGCTGTTTTAACCCAGTGAGTGGGCTGTTTAACCAATCAATTGGGCTGTTTTAACCCAGTGAGTGGGTTGTTTTAACCCATTGAAAGGGCTGTTTTAACCCAGTGAGTGGGTTGTTTTAACCCATCAAATGGGCTGTTTTAACCCAGTGAGTGGGCTGTTTAACCAATCAATTGGGTTGTTTTAACCCAGTGAGTGGGTTGCTTTAACCCATTGAAAGGGCTGTTTTAACCCAGCGAATGGGCTGTTTTAACCCATCAAATGGGCTGTTTTAACCCAGTGAATGGGCTGTTTAACCAATCAATTGGGCTGTTTTAACCCAGTGAGTGGGTTGTTTTAACCCATTGAAAGGGCTGTTTCAACCCAGTGAGTGTGTTGTTTTAACCCAGTGAATGGGCTGTTTAACCAATCAATTGGGCTGTTTTAACCCAGTGAGTGGGTTGTTTTAACCCATCAAATGGGCTGTTTTAACCCAGTGAGTGGGTTGTTTTAACCCATTGAAAGGGCTGTTTTAACCCAGTGAGTGGGTTGTTTTAACCCATCAAATGGGCTGTTTTAACCCAGTGAGTGGGTTGTTTTAACCCATCAAATGGGCTTTTTTAACCCAGCGAATGGGCTGTTTTAACCCGGTGAGTGGGTTGTTTTAACCCATCAAATGGGCTTTTAACCCAGTGAGTGGGTTGTTTTAACCCATTGAAAGGGCTGTTTTAACCCAGCGAATGGGTTGCTTTAACCCATTGAAAGGGCTGTTTTAACCCAGCGAATGGGCTGTTTTAACCCATCAAATGGGCTGTTTTAACCCAGTGAATGGGCTGTTTAACCAATCAATTGGGCTGTTTTAACCCAGTGAGTGGGTTGTTTTAACCCATTGAAAGGGCTGTTTTAACCCAGTGAGTGTGTTGTTTTAACCCAGTGAATGGGCTGTTTAACCAATCAATTGGGCTGTTTTAACCCAGTGAGTGGGTTGTTTTAACCCATCAAATGGGCTGTTTTAACCCAGTGAGTGGGTTGTTTTAACCCATTGAAAGGGCTGTTTTAACCCAGTGAGTGGGTTGTTTTAACCCATCAAATGGGCTGTTTTAACCCAGTGAGTGGGTTGTTTTAACCCATCAAATGGGCTTTTTTAACCCAGCGAATGGGCTGTTTTAACCCGGTGAGTGGGTTGTTTTAACCCATCAAATGGGCTTTTAACCCAGTGAGTGGGTTGTTTTAACCCATTGAAAGGGCTGTTTTAACCCAGCGAATGGGCTGTTTTAACCCAGTGAGTGGGTTGTTTCAACCCATTGAAAGGGCTGTTTTAACCCAGCGAATGGGCTGTTTTAACCCATCAAATTGGCTCTTTTAACCCAGTGAGTGGGTTAAATGTTTGCCCAACCTGCTGGGTAGTTTTATTTAACCCAACTATTGTTTAAAAATGACTGTATTGCTTGCTTAAAATGAACCCAAATATTTTGGAAATTAACATTTATTAAAATGTTTAATAAATGAACATTTATTTTAAAAAATATTGAATAATAATTAAACAATAAACATTTATTAAATTGCTTTTTAATAAATGTTCACCTTTGATTATTATTGTTACCTCTAGTAATTATGTGTCTGATTTTTAATTTCCAACATATTTTGGGTTCATTTTAAGCCAGCCATATATAGTCATTTTTAATCAATAGTTGAGTTAAATTAAATTTAACCCAACCGCTGGGTTAAAACAACCCAATCACTGGGTTTGTCCATTTTTGACCCAAATTGGGTTGTTTTTAACCCAGCATTTTTTAGAGTGTATTCTTCAAAAGTTTGGGGTCAGTAAGAAATTTTTAAGAAATAATACTTTTAATCTTGTTTAATTCTGAGGATCATAGAGAAGGTGGAAAATGGCTGTGAAAAACAATGATGGTTTTCAGTGCATAAAACTTTACTAACTTAATAAGAGGACTGATGGGGAAAAATGCAATAATAAGAAATGCATGATAGGAGCCCTTTAAATATTCATCTAAAACACTCGTTTCCCTTTTGTTGTTTTCTTTTAAACTCGACCCTCTGCCTATATACAATGAGAAGACAAAACCATATGGTTTGATGAAAAGTTTTGTAGAATGTGCAGGGACCCTCGAGAGAGTGTATGTGTGTGCTTTATGGCTCTGTCTCATGATTACAATGTGAGGTATAATTGCAAACACATGTGAGCCATTTCCATTCGCTGCGATGAAATCATCGCATGAAAAAGGGCGAGAGAGAGAGAGAGAGAAAGGGCGAGAGAGCAGACAGCTCCCCCCCCCCAAACATTCCTTCGTTCCCTCTCCGCAGCATCTTGAGAGGTCGGAGGTCACCGTGAGGAGATCAATGCGATCAGACACAGGAGTATTGTTTCAAAAAGCAGGAGACATGAGAGGCTGCCTGCAACAGGAATCCCTTCGGATCAAAAGGCCGGCGAGAAAGTTGACGGAATTCCTCGGATCCACCATCTTGACTTCCTAAGCAATCAGGCATTTTACAGGAACCATTTGGCTATGATCAATTCGCTGGCCCGCCGTTGCCTCCCATCCACCCTTTGAAACGGGATTAAATGCTCTAAATAGGTCTTTGCTTCTCAAAAGCCGAACGAGCGGAAAAGTGCTTTTAATCTTGTGAAACTCTATACGGTCCATTTGAGGCAAATCTGCAGACAGAAGAGGTTAAAGTCGCTTTAAAAAGCTAATCATCTTCAGGACAATATTGCTACTGACTAGTGCCTGACTAGTTGGGTTGTCGCAGATGCATACCATTTCAACCCAGGAGAACCGTCATAGATATAAATTGGTGTTTAGCTAATAAAAGCTTTGAGTGTCATAAAAATGTGTGCTATTATTCCTTTGAAAATGGCTTGGAATTGAGTGGGGAGAAAAAGAAATCTGCAAAATCTTGAAGAATTGCAGTTGGGAATGAAGACATCTGCATTTGTACAGATTCTTAAAGGAGACCTATAATGCCCCTTTCACAAGATGTAATATAAGTATATTCAAAATCCCCCACAGATCATTTATTATAGCTTGTCAAATTTGCCCCTATCTGGGTGTGAGCAAAAACACGCCGTTTTTGTGTGTGTCCCTTTAAATGCAAATGAGCTGCTGCTACCGCCCCCTTTCCAGAAGAGGGCGGAGCTTTAACAGCTCAACAACAACAAAGCTGGAGAATCTCACGCAGACAAAATGACGAAAGTGTTCAGCTTACATTGTTCAAACCGGAGTCAACACTGATGTCACCAACCCAAGAAGAAGCTTGTTGTAGTCCCTACCAGCCATTTGTTGTAGTCCTTAAAAAGCGATTTTTGTAAAAGAAAATCTATCCCTTTGCATTGAACTTTGAGCGTCGTAACTTTGCAGATGTTGTTTATGCTCAAACAGCAACATTACACACTAACTAAAGTTAAAAAAAGTCAAATCATAATCAACCAGTCCTTTTAAATATTCACAATAACCTAATAGGTATGAACAATTAAGTACTTGGTGAAAAATTTAAGATCCGCAACACTAGAATTACCCCCCCAAAAAATTGCAAACACCTTTTCTGAACACTTTCACATGCCATTGGTCAGTCACACACATAGCCCCGCCCCAAACACATGCCATTGGTTGAGTGGCTGCTGCTGCCTTGAGCTTGTTGAACATGACAGAGCCACTGTTTCTCACACTTTTCAGGGGAAAATAAAACTGGAATGAATTAAACCTGGTGCCCATTGTGTGATTTTGGCAAGATTGTGCCATTTTAGACATATTTCAGGAACTGTATGAGATTTCTTTCTTCATAAAGGAGAAAAGTCTTGGATTCCTTAGTAAAAAAACTAACTAATTGCTGTTTGTGATGAATTTTCAGAGAGAGTCTAACAAATTTGGGGTTGTAATTTGGTTCCATTTTCATCATTCTGAAGTCAATGTTTTAGTTGTTTTTATTTAAAGGATTAGTTCACTACAGAATGAAATTTTCCTGATAATTTACTCACCCCCATGTCATCCAAGATGTTCATGTCTTTCTTTCTTCAGGTGAAAAGAAATTAAGGTTTTTGATTTTTAAGTATTTTTCTCCATATAGTGGACTTCACTGGGGTTCAAAGGGTTGAAGGTCCAAATGTCAGTTTCAGTGCAGCTTCAAAGAGCTCTACATGATCCCAGACGAGGAATAAGAGTCTAATCTAGAGAAACCATCGGCCATTTTCTAAAAAAAAAAATGTTAATTTAAATGCTTTTTAACCACAAATGCTCATCTTGCACTGCTCTGTGATGCGCCACGCGTTACGTTGGAAAGGTCACACGTGACGTAGGCGGAAGTACCGCGGCAGGGCGAAAAACTCATTTTCTTCAACTTCAAAATCGTCCGGCATTGTTGTTTTACCTTTTTTTTGTAAAGGCCGTTTGCACATTTGCTTTGTAAACACTGAATCGGTACTTCCGTCTACATCACGTGTGACCTTTCCATCGTAACATGTGGCGCATCACAGAGCAGTGCAAGACAAGCATTTGTGGTTAAAAAGCATTTAAATTAACATTTTTTTTAGAAAATGGCCGATGGTTTCTCTAGATTAGACTCTTATTCCTCGTCTGGGATCATGTAGAGCTCTTTGAAGCTGCACTGAAACTGACATTTGGACCTTCAACCCGTTGAACCCCAGTGAAGTCCACTATATGGAGAAAAATCCTGGAATGTTTTCCTTAATTTCTTTTCGACTGAAAAAAGAAAGACATGAACATCTTGGATGACATGGGGGTGAGTAAATTATCAGGAAATAATCATCAGAACAAACAGGTAAATTCGTGAACTTACTAGTCCACTTTAACAGCCTGATTCACAGTGCTGCAAACTATTCTAACTCAGGGAAAATGTTTTTAAACTGAAAGAGTTGTTGGAAGCTTTGTGATGGTGGCACTGAAGTCATGCGACCGTGGCGTAGTTCATCTATAGCCTACATTTAGCTTTTTTTAGGCTTCAAAAATTACCATGATGAACAAAGCGTGGTCACAGAGCTTATTTTCTGCAATAATCCAAAAGCCAATGGAAAATCTTATTGTTTTTTTGAGGGAACCAGTGTGATGCCAACATCCGGGTTGGCCTACAAAAATATGTCATCACTGCCGGGCTCTATATTATTTTTTAATATTCCTTTCACACTGTATTATCAAAATTCACATTAAAGATTATAGTTTTAAGATCTAAAACTTTGGGGTCAGTAAGATTTTTTTATGTTTTTGAAAGAAGCCTCTTCTGCTCACCAAGGCTTAATTTATTTGATCAAAAATACAATAAAAACACAAATATTGTGAAATATTTTTACAATTTAAAATAACTGGTTTCTATGTGAATATAGTGTAAAATGTAATTTATTTCTGTGATCAAACCTGAATTTTCAGCATCATTACTCCAGTCACATGATCCTTCAGAAATCATTCTAATATGATGATTTGCTGCTCAAGAAACATTTATGATTATTTTCAATGTTGAAAACAGTTGTGCTGCTCCATATTTGTGTGGAAACTGTAATACATTGATTTTTCAGGATTCTTTGATGAATAAAAAGCATTTATTTGAAATAGCAAGTTTCATTATAAATGTCTTTACTGTCACTTTTGCTCAGCTGAATGCATCCCTGCTGAATAAATGTATTCATTTATTTAAAAAAAAAAAATCTTATTGACCCCAAACTTTTGAATGGTAGAGTATATTTGTACAATGAGATATAAAAAAGACGTAAAGCCTGTCTTGGTTTTCCCCAGGATCATATTGTACAATCTGAAAAACAACAACCATAAAAGAGAAAAAAATCTCTCCGGCTTAAAATACTGTTTGCACTGCATATTAAGCTGGGAAAGAGGAGAGAGTATTTCAACCTAAAAAAATTACACCCATCACCTTTCAGCACTAATGTTTTAAATCTATTCCTGTGTGTATTTATTCAGAGGGTTTCCCTGCGGTTCCACATCTCCGCACTGACCGCGCTCATCACTCACATTAACGTTTTTCGCCTCTCTCCGGGCGAGTTTAACCTCGTTCTGCTGATTCTGTTGGTGTTCTTCCTCACTTGCTTCCGCAGTGCTATTGATCCGAGTCTTCACCGACTGAGAGCACAAACTCAAGTGTATGGAGGTAGACCCTCTTTAACGGAGCCACTTATCTTCACCTCGTTCAGGTCTCCCTTTAACATGCCGTTCAATTTCAGACGAGTCCTCGCCTCAGGTCAGATCTCCTTGAAGGTTATTAAAGGGAACATTTCAGGTTATTTGCTACTTAAAAGAACAGTTCGGCCTTAAACACCATAAACGTGTGAGGAACATACTGATTATTTATCTTATGGCACTTTTATTGTGCATATAAAAAAAAATCATATTCTATAATGGCTAAAATAGCAACAATGGATAAAAAATTAAGACTTTTTTACATTGATTGGCTAATGCAGATTTTGTCATATTGGTTCATTCATGTCCTAAAAGTTCATGCTTAGTTTTTAATTACAAATATTACATTTTCCTATGAATCACATTGTATGAATTAAATACTTTTAAAATACTTTTTCTCGTGAGGTCAAGATCAGATTGTGTCTTGATTATAAATAAACTAAGCATGAAGTTATACATAAACTCATGAATTCATAAAAAATTGCAACTTTGGAAAATACACACATTTTCTCGTGAGATCAGGTTGAGATCTTGAATGCAAGCGTAAGAAATTGTACAAAATTGCATGTTTTGCATCTTATGTATTTTATAAGATGTCTTGAATGTAAGCGTAGAAGTTCATGTTTAGCTTTTTTATTACAAATATTACATTTTCCTATGAATCACATTGTACAAATTTTGAAATTTATATATATATATATATATATATATATATATATATATATATACACACACACACATGACAAATTGTGTTTTCCTACTAAACACATTGTTTGAATTCATATGAAATTGCAACTTCGGAAAATACATAATAAGACTGTCAAATTAAAATATGAATTTCGAATACTAGTCGAATTTAAAATAAAAATCCACATTTGAATGCAAAAATGGTGCATTTCAATTTTCTGTGTGCGTCAGGCAGCTATATCAGTGGTGCATAAGAGTCGCTGTTGCGTTTTAATGTTTTTGTTAGCCTATCCAGCCTAACCCATGTTCATTCGAAACATTGCAGTAAAAATAGAGAATCTCAATGAGGAAAAGATCACAGAGCGCATTTCCTGCACTGCTTTTGCATTGTTTTCTATGTAAAAATGTGCTAGATGGACATCTTTGACCATTGCACTCGCATTGCGCACAAGAGAGCCGCATGTTTAGAAGGCAGTGTAAAGTCAAAAGAAGTTTTAAAAATCATGTCTTGAGACTTTGGTTGGGGGCATTGCTTCGGCTCTTTGCATTAAACTATGCATAAATTTATATGCATATATTTGATTTATAACGTTATGCACTTTTTTACAGTCATGTTATTTCATTGCTTTACATAAACAATTTAATGTGGTGCATTAATATTTTGCTCAATGTACCCTCTTGTGGCCTAAAACTTGCTCCCCTAACTGTAATTATGCCTTTTAAAATCAATAATAGTAATATTTAAGTAAAAATTTTGAATTTACTTTTTCTGCCATTTTGACAGCCCTAATACATTATTTTCTTGTGAGATCAGGTTGAGATTGTGTCTTGAATATAAATAAATGAAATTCATATTTTCCTACCAATCACATTGTACCAATTTTGTGTATTTCATATGTCTTGAACATAAATGTATTTTGTCTATTTTTTCTTTTTTGTCGATTTGTTTGTCTTTTTTTGTCTATTTTTTCACTTATTTTAAACTTGTTTATACTTTCAATCTGCTAGTGCAGTAAGAAAAAATACACTAATTATAGTCGCTAATTAAAAAGTAATTTTCTGCATGTTGTATTCACTATGAACTGTTGTTGTAATAAAAAGACCTTTTTTGTTTGAAAGAAAAAAATGATAGTGGCATGAGGGTGGGTAACATAATGACATCATTTTTGGGTGCACAACTGCTTTAATGTTTATGCAGTGCATCCATGTCACGCTTTCAGTTATATCAACCTATACAATTTGACAAAAAAACAACAGGAAATGTGTTTCCAGTCATGCACTTGTGAAAATGAAATGAAAACCAAACCAAACAACTTAACTTCCTAACCTGACAACTTCAGCTAAAGTATGACAGGGAATTTTCTTCAGATGGTGAGGAAATGAGATCGGCCGTTGGAGAAAGTTTGCGTCACGCACCCAGGCGGAGTGTTAGCACAGCGATAGCGCTGAAGAACACAGATATCATGTTTGGTTCTTCAGGAAAGAGCCATTCCGCCCAGCGAGGCCTGATAGAAACCCAAAATAGTCCGTCAGCAGCGATCATCGGTCTACACCCATCAAGCCTCAAGTCACATTTCTCCGATTGTATTTCAGGATCACCCTCTCATGCTGTTCTTATCCGCCCCATTACTCTTTCCTGCCTTTAATAAAACAGACACAATAGTAATCTTAGAGAAACACATTCCCTGTCATGGTGACAGCCACACAACCTCCCCTCTTTTCCTGCGAGTCTCTGGCCCTCTTTTGACAGCTACCTTTCAATACCGTAATCGCAGGGTAAGTAGCAATTTTCATTCAGCGCCACTATTCACAGGCCGCGCTAATGAAAGCCAGTACCTTGTAGGAACGGTTTCAAATAGGCTGATAGACAAGTCCTCTCCATTCTATTATGGAGACAGGCTCTTATCAGCGCGCCACAGTAATGCTCTTCCAAACCATTTGTCACCAGATTTACTCTCTTTACCCATCGCCGAACCCCAATCAGAATTCAATCCATCCCCCTCGCACTTTCGGCCCGCACCTCATCTCGAACAGAAACCTTCGAACACTTCAGAGCCGATTCGACTTCAATTTAGAGGCGCACTGGGCCGCGATATCAAGAGCGTTTCGTGAAAATCAACTATATCAAAAGACAAAGAAGCACAAATAATCCAACCTCTTTCTTAGCTTTTTTTTTTATTACAAATCATACATTTTCCCACATATATATATATATATATATATATATATATATATATATATATATATATATATATATATATATATATATATATATATATATATATATATATATATATATGTGTGTGTGTGTGTGTGTGTGTGTATGTAATATATGTGTATTATAAATATCTTAAAGGGATAGTTCACCCAAAAATGAAAATTTGATGTTTATCAGCTTACCCCCAGTGCATCCAAGATGTAGGTGACTTTTTTTCTTCAGTCGAACGCAAATTATGATTTTTAACTGCAACCGCTGCCGTCTGTCAGTCAAATAATAGCAGTGATTGGGAACTTGAACAATAAGAGTCGAAAAAACTTCCATAGACAAATCCAAATTAAACCCTGCGGCTCGTGACGGCACATTAATGTCCTAAGACACGAAACGATCGGTTTGTGCGAGAAACCGAACATTATTTATATAATTTTTACCTCTAATACACCACTATGTCCAACTTCGTTCAGCTTCCTGTTAGTGAGGTCAAAAAACGCGTTGTGATGACGGAAGTGATGTCACGCCCATATACTTCAATGAGCGCGAGACATCACTTCCGTTGTCAGAGCGCGATCAGACCTCACTAGCCGGAAGCTGAACGAAGTTGGACATAGTGGTGTATTAGAGGTGAAAAATGATATAAATACTGTTCGGTTTCTCGCACAAACCGATCGTTTCGTGTCTTAGGACATCAATGTGTCGTCACGAGCCGCAGGGTTTAATTTGGATTTGTCTATGGAAGTTTTTTCGACTCTTATTGTTCAAGTTCCCAATAACTGCTATTATTTGACTGACAGACGGCAGCGGTTGCAGTTAAAAATCATAATTTGCGTTCGACTGAAGAAAAAAAGTCCTCTACATCTTGGATGCACTGGGGGTAAGCAGATAAACATCAAATTTTCATTTTTGGGTGAACTATCCCTTTAAGTTCATGCTAAAAAACTAATTGTGTCGGTTCTGATAGCCTCGTGGGCAGCACCGACGTATAGCGTTGTTGCACTTTGGGCGACCCCAGTTCGAGTCCCGGCTCGCGGACCTTCCCGATCCCATACCCCTCTTTCTCTCCTACTTTGCTTCCTGTCATATCATAATAAAGGCAAATATGGCAAAAAATAAATCTTAAAAAAAACAAAAACGAATTGTACGTTTCCCTACCTATCACATTGTACGAATTTACATGAATTGGCTAATTTGCAAAATATATTTTCTCATGAGATCATGTTGAGATTGTGTCTAGAATATAAATATATAAGTTCATGCTTAGTCTTTTAGTAAAAACTGTACGTTTCCCAACCAATCACATTGTACAAATTTATCCGAAATTGCAACTTCGTAACACATTTTCTCGTGAGATCAGGTTGGGATTTCGTCTTGAATGTACAGTAAATATCTAAGTTCTTGCTTAGTTTTATAGTACAAATTGTACATTTTCCTACCAATCACATCTTACGAATTTGTACGAAATTGCATGAAATTGCAACTTGCTTGTGCAATGAGATTGTGTCTAGAATATAAATACATAATTTCATGCTTAATTTTTCATACCGATCACATTGTACCAATTTGTACGAAATTGCACAAAATTGCAACTGTGAGATCAGATTGTGATTCTGTCTTGAATTTAAATTTCCATTTTGCAGATTTTGTTATTTTGAACTGAAACCAGTTCGACTTCAAGTCAGAGGCGCACCAGGCCACACTATTGAGCTTTTCGTGAAAAATCTACTGTATCTAAAGACAAAGACACGCGGATAATCCAACCTCCCGGAAAAACACTGGCCGGATTGAGTGTGTGTGTGTGTGTGCATGTTGGCAGAGGAGCCTATTTGAGAAGCGGCTCATGCCAGCGCTGAAGACACAGTCTGCCGAGCGCAGGGATGAGCGCTGAATGAAAAGGAGGAATACCTCAGAGACCCGGGGTGACCGAGAGGTGTCTCTAATATCTGATGTCTTTATTTCCAGCCGCACAATGCCGCCCGGCACGGGAATGAATAAGCAAAAATGGCAGATCCAGTGGGAAGCGGTCGTGTCTCCAGACGGCGAGGGAGGGAGGGGGGCCTAGTGGCTGTTGTGTGTGTTATCAGCGCTGCGCTTCCTCGTCCCTGCGTCCGGTGGCAGGGGCCAGTCAGAGGCCAGTGTCTGAGGCCATTGTGTTGTCACGGAGGAAGCCCGGCCCTTCACGCCTTCCCCAAAACCCTGTGCATTTCCTGTGTCAAATTTATCATTTACCACAAAAAGCACGACAAAATTCTGATAAAATTAAGGTAATGGTAAAAAAAACATACCGTTGTATTTGCAGAATGAACGGAAAGTCCAAACATAACTCATGCAAGCTGGGAATACTGAACTATGAAATCCCTTACCATGCCAACTAACAATTTCCACCAAAATAATGACATACCTCCAAAAATATAGATCCTGAAAACATGATCAAATTACAACTGATTTAAGATATTTAGAGATCTGCCAGCAGCACAAAACAAGAAAACAAGCCAACAGTCTGGTGAGCAAAACTACTTAAGATATTACTTTCTGTATTATTAAGGTATTATCTTGAGAAGTTTAAGAAAAATCAAGGTCAAGATACTCACTCTGCAAAAAATGTTTTTTTTGTCTTATTTCAAGTACAAATATCCCCATTGGCAGATAATTTTACTTGTTTTAAGAAAAATGCACTTAATTTTGTTTTGTTTTTTTTTTCTCCAGGAAACAAGACTAAATATCTTATGTCATTTTTCTTGTATAGAAAAGCATCTTGATTTAAGAATTTTCAGATATTTTGACTGGAAACAAGACAAAAATACCAAGAAAATCTTTTTTTTCTTTTTTTTTTTTTTTTGCAGTGCATTATTATTTTATATTTTTTTGCAGTTATTGTTATACTATAATGAAATTGCACTGCAAAAAAAATGCTTTTCTTACTTAAATTACTAAAATTAAAATTTAAAAATTTAGTGAGTTTATGCTTAAAACAAGCAAAAAAATCTTGTTTTCCGTTTAAATTAAAGGGTTAGTTCACCCAAAAATGAAAATTCTGTCATTTATTACTCACTCTCATGTCGTTCCACACCCGTAAAACCTTTGTTCATCTTCGGAACACAAATGAAGATATTTTTGATGAAATCCAAAGCTTCAAATCTTTTGTTTCGAAATCAGTGGTTTGGAGCGTGTATCAAACTGCCAAAGTCATGTGATTTCAGTAAACACGGTTTCGTTACGCCGTAAGTGTTTTGAAATTTCAATGTTTCACCACTGGGGGGCGTGACGCTCCAAACCACTGATTCAAAACAAAAGATTCGTAAAGCTTCAAAGCTTCAAAGCTTCACAAAGCAGTGTTCTGAAATCGCCCATCACTAGATATTGTTGAGTAAAGTCGTTATTTTGTTTTTTTGGCACATAAAAAGTATTCTCGTCACTTCATAAAATGAAGGTTGAATCACTGTAGTCACATGAACTGCTTTAAATACGTCTTCAGTAGCTTTCTAGGCATCTGAAAGTGTAAATTTTGCAATTTTGCTTGTTTTAAGCAAAAACAAACTTAATTTTGATATAAAGTGCCATTTTATTTATCTAGTAAATGCATCACGATTTAAGAATATTAAGATATTTGGACTAGAAACAAGACAAAAATACTAAGTAAGAAAAGCATTTTGCGGCGTGTAGTAACTTGGAATTACGCACCACTTGCATAAAATAAAAATTAATTGTTTGAAGAAAATCTCCTGTTAATGGTTTCATGGTATTAATAAATGCAGCAACTATGCTATTTTATATGGTCTGCATAGTACAATTATTTATGTTTCGTTTCTGACAGACAAAACCAGGTTTTTTGCAGTGGTCTATGGAAAGCAGAGCAAAATATATGCAGCCCTTGAGGGGAGAAAGAGAGAGAGAGAGAGAGAGAGGTGAACTGATGAATACTAAGAGAAGAACAGCAGTGATGTGTCTTTAGTTTGAGAACGACCTTGCGGTCCATCAAATGAGACGAGACGAGTGGTTATGTGTGCTCAGAGCGGCTCATTTTAGAAAATGTTCATTCTTTAAGATTTCTTTGTTAGTGGTATATCAGTATTAGAACTGTGTGATAGTGCTCAATTCCTGAAATCATGTGTCAAATCACCATTTCATCTGCTGGCTTTGACTTGGGTCACCTAGCAATCACATCAACACACTAACATCCCGTCATAACTATACAGCAACGCATTAACAACCATTTTAGCAACCATAGAGCAACGCAATAAGTCTCCAGCATCACGGCAGTGAGTTTCACCAGGGTAAGCATAATTTGTAAAATGTAAAAATATAAAAAAAAGTAGCGGAAAGAGTAATGTGGAGGTGTTTCTATTCGTGTGCATTTTTCATTTTTATGATGGATGTTCTACGGGAGATATTTAGGCGTGTGTATTTTCGATGAAAAGAAAACGTTTCTCGTCATCCTTCCCATGAGCGGCGTCAGATGATGGAGAGGGGCCTCCTCTCCACGGCACCGTTACTAGGGAACCAAAACTGGACCTCTCTCAAGTTTCTCTAGACACTGCAGAGCTCGGAAAAAAAAGCCACTGTTTCCTTTGGCAGCGGCGCTACTTTTTCTAACCTTCCCAGAGTAAGAGAGACGAGAGAGAGGAGCAGCCGGGTGACCCAGGGAGGGGGAGGAAGGGCAGGCCTGCTTTTCCACCCTTTCCCCTGCTAGAGTTTGGAAAAATGTCTCTCCTGTCCACATGCATCCCCCTCCTCCCCTCCCTCCCAAGGTGTGCAGCCCCCCCCTTACAAAACTGTTCTCAGAGGAACAACGACCTCATCGAAAACACATGTCTTTACACTTTCACTGCCTCTAGAAAACGAATGACATTAAAAACAGACAATCAAGGATGAAAACAGACTCCTTAAAGGGATAGTTCACCAAAAATTGAAAATTATTGCATGATTTACTCACCCTCAAGCCATCCTAGGTGTATATGACTCTCTTCTCTCAGACGAACACAATCAGAGTTATATTTAAAAATATTCTGGCTCTTCCAAGCTTTATAATGGTAGTGAATGGGGGGGCGAGATTTTGAAGCCCAAAAAGTGCATCCATCCATCATAAAAATAATCCATACGACTCCAGGGGGATGATAAAGGCCTTCTGAAGGGAAGTGATGGGTTTTTGTAAGAAAAATATCCATATTTAAACTAAATTAACTAGCTTCTGGCAGATGTATGATGTGGATGTTGGATTATCGTAAGGGTCTCTCGCGGTTTAAACAAATAAGGCTGTGTAACAAACTCAAGCTCCTCTTTGAAATTCTCTGACATTTCTCTTTAAAATTTCTTGTTTTAGACTTCTAATTTGTGAGCTGTGTTTTGTTTTGCTTCCGCGTTCATCATTACATCATGCGTCAGGTCAGAGGTCACTCTTCCGCCACAAATCGATGCGTGCGTCCGTCTTCCGGAAGCTAGTTATTATAGTTAATAAAGTTTCAAATATAGACATTTTTCTTACACAAACGCGTCGCTTTGCTTCAGAAGGCCTTTATTAACCCCGTATGGATGCCGTATGGATTATTTTTATGATATATGGATGCATTTCAAAATCTTGACCTCCATTCACTATCATTATAATGTAGGGCCCTATAATTTCCGCGATCACAGAATCGCGGAATCCATTCATAAAATCGTAATTTACTATATAACACGGAATGTCACGGAATTTGTCAAATTTTTTATAAATTAATTAAAAGCAGGTCAGTACACTTAAATTAAATATATAGACTATAGACCAGCACTTCAAAGTCCGGACCCGGAGGGAATTCAATCCGGATCCGCCTCCATTTTGTATTTCAACAGCAGTAATTGTGTGTAAGGGATTAAAAGTCTGGATTTCCTACTTTGATAAATGCATGTCAAAATAATTTGTTTAGTTTTTTATGTCTTTTTTGGAGATGGTCCAAAATTAAAGCAAAGGCGAGATATTTAAAGTTTTCCTCCGTGATTCAGTTGCCATGACATCCAGTGAGAGTATACTTTTGACGTATTTGGGCGCGAGTCGCGCGACCGCAGTAAGCGTTTGAATGTGTGTGGAGCAGTGGTTCTCAACCTGCGGCATACAAGCATTAGCATACAATTTATTTTTGAAATTTTAATTAAATTAATAAATTTAATTTTTAAATTAAAGTGAATTAAATAAATATAAATGAGCTATAATGCTTTATTTGTCATATAAAATAATTTTGGTGAGCATTTATTATTTTCAGACATCAGGCAATGTAGGCTAATGATGCAATCACTCAGTTAACGAAACAAACACAAGTGCACGCTTAGGAAGAATTCAAACAGTAGCCATTAATTTTGTAAATTTAAGCCTAAAAATGGTCAAATTTGTTATTATAGGAGAAAAACTAAATGTGGAACATAAAATGAAGGAACACATGCAAACAAGAAGAGTCGTAAGGTAAGAAGAATGGAAGAATCCGTTGTTAATGAGCGAGATGGGCAGCCTTCCTGTTTGCTCTGTAGTAAAGTACTTGACAAGCAAAACCTACAATTTCAAAAGACTAAACTGTGAATTCGATGTGTTTGTTTGATGTATTTTAAATCAGTAAAAATAACTGCATCAGCGCACCCGCGGCTGGAATGAGCACATGACAGAATGCTTGATATCGTCAGAGATTGTAATTAGCCTACAGCGCGCTCAGTGTTGTTTGTAAAAAAAGAGCTGAGTAACATTTGCTTATTAAGGCGTTTATGTGATTGTTTGGTGATTATTGCGATGCTGTTGAAAAGAGTCATAAAGTCATACAGAATTAAATAGCAAATTAAAGTGATGTATATACAGTTTGTGTGTTCATTGAGCATTACTGATTATTATTGTAAAGCTAATGTCAGTAAGTTTTTATTTGTTATTTATTGTGTGCAATATCTAGGTATAATAAAAGTATTATCTGCTAATTCCATAACATTAGCTAAATCTGATTGGTTTGCATTGGTGACGTCATATGTAAATTATATGCGGCCTGTGAGACTTGCACTTGGACCATTGTGTGGCCCACTTGGAAGAAAGTTTGAGAACCACTGCCATAGACTATTGTCTGTGAATCTGCGATATAGACTAGTGTCTGTGAATATTAAACCACAAAAAAGCTACCTCACACCGCCTCACACACAATCGCGCAGGCACACACGCACGCTGAAGCGTGTTTTCGTCCTCCGTCGCCTCACTATATGAACGCACAAATTCATCTCCAGAGCTGCTCTGAAAGTCACTTCATCAGTATTTAACCGCTTCGTTTGAGAAAACTACCGTCATAAACACAGAGAAACTCAAAGCTCTAGGCAAACCGTCAAAATAAAAGTTTGATTTAACTTGACAGAAACATATTAGTGTTGTACAGTACAATTTAGATAAATTAATTTAACAATAAATTATTAAAATATATTTTATATTTTTTGTGCAGCACATTGTTTGACAAAAAAAGTTTAATTTCATGATTAAAAGATCAATTAAATGATATGCGCTCATTTGATTGCCAGAGAAACTTCTGAAAAAAAATTCATAAAAATTTTAATGAATAAATATTGTTGTTTTTAACAATTCAATTAATTAGACATGCTTTTTGATTATTAAAATGGAATTAAACCATTAAAATGGAATCCAGAAAACAGAATTGGGTAAAAAAAAAAAAAAAAAAATTGAGAGGAAAGAATAAAACGTTTATTATAGGGCCCTAAAAAAATATTTTTTTTGTTAAACTTTTATTAAATTGTTGGTAAATTGGACAAGATTCATTATTTCAATTAATTAGACATGCTTTTTGATTACTAAAATTTAAATTAACCATTAAAATGGAGTCAAAAAATAAAACAGAAAAAATGGAATTTGGGAATAAAAAGAAAATGGAATTTGGGAAAAAATAAAATGGATTTCATAGGGCCCTAATAATGCTTGGAAGAACCAGGATATTTTTAAATATATCTCAGATTGTGTTTGTCTGAAAGAAGAGAATCATATACACCTAGGATGGCTTGAGGGTGAGTAAATCATGGAATAATTTTCTATTTTTGGTGAACTATCCCTTTAAGGAGTCTGTTTTCATCCTTGATTGTCTGTTTTTAATGTCATTCATTTTCTAGAGGCAGTGAAAGTGTAAAGACATGTGTTTTCGATGAGGTCGTTGTTCCTCTGAGAACAGTTTTGTAAAAAGGGGGGTGGGGCTTGAGGTTGAGTAAATCATGGCATAATCTTCATTTTTGAGTGAACTATCCCTTTAAGGCCCTGACATACTCATGGCGAAGTTCTGTTTTGTTCTTTGCTTAGGTGTAAAAAAGTTGGTAGCGACGGCATCCAAACTAAGCGACGTTTAGATGAATATGTTAATATGTGCTGTGCGCTTTCCTCTCAATAACAAAATAAACAAAAATGACAGCGGTGTGAAAACAGTAGCTAATTATATGTTTGCACCAGCTCTGCAATTCAGCACTTTTGTCAAGTCACGTCACATTTATTTATAGCACTTTATACAATAGAATGTTTAAAACCAAGCAGCTTTACAGGTTTAAACATGAAAACAAAGTGTAAATGTTTCTATAACTTAAATTTCAAGGAAGTCTGACCTCGACAGACTGAACAGGAGAAATCAACCAGAGATTTCTATGTCAAAGAAGAGCCACACCCACTTAATTATGTCATCGCCAAGGACCAATGGCAGTTCTAAGGTGTTTACCAGTCAGAGCAAAGTTCTGTTTAGAACTCCTGAAACGAACTTCGTTTTGGCCTGATTTTGTTTGAAATGACGTCACACCAGTTCGTTCTTCAGTTTACAGGGAAATCAGATTCAGCTAATTTATTTTCAAGTTAAAGAATTCAATATGAACAATATCCAAATGTCCCAAGATTAAATGCTTTGACATGTCATTCATATTCATTTCATAATACTTCAAATTGTCTCACTTGTTTATTTTTACTCTAAGTTAAGTTAAATTCCTCCATCTATGAACAAGCAACCTCTGAACCATAAAAACTTCCTTTATTGGTGTTTTAATTAGTTTTTAATGAGTTTTATAATATTACACTAAAAAAAGTTGCTTGGTTGTTTTACTCCATGTTTGGGTCAAATATGGACAAACGCAACAATTGGGTTTAAAAATGTAATTAAAAAACAGCTGGGTTTGTCTATATCTGACCCAAACATGGGTTGAAACAAGTAGTTTTATTAGTATTTTTATGTCTCGCTAAGAATTTTAGGAGAGACAAAATTAATATTTAAATGTAGTAAATGAGAACTCCATTAACGAGCAATCAGTGAACAATAAAATGTTCCTCAGGTGTTTTAATTAGTTTTTAATGAGTCTTGTTTTCGAATAAAAATATTTAAAAATCCCTAAAATAAGATACATTTAATTGAGCAAAATAATTGTTTTCATTGATTTCATCATTTTTACGTAAAAACAAATGAAGACAAAATACACTTGAATTAAAAATACATATTCTTAATATATTTTGCATTGATGCAAAAGCAAAGTGATGAGTTTTCAATGTTTTAATTGGAGAATAAGACACTGTGTAGTGCACTACGGTAAAGCGATGGTAATACCACATACATGAACATGGTTTAGCACATCTGGAAGGAATACCATTCAGTTGTAGTGCTAAAAAAAAACACATTACAAATCTTCAGCAATACCGTGTTACTTTTGGGTGTCCAGAGAAGCGCAGAGACAATCACAGCAGAGAGTTTTTCCCCCTAAAAGTGCTCCTTCCTCACCGCCTACGATTTCTCTGTCTCTCCTCTGCTTAACTCAGCTGCACGCTCACAACTGCAGTGGAGCAACACAGGCAGCCAAAGAAAGAAGACAATTATCCTCAATATCTGTCACTCACATGACAGCACTGCTTCTCCTAGCCACGCTTCAACAGATGCAGGTGGGGGAACAAAGAGGTTTGGGCTGCTGCTTTTAAGCAAACTCTCTCTCTTTCTCATTACCTGGCCCATTTGCATGCAGACTGTCAAACAAAGGTGTTGATGGGGAAAGATACGAGAAGAAAGGAGTAAAGATTCTGTATACCGCCTCTGTGAGTGTCTGTTTACGTGGGTTTGGGCTTTATACAGACGGTATACACGCTACAAGCAAGTACAAGCGTTTTGTCGTCGTGTATCACATGCACGGTTTCCTCCAAATCGATCACCCAGGATGCATCATTTTGCACCCACGATCTGCAAGTGAAATCCAGACCTTCGTAGATCACTAGGAATCTGCTAATGGGGACAATTAACTACAGTATTATACTTTTAAAGGTTAAAAATGGTGAATTTTACCTACACAAACTGAAGAAAACATCCCTCGTGGCATTTTCCCATGCACAATTTAACATATTTAATGCTTTTTAACACCTGTTTGACAGCTGACTTGGTTGCATTTTTTAGTTTCTTTCCAAATTTCCTAGCAACAGGAATTGTGTCCGTCAGCAATGAAAGTGAAAATGCTGTGCAATGTGATGCAATCGTGGCTAAACAGAACATATTTTAGGCTTAAAGGGTTAGTTCACCCAAAAATGAAAATTCTGTCATTAATTACTCAGCCTTGTGTCGTTCCACACCCGTCTTCAGAACACAAATTAAGATATTTTTGATGAAATCCGATGGCACAGTAAGATAATTAACACTTTCAGATGCCCAGAAAGCTACTAAAGACGTATTTAAATCAGTTCATGTGACTACAGTGGTTCAAGCTTAATGTTATGAAGTGACGAGAATACTTTTTGTGCGGCAAAAAAACTACTTTATTCAACATTATCTAGTGATGGGCGATTTCAAAACACTGCTTCATGAAGCTTTACAAATCTTTTGATTCGAATCAGTGGTTCGGAGCGTGTATCAAACTGCCAAAGTCACATGATTTCAGTAAACGAGGCTTCGTCAAGTCATTAGTGTTTTGAAATTTCAAAGCAGTGTTTTGAAATCACTAAATATTGTTGAATAAAGTCGTTATTTAGTTTTTTTTGCCGCACAAAAAGTATTCTCGTCTCTTAATAACATTAAGTTTGAACCACTGTAGTCACATGAACTGATTTAAATATGTTTTTAGTAGCTTTCTGGGCATCTGAAAGTTTAATTTTCTTACTGTCAATGCAGGCCTCACTGAACCATCGGATTTCATCAAAAATATCTTAATTTGTGTTCTGAAGATGAACGAAGGTCTTACAGGTGTGGAACGACATGAGGGTGAGAAATTAATGACAGAATTTTTGGGTGAACTAACCGTCAACAAGTCTTGTTTTCCAAAAGGTTTATGCGTACAAATGTCTGCAAATTGAGTTAGAAATATATATATACAAGCTAGACGACTGGATCAGAGCATCTCCAAAACTGCAGCTCTTGTGCGGTGTTCCCGGTCTGCAGTGGTCAGTATCTATCAAAAGTGCTCCAAGGAAGGAACAGTGGTGAACTGGCGACAGGATCATGGGATCATGTGGTCCGATCCAACAGACGAGCTACTGTAGCTCAGATTGCTCAAGAAGTTAATGCTGGTTCTGATAGAAAGGTGTCAGAATACACAGAGCATCACAGTTTGTTGTGTATGGAGCTGCAGATCAGTCCATCTGTCCATGCTGACCCCTGTCCACCACCGAAAGAGCCAACAGTGGACACGTGAGCATCAGAACTCAAACAGAAACTGTCACTTTTTGCGGTTGCGACTGGTTATGACAAAAAAAACTCACAATAATATTGAAAATGAGCATTTATTGCCTGGTTAGTACATGATTTAAGTATTATGCCAATTTATCTGACTTCATTTTTTGAAATGACCTAATTTTGAATTAGTCTTTTTTATTCGTTTTAATTAGTCTTTTTTAAATTAGTTTTTAATTAGTCTTTTTAAAGATAAATGTACTTGAGGATCAACACTGCATCATTTAACACACTATCATGCATAATGCAACACACACTTTAGCAGCACGGTCACAGTGATTTTGCCAAGTAAGACACCATATTTTGTTGATCCTGGAACAACATTCCTGTCTGAAAATTAACCCTATTCCTAAACCTAACCCTACCCATAACGTATCCCAAAAATCAAGAGAGAAATGAATAACACTGAAGCCGAAGCACTTATCGCTGGTTGCAAGTCTAAACTTGACATTAACTGTAAACCTGTCCTTCAAATCTGATTGGTTGATTGGAATGTTGTTCCAGGATCAACAAAGATGTGATCCAGGAACATGCTGTACTCTGTGAAATCAAGCTCACCTTATTGGCACATGCAAAAATCCTATTCTTAACAGGCATTTGTCACATTTTCCAGTCTTGAAACAAGATCATTTACTTGCATAAGATATTAGAATATCTTGTATTCATAGATTATGAACTGCACTGGCAGATTTTTCACTTGGTTCTTCTTGAAGCGTGTAAAAATCTGTTAGTGCAGTAAGACTAAATACTATGGAAGCTTGTTTACGGCATGAAATAAAAAATAAAAAAGGTAATTGCGATTACAATTCTGACTTTTTTCCTCAGAATTCTGTGATATAAACTCACAATTGCGAGTCATAGTCATGCCTCGGATTTACTCTTCAAAATTTTTGGGTGTTTAGGATTTTTTGAAGAACCTACTTTTGCAAACTAGTCCTCGGTTTTTGGCCCGATCAGAACCAAACCAGTGCAGCGAGACTCCGGAGTCTCATTGTCAATAATCATCAAAAAAAGTCGAAATTTCGATTCACAGTCCGTAAGAGACGCCAAAACGTTTGAAATGGGTGGAGTCACTTTTACTAGAATGGCTGTAACTCATGAACAAAGTGAGATATTTTCACCAAACTCAGCACACCTATGTATCATTCTGCAGTCGCGTGAAAGGATGTGGCGACTGACCACTTGGTGGCGCTATAACAGGAAAAAAACTTGAAAACAGCTGTAACTTCTTCACCGTTAGTCCGATCGTCTTGAAAATTGGCATGCAGTGTCTTTGTCCGAGGTGCCATGACTGTCTATGAGGACATTGACTCAAAAACATGTCCGCCATTGGCCAATGAGGTTTGAGCAGCTATCAGACCAGGTTAACAGAAGCCGATTGGAACAAAACTAGCTGGGACTGTTTGACTCACGGCCCTAAATGCCTGTGAGAAATTCGAAAGAAATCAGCCCCCTTTGCGTTTTTCATGTGCGCAAAGGATCGTGTAGCATGCAATTTTTTGCACTTGCCCACGGCATTCATACCACATGGCTGAACTCCTCATTCTGAGCAACTTTGCCTCTAGGACCACTGCTGTTCAATGAATGTTTGTTAAACATTGGACATTATTTCAAAAACCAACTTTGGCGAACTAGTCATAAGTTTTTGGCTCAACCTCGATAACTGTTAAAAAGCTTTAAAAAACTATATATTTACAATGCTAAAGTGCTAAAGTCTCTATGATAGAGATGGTTACAGGCTTGCGTAAAACATGATACCTTTTTATGCATGTGCTTAAAGGCCTTTAAGCGCTTGAACCCTGATAATCGCTGCTCGCAGTTAGATTTTAATTTGTATGTTGTGTTTGTAATATAGTTTCTTTGTTTTTAATGTATTATTGACTGTTTACTTGTCTTCTGTAGTGGTTTTGAGAAACTTTTACTTAAATTAGCCTAATTAACCTAGTATTAGTTTTTGCTTAAAGGTGCAATATCTAAGAATTTTGCATTAAAATATCCAAGAACCACTAGGCCAGTGTTATATATTTTGTTCACTTGAGTACTTACAATATCCCAAATGCTTCCAACTATTTGTAAATCGTGAGAAAATTGCAATTTTAACCAAGGCTGCGGGACGTGTGAGGAGTCGCCTGTCAATGGCGTCATACCCGCGTTACCCTCGGTTTCCGGTTTTATTTTGTAGAAACCATGGAAACAACAAAGACGCTTTAATATTTACATGTTTTAATAGACAAGGGAACAACTGTTTTGATATATTTATAGACAAAAAACTAATTATTGTTATATAGCTCAACACGTTTAGTCTTATTGTTTAAATCTAATTTAGATTTTTTGCGAGTCTCATGCTTTACCAAAAACACTATTTTGTCAAGTAGCTAACATTGCATAATCAGATGCAGCTTTATTTTTAGTAACAGTAATACAGCATTTTCTCCATCATACAATACGTTTTAAAATTAATTGCATGATATTTTTCAACACAAGCCGTTATAACATTTTCAACACTCTCAAATGTATCTAATATGATAAACAGAGCTGTGTTTCCTCATACTCATGACCGGAAAAGCGGAAGTGGCGCCGGCGACTGTGTCATAATAAAAGTCCCGCTGCTCGTGAGGCGTGTGTTGATCAATCGCTTCAGCTCCTCGTTCAGCTCCACAACACTCGCTCCTGCTCCATACTACAGTAACGTTAATAATCGCATCCATGAACATGATTTCTGCCCGAGTCCTATCCTGATTATTTTCCACCGGCTGTGAGGTGAAGACCACATGTCTTGGCGTCATCAAACTATGCCTTTGTTTTGAATAGGCCTCTAGCAGGCAGAAAGTATTACATATTGCACCTTTAAGTATTGATAATTGCGAAATTTCACTGACATTTAAAATTACTCATATTATGAAACCCTCCTATAATCATGTTAAATAATCATGATTTCAATATTGAGCAATTTGTGCATTGCATTGTAAATTCAAGCTGTGACTGAAAATATTTCCCCATATAGTTGTTCAAACACCTAAAATGTGTTTAGAAACAGGCACTGGTGGTGCAATGGAAGACAACACTGGAGCTAGAGCCATTCTGGGCTGAATTTAGCAGGTATGTAAATATGTTTGCTCAACCCTCATGATTGGGCCGCGTACAGCGAGACAGACAATGCTCTGCGCTGCCTTTATTCATTAATGGCAGCTTTTGTTCCTGTAAACAACATGAATATTTAATCCGTCCTAAGATTCCCTCCTGGTTAATGAATGTGTCTCAACCAGCACGGCAGCCTCTCCGGGGACGCGGGCCGCCGGGAACGGTTGCTAAGCAGTCATCGCGAACGCACTTCACTCTTTCATGAACAACACAACCGTTCTGCACCGCGGATCGGATCCGGTCACGCCGACACGCTTCGACCCTCCGCGGGTCTCCCGGAGGGAACCAGAAAGACAAAGGTGATGCTGAATGCATTACTGCTGATGTCACTTCCTGTGCGGTGAATTTGCATGCACAAATGGAAATCTGTTGCACGTTAGTGCGATTTTGAAAGGTTTGTGACCAATTAAAGATTATTTATTTGCATCTCTCCAGTACATGAATGCCACATGTTCCTCCACAGGCACGGAGAGACAGCGAGAGAGAGAGAGAGAGGATGCAGACAGACACTCGTAAACTTCTGCGTCTCTGTGCGCAATTGGTCCACAGGGAGAGAGCAGCGATCTTATGGAGGAACCCACGCCAGACCCTGCCTCAAGCAGGCTTCCAGCTGTTGTCAATTACTGCCACTTTAACGGCGCGTTAAACACACAATGGCCAATGAGGCGCTGCCACCCGAGTCACTATTTAACTGCAACACGGCCATTAGCTAATCCTGAGGGCCCGTCGCCTGCTGCTTTACCTAGCGAGGCCCAATTTAATGAAATTAAAGCTCAACTCCCTTTAATAGCCAGGTTCCCCGTCATAAATTCATTAGCCGCTGATGAGTATCTTCCCGTTAGTTTGAACGCGCGTTCGAGATTTACAGTCGGCTAATGAAAGCCATCAAGGTTTTAAGGAGCTCGACTCATTAGGGAGGGGTTTTAATAGACAAACAAAGGCGGGATAATTGCCACGGGAGCTTACGTTTTACAGTTACCTCTGAAGGGTTTTTCCTGGTTCTGGAGCTCCGCTCAGAAATCAGGCTACGCCAATTACTTTAGGTAACGTAATGAGCGCCGCTGTTGACTCAGGTGAGCCGGTGACTCGCTCAAATGAAAGACTCCACACACTACTGCCCTTCAGGCCGGGTATTAAGTTTCTCTCATCTGTTTTGCCGTTGTCGGTGTGCGCGTTGGGGGTGTAATATATATGGACGGGGGCAGGAATGCCGCCCCCCCTCCCTTCCCCGGTACCCCTAACTTCTCAAATAACCTCAATGTCAAACATGGTGGGCTCCAAAAATACCTCTCTGTGCACAGTCTCGCCTTCCACTGGATGTCCATCTATAGGTTTGTTCCTCGTAATAGCAGCACTAATGTAAAACATCAACGCTGATCTGATGCACACGCTTCTTAACAAAGCGACTGTCGCCGTCGTGTCAGAGCGCAGTGGGTTTCAATCAACTTCCCTTGTGTTTTGAGGTTGTGCATCTAATCGAACAAAACTACACAAGGCAAAAGAAAACACTGCCCAGATTATGATAAATAAGAGTATACTATTTATATGCTATACAATACTTAAAAATATTATTATTACTATCGTATATAATTTTATATTGGTAGCGTTCATATTAGCAATGTAGTAGTCAGAATTGTAATAATAATAATTAATTAATATTAATATTAAGATTGATATTGTATTCATAATAAAATAATAACACAAATTAATATTAAAATTGAGTGTATTAATATTAGTGATATTAATACTTGAAATTACATTAATGTTAGAATTCATCTAACATTAAAATTAAATGCATGTTAAAAATGGATAGTGTATTAAAATTAATACTAAGATTGAAGTAATATTAAAATAAATAATAATAATAATTAAATAATTAAAGTAATATAAAGCTGGATAGAGTATTTATATCGATTCATAATAATTTTAATACTAAATGTATACTGTATTAATATTAATTATTAACACTAAAATAATATATTAATGTAATATTTAAATTAAATTAATTTTAGAATGGATTCTATTAATTAATATTAAATACTAAAATTAATATTAAAATAGATAATTATTGATTTTAATACAAAATTTATATTAATGTTAGAATTAATATAACAATTTAAATTCATATTAAAATCAAGTGTATTAATATTAATACTAAGATTAAAGTAATATTAAAATGGACAATACTAATGCTAATAATAATAATAATTATTATTAGTATTATTATATTAAAATTAAAGTAATATTAAGATGGATAGTGCATTAATAATATAATACTAAAATTTATATTAAAAGGTATACTGTATCAATATTAATTTTAGTGATATTAATACTTGAATTATATTAAAATTCATATAATATTAAGATGACAGTGTATTAATATTAATACTATCATTAAATATTAAAATGGCTTGTGTATTATTAATAATTAACATTTATAATGTTACTATATTACTATAAAATTAATATAATATTAAATATTAAATTAAATTCATGTTACAATTAATGCTATTAATTAATATTAATATTAATATAAAAATGGATAGTGTATTATTATTATTAATTAATGTTAGTCATATTAATACTAAAATTAATATTAAAAATGATATAATATTACAATTAGAATGGATATTGTGTTAATATTAAAATTAATGTTAAAATTAATATAATATTAAAATGAACATCAAAATGTATTCATAACTTCTAAACAAACAGTACAGCACTTTTTCGAGTTGGCACACACCACCAGTTAAGAACCAGTGTCGTCGAGTGTCCCGTTAAATGCTAAAGCATCTGTCGTTGAGTTTGCTGTCGCCAGTGACGGACAAGATTTGTGCTTTGACTGATGACATTGTGCAATATATCAGTGAGTGTTTTCTCAAAGCAGACAGTGAGACAGGACCCCCGCTGCCAACACACGGTCTATCCGTTCACTTTACTCATGCACACAATCATTCTGTACGGGGTCGATGTGGATTGTGAACGTTTGAGATTGCAACTTGCATGCTACTATCAAGATGCTGATGCCTCCCAAACACACACACACACACACCTCTAGGCTGCCCATCATCTTCATGTTACTCTCTCAGACGGCTAACGTAAACAGATTGTCTAACTGCAATGAAAACATACCGCACCAGCCAGTGTGTGTCTGAGAGAGAGACAGGCTCTTCTTTCAGTCTCCAGCGCTGCAGACGACCTGAACGCCACCGTCTGCAAGACCTGACCCTGCAAAATCACAAATCAAAGATGTTTATTTCTCTTACCTCACTGGCAAATAGTTGTTTCTTGTTTTAAGCATAAATATAAGTGAATGTAGGGAGGTTGATGCTTAAAACAAGAACAATCGATCTGCAAGTGGGTTAAAAAGAACTTAAAGGAGCATTATGTAAGGATTTTGCAGTAAAATATCCAAAAACCACTAGACCAGTGTTATATATTTTGTTCACTTGAGTACTTACAATATATCAAATGTTTGCAACTATTTGTAAATCGTGAGAAAATTGCAATTTTAACCAAGGCTCCGGGAAGTGTGAGGAGTCGCCTGTCAATGGCGTCATACCCGCGTTACCCTCGGTTTTATTTTGTAGAAACCATGGAAACACCAAAGATGCTCTAATATATTACATGTTTTAAAGGATTAGTTCGCTTTCAAATTAAAATTTCCTGATAATTTACTCACCCCCATGTCATCCAAGATGTTCATGTCTTTCTTTCTTAAAACTTTAATTTCTTTGCGACTGAAGAAAGAAAGACATGAACATCTTGGATGACATGGGGGTGAGTAAAATATCAGGAAAATTTTAATTTGAAAGTGAACTAATCCTCTAATAGGCAAGGGAACAACTGTTTTGATATATTTATAGACAGAAAACTAATTATCGTTATATAGCTCAACACGTTTAGTCTCATTGTTTAAATCTAATTTTCTTGATGTTTTGCGAGTCTCATGCTTTACCATGCCTCAGAGAAAAACACTATTTCGTCAAGTAGCTAACATTGCATAATCAGATGCAGCTTTATTTTTAGTAACAGTAATACAGAATTTTCTCCATCATACAATACGTTTTAAAATTAATTGCATGTCATTTATCAACACAATCATCCAGCATTTAATCTGATATTGTAAAATGGATCTATCTTACTGCAGTGTTTAACAGTGTCTCACAGCAGCCTCCGAGCGAACGCACAGAGTAACGTTATAACATCTTTTTCAACACTCTCAAATGTATCTAATATGATAAACAGAGCTGCGTTTCCTCATACTCATGACCGGAAAAGCGGAAGCGGCGCCGGCGACTGTGTCATAATAAAAGTCCCGCTGCTCGTGAGGCGTGTGTTGATCAATCGCTCCAGCTCCTCGTTCAGCTCCACAACACTCGCTCCTGCTCTGCTTCATACTACAGTAACGTTAATAATCGCATCCGTGAACATGATTTCTTCCCGAGTCCTATCCTGATTATTTTCCACCAGCTGTGAGGTGAAGACCACATGTCCCAAGATTCCCCGCTCAAACTTGGCATCATCAAGCTACGCCTTTGTTTTGAATAGGCCTCCAGCGACTTCTAGCGAGGAGAAAATATTACATATTGCACCTTTTATTCAAGATATAATGACCTTAAAATAACTTTTGCTTCTACATGAAGTTTTTCTTGGACAGTGGCAGATGTACCTACTATTGTGATTTTTTTATTGTGAAAATAACAAACTATTTTCTATTTGGATATATTTTAAAATGTAATTTATACCTGTGATCAAAGCTGAATTTTCAGCATCATTCCTCCAGTCTTCAGTGTCACATGACCCTTCAGAAATCATTCTAATATGCTGATTTGCTGCTTAAGAAACATTTCTGATTATTATCAATGTTGAAAACAGTTGTGTTGCTCCATATGTTCTTGGTAAACGTGATACAAATATCTTTTCTAACATTATACGTGTCTTCACTATCACTTTGGACCAATTTAATGCATCCTAATGCAACACATTAACAGTAGTCTGCCCGCTGCAATACACGCAAATAGCAAGCAGGAGGTTTTTGGATGTAAAATAAAACTAATTCCAACGCTGCCCCGAGGCCCCCACCAATGCATCAATCAATAGGGAGTGTGTCCTCCACAGCGCCTGAGTGAAAATCCAGACATGAGCTAATGCTGGAGAAATATACACAAAAAGCTTAGAGCGAGCACACACACACATACACACACACACACACACACACACACACATTTGGAAAGAGCTGTGGTGACGTTTTACGACAGCCTCACATTAATAAACATAATAAACAAACATACAAATGGTCGGTAACTGTTTTCACGAGGCATGAACTAACACATGAGGTAGTAGTTTGTTCAGGCATTGGAATAAACTGAAGCTGGACGCTTTTTGTTTAATAACCCATAAATGAATAAACCACACTATAAAACTCCAATATTTTTCTTCTAGATTTTGAGATCAGCCTGCTAAAAGGAGTTTAGCTGTTTTACAGTAATATGACCCGTAAAAAAACATGTATATACCCAAATGATTTACAAGAACTGGATCATGAGTGTGCAAAATTTGCCAATATTATGCTATATACACTGTTAGAAGAAAAGGTTCTGTCAGGTGCTTCACCTTTTATGGGTTCCCATCATGAGATCACGTTTTAATGACTTAATTTTGTTTTAATATATTTATTATGCAATCATTTAAAGTATTACTCGCTTTGTAATGGGTGTGAATAGCTTGTAACGAAACAAACAACAAGACCTTCCCCGACTTGCCTATGAAAGCCTGTAGACTGATTTTTATGTGAAGCACTCGGGTCGTTTTTGCCGGGAAAATCAAAAGGATGTGACGGTTACGCGCGCTCCCGAGAGCCCATCTTCCGTTCAGTGACACATTAAATGAATGCTTATAATGCCAAAAAAGCCCTTGTGTACTGTAATGTCAATGTGTCATGCAAAGAAAAGTAGTCTCACATAGCCAGATCTGTAGTAAATATTCTTAAATATGCTTTATAGTCAAACTATCATAACAAAAGTGTAATTTTAATTACCTCATCTGTCGACATGATACCGTGATCTGCAGAGCTGGTGCAAACATATCCACATTGCTACGATGGTTCCTTAACAGCTGTTTTTTCATCGCTGTCGTTTTTGTTGCGTTTGTTATTGAGAGGAAAGTGCGCCACGCATATTTACATAGCTAATCATCTAAATGTCGCTCTCAGCAGCGGGATGGCGTCGGGATGTTCATTAACATCACTGCAAGGTATTTCCAACTTTATTACTTCTAAGCAAAAAACAAAAAAGAACTTCTTTGGGCACTGAATCACGTTTAGTCTCTTGTGCATGTGCATGAGCTATAGTTGCTGGCTGCAATTCACTTAACGGCCACCGGTGTCACTAAAAACAAGGGTTTCTGAATTCTTTAATTAATTTCTCCTTAAATAGAATCTTTTTGGCATATAGGGTTCTTTAAAATTGAGTCAAGAACCGTAGGGTTCTATATCCAGTAGAACCTTTTTTTCCTAAGAGTGTAGGGTGATGTGGATGGTTGCCAGGGTGTTGCTATGCGGTTGCTCACTGATCCATGTCAAAAAAATCAAACTCCTTGATATTCTGGTCTGTAGATGTGGTTCAGGTCTGTGAGATTCAGAAGGTGAAAATGTATGACACTTGTCCGAAAGTAAACTATATTATTGAACAGCTTTCAGCGTAAATGAGCACACCCCCTTTGAAATTTTAAACAATATCTCAATGAACACAAAAACAATTTCCGAAATGTTGACAAGACTAAGTTTAATATAACATCTGTTTAACTTATAACATGAAAGTAAGGTTAATAATATAACTTCGATTACACATTTTTCAGTTTTACTCAAATTAGGGTGATGCAAAAGTGAGTACACCCCACAACAAAAACTACTACATCTAGTACTTTGTATGGCATCCATGATTTTTAACGACAGCACCAAGTCTTCTAGACATCGAATCAACAAGTTGGCGACATTTTGCATCTTTTAAAACTGGATGCTGGATGGAAACTGATGCTGAACTTGTCTCTTCAGAATTCCCCACAGGTGTTCGATTGGGTTCAGATCAGGAGCCACTGAATCACTTTCACCGTGTTCTTCTTCAGAAATCCAACAGTGGCCTTAGATGTGCGTTTAGGATCATTGTCATGTTGGAAAAGTCTTCTGGCATCTTCTCTTTCAGTATAGAGCAGTACATCTGTGAATTCATGATGCCATCAATGAAATGCAGCAACACCAGCAGCACCCATGCAGACCCACATAAGGACACTGACACCTCCATGTTTCACTGTAGGCACCATGCATTTTTCTTGTATTCTTCACCTTTGCGACGCCGTACAGTTTTGAAGCCATCAGTTCCAAAAACATTTATCTTGGTCTCATCACTCCAGACTATAGAGTCCCAGTAGTCTTCATCTTTGTCAGCATGGGCTCTGGCAAACTCTAGGCAGGCTTTTTTGTGCCTGGGCTTTAGGAGAGGCTTCTTTCGTGGACGGCACTCATGCATGCCATTCCTCTGCAGTGTACACCATATTGTGTCAGGGGAAATAGTCACCCCAGTTTGGCTTTCTACTTCTTTAGATAACTGCAGTGAACTTGCATACCGATTTTCTTCAGTCCTTCTCATCAGAAGACACTCCTGTGGAGGTGTTAACTTCTGTGGACGACCTGGACGTCTCTGTGAGATGGTTTTTTAAAATTTTGTACCACTTTTGCTACAGTATTCTGACTGATAAGTAAAGCTTTGCTGATCTTCTGGTAGTCTTCACCTTTCTGGTGTAAAGAAATTATTTTCTTTCTCAGGTCTTTCTTGTGACATTTCTCTTCCATGTGGTGCCATTGCTGACAGCATGAAATGGGGTTTAAACACCCTTATATAGTCAACTATCTGCTGGACACCTGTGTAATGAATAATTAGACTCACCTGTGGTTGAATTCTTGTGAAATTAGACATTTGTAGTCTAAAATTTAGCTTTGCTCCTGAGACTTTCAGTGGGGTGTACTCATTTTTGCATCACCCTAATTTGAGTAAAACTGAAAAGTTATATTATTAACCTTACTTTCATGTTATAAGTTAAACAGATGTTATATAAAACTTAGTCTTGTCAGCATTTTGGAAATTGTTTTTGTGTTTATTGAGATATTGTTTAAAATGTTACTTTTCTAAGGGGGTGTACTAATTTATGCTGAGCACTGTAAATTTGGATATATAAGTATATTATATACTCACATATTATAAATCACTCTTAAGGCCCGTTCACATCAAGAATGCTAACTATAATGATATCTATATTTTCGTCCACACCAATGAACGATAACGGTCAGTTTATTCTAAGCTCTCGCGCTGCAGTTTCAAAGCGTGTACAACATGTTTTTTCTGTTCTTGTTGCATTTACATGGCTTTAACCAGCAGATTTCCTCAGTATGCTATGTTTGAAGGAATAGTTAGTGTAATCGATCTAATCTAACAGTGAATTCAGCTGACAAAGTCCATATAGTCAGTGTTATCAAGTCCACGGTTTTCCCGTGGAATTGGGCTACTTTTACACTATTGCCGCGTGTTGTTTCTCATCTCTGCGGGTTACTGCGGGTCTACGTGATATTTAGCCCCTGGAAAGCGTATTTTACCAGGTGAACCTTGTTAAAAATGCAGATTTTACCCCCCGGAACGTGATTTTTACCGTAGTTTTGAGTCGCATTTGGGCGGGTTTAGTTGTGATAACCTGGTAACCCTGAATATAGTGGAATAAAATCACCTAGTCTTTTTTACTGCAACATCCAAGGAATCAAGACAATGTTGTTGAAACTAGCGCTGGATACCTGAGGTAATTTTATATTACACTGTTAGCCTAGCCTTGCTTAATGATCTCATCGTAAATACTTCTCACCATTTATTCCAAGGGTATGACCGATTTTCCATATATCAATTCTCTTTAAAGTATCCTTAAAAAGGGTGTTTGACTTGTCAAACAGTGCTGGATTTTTTTGGGAACTCAGCGATTAACTTCTCTGCAGTGTTGTCTGCCATTTTTAATGCTCGAGCCCTTAAATTAGAACGGATTTTGATTGGCTGTCAGTGTTTTATCGTTCAACAGCAGGAAAAAACAGAACAGATCTGAAAGTGATCCCAATTAGACTTGTGCCGATATTCGTTAATGCGATAAATCGCGATAATGAATATGCACAATATTGTTATTGTGGGCATTTCAAAATAACGTAAATAATAATTTATTACCAATTATACATTTTTTTATAATGCAATTAAGAATACTTTACCCATCAATCGTATAAAATGCACAACACCGCTGTATTCTGCGTCAAAAGGACACGCGCTCAGATGTAAACAAACCCAAAGCGCATGAGAAGTACATGGCGGAACGAGTGAAGGAGACGTGCTGAATGAAAGTGCACGTTCACTCTCTGACAGCAGAGGGCGCTGATGGAACAGCAGAATGCAGCGGTTACCACGGAAACCGCGTAAACAAAGCAATTGCGCTAGTGAAGTTTTTAAAATGCCTCAAACAGCCATAAATTTTTTTGCAATCTCAATGTTGTTCATCACCAAATACTTGAAGACTTAAAAGTCTATTTTCAAACCTTATATTTTAATCTGAATCTTAATGTTAATTTCTACTGTTTAATAACATTACTAAAATCAAAAGAGCTTATTTAATGGACCTGAGAGAAAACGAACAATAATCAATTGTATTTCTTAACTAACAATAACAAAAACTAATACTTTCTGTAACAAATGTAGCTATTGCTCAATCTTTAGTTAATGCATTAAATAATGAGACCTTATTGTAAAGTGTTTCCTGTTGTTCTTTATAGCCTAATTCTTTTGCATTATAATCTGTTTGAAAATGTTACTTTATATATTTTTTGTGTATTGTATTATTGTATTTAAACATTCAGAGTTCTTATGTTATTACAAAAAGAGTTCTTAAACCTGTTATACTATGACAACACTTTTTTTGCAACTTATTTTAATATCGTGATAATACCGTATACCGTGATAAAAGCTTCAGCAATTAATCGCAACATGACAATTTGATACCGTCAAATGCCTAATCACAATGATATAGTTTCTCTATATCGTATATTCTTTTATATTTAGAATGATTTTTAGAATTATATCTTAATTATTATCATTCTTGGTGTGAACAAGCCTTTAGAAGAAAAGGCTCTAAATAGAACCTTAAAGGGTTCTGTCAGGCACTTCATATACAGAACCTTCTATGGGTTTGCTTCAAAAGGTCATTTTATGGAATTTCAGACATTTATAGAACCTTTTTGGCATAAAGGGTTCTTTTAAAATTAAGTCAAGAACCCTAGAGTTCTATATAGAACCCTGCGATAGAGCAAATGTACACTGCTTGATTGTTTATATCATCACAAAATGTTAAAACTATATTATCACCCAGCTAATATCTGCTAAATGCGACTATAAGGCCTGTAAAGCTGCTTTTAAACTATATGTATTGTATAAAGCGCTATATTATAAATAAAAACTGACTTGAAAAACAAACAGATGCGAATTGTGATACACAATCGCATTAAAACATTTGTTCTGCATTATTTTAAGTGATTTTTAATTTTGATTTTCTTCAAAATAACTTTTCTAAAGACTGGCTGTGGCTCTCAGTGTTCCCATATCCTGCGAGAGGAGTTTATGTCTGTCGCGTCTGAGATCATCGGTGTCACACGGGTCAAGTTTATTTCAGAAACTTTAGTCCCCGTGGAAGAAATCTGAGGCATGTGCATCACCAATGTTGTGGGTGTATTTATGAGCATGATGTACACTGGGTATTTTTGGACTAGCATGAGGACAGCGAGCGCGAGTAGAGAGGGTGATCATTTCAGGGACGCGAGGTGGGGGCTGGTGCTCAGCGGCCGGTTAATTTTATCTAACGGCCCGAGCACAATCAAAACGAGAGATTGACTCGTCGTGAAGAAGTGAGGGCCGGTGTCAAGGATACAGAGTGAGAGAGAGCAAGAGAGAGAGAGAGAGAGGCTGTTTGTGATTAATCTGGCTGCATTGCATCACCGCCCTCCGGAGCAGCCAACTGGAGCACCCAGCGAAGCGAGCGGAGTCTATTCTGAGAGCGGAGCCTCATCTCGACGCCAGCCACCACCGTCTTATGACTGCCACTAAACACCAGTGGCTCTCACATCACTCTCAGCGCTTTAGAGCTTTGACGATGACCTCATCAGGGCCATTACACAACACTTAACACCTATCGACCGGCGCACCGTGAATGTCACACATTTGCTTTAACGGCAGCGTTCTGGAGCTTCATATTCGATATTAATTAGGTTGGCTTAGTATTTAAAATCAATATGAAACGTCAATTGTGAACCATTAAACTAAACTGTATCTTAAAAACTGAAATTTCTACCAAAGACTTTATATATCGAAAGATGGAGCACTCGTATTTTTATGAATGGGAGAAAGTGCAACGTGCAATATGGCGGAATAAGTCCCGCCTTCTAAATGAGAGCCAATCACCGATTCCGAGCAGCCGATAGAAGCTCCGGTTCCTATAGAAACAGTCAGACGCGTGCACACGCATTCGCTTGATTCAGCCTGAAAAATGCCATTTTTTTTGTCATGATTTGAGCGTAGTAACAGTTGTTGTCAGATTTCACTGGTGATTTCAAATATGAAATTTAATCGAAAGCTTGGCAAAGATTTAGAGAATTTGGTGTTTCCCCATTTAAAGAGATAAAGCTGCACTTGAATGCCAGAGAGGCGTTTCAAAGATGGCTGCTTGTCTTAAAGGTACTTTGATGCTACATTGTTGTCACATGACTTCATCATTTGCATTTGAATGTCGTACGAACAGTGTTGGGGAAGGTTACTTTTAGAAGTAACTATCTTGCATGACTCCCTACAAATGTAATGTAATGTTATGCTATTTTTGTATTACTTTTTCTCATCTGGGCTGGGCTTGCTTGTTTGTTTTTAATGGAACAAAAAACAAAAGTTCTATTTTTGGCATATGAATAGGCCCTTTCACATTAAAAATTAAATGAATAAGCCTTCGGCTGAAGGAAATGCAAATTCACACTTGGACAGTAGGGGGCACAAGCAAAATAAGTTCAACGCTCTTAGTTCAGCAATAAATGGACACAAATGTGATGTATTTATAAAGTCATTTTTGCTTATTACTATGGTTGAATTGGATTATCGAGGGACAGCAACAAAGAAATTGGTTAATAAAGAGATTAAATACATAAAGTATATTTGTTTTATTTAACATGTAATTATTGCAGTTTGCATTTCACTGTTTTTATTCATTGTGAGAATTACAGAATCTGTTTTTGTGCAAGTGAGATGAGTAAATGCATGTTCACAAATCTGCACTTTTACTCCAGATTTCTCTCAACGTGGAGACAGGAGAGCTGTCGGTTAATAAATGGGAAAACAAAGTATCTTGCATTACTTATTTGAAAAAGTAACTTTTGTTGTAACTAAAATTTTGTTGTATATTTAAAAGTAGTTACTTTACTCGTTACTTGAAAAAAGTAATCTGATTACGTAACTCACGTTACTTGTAATGCTTTACCCCAACAATGTTTATAAATACAATAATCTAATATTATCTGCACTACTGATGCAGAGACGAACATCAAAGAAAGAAAGAAAGACTTTTTTTCCATCAGGAATTGATGAATTTCCGTATATAGCCAAACTGTGCTAAACTGGAAGGAAGGAAGGAAGGAAGGAAGGAAGGAAGGAAGGAAAGAAGGAACGCACTAAAAATGTTGGGTTAAAAACAACCCAAGTTGGGTTGAAAATGGACAAACTCAGCAGTTAGGTTAAATGTTTGCCCATCTTGCTGGGTAGTTTTATTTATCTAAACTATTGATTATAAATGAATGTATGGCTGGATTAAAATGAACCCAAAATAGGTTGGAAAGTAAAAATCAGACATAATTACTAGATGCAACAATAATAATCAAAAGGTGAACATTTATTAATAAGCAATTTTAGGAATGTTTATTGTTTAATTATTATTAATTAAACTTACTCATAAATGTTCATTCATTTATTGAACATATTAATAAATGTTAATTTCCAACATAGTTAAAACAACCCAACCGCTGGTTAAAAATAACCCATTAGCTGGGTTAAAACAACCCATTCGTTGAGATAAAACAACCCATTCGCTGGGTTAAAACAACCTATTTGCTGGGTTAAAAAAAACCCATTCGTTGAGTTAAAACAAC